>NW_027468565.1:40022375-40107375 GCF_046254945.1 Alosa pseudoharengus | reverse complement strand
ATATAGCTGCTTAATAAGTCATGTATATAAACAATCATTAATATAATCATATGCTAATTATTATAGAAATGATGTAATAACAATCAGTAATTAATCTAAATGAGTAAGTAGGGATCTCAAATGAAGTGCATGGATAGTATTTAACTGGTAACAGACATGTTGAAGGGACAAAGATGACACACACAGCTAAAAAGAAATAATGACACACTAACAGTGTGTTAAATAATGAGACACTAACAGTGTGTTAATGAGACACTAACAGTGTGTTA
Source organism: Alosa pseudoharengus (assembly GCF_046254945.1). NCBI lineage: Eukaryota > Metazoa > Chordata > Actinopteri > Clupeiformes > Clupeidae > Alosa > Alosa pseudoharengus. The sequence goes on along the minus strand of NW_027468565.1, from coordinate 40,107,106 downwards.
AATTATTATACACTAACAGTGTGTTAAATAATGATACACTAACAGTGTGTTAATGAGACACTAACAGTGTGTTAAATAATGATACACTAACAGTGTATTAAATAATGAGACACTAACAGTGTGTTAATTATACACTAATAGTGTGTTAATGATACACTAACAGTGTGTTAAATAATGAGACACTAACAGTGTGTTAATGAGACACTAACAGTGTGTTAAATAATTATGCACTAACAGTGTGTTAAATAATGATACACTAACAGTGTGTTAATGAGACACTAACAGTGTGTTAAATAATGAGACACTAACAGTGTGTTAAATAATGATACACTAACAGTGTGTTAATGATACACTAACATTGTGTTAAATAATGAGACACTAACAGTGTGTTAATGATACACTAATAGTGTGTTAATGATACACTAACAGTGTGTTAAATAATTATACACTAACAGTGTGTTAAATAATGATACACTAACAGTCTGTTAATTAGACACTAACAGTGTGTTAAATAATGAGACACTAACAGTGTGTTAATGATACACTAACATTGTGTTAAATAATGAGACACTAACAGTGTGTTAATGAGACACTAAGTGTGTACAATTTCTCTAAATCTTGTTAATAATGAAGGTTCAATGTCATCAAAATGTTCCATCATCAAAGCATGACCTCATCAGCATTAAAAGGCTGTTGTGTCTACACTGAACTGATGTCACTGCACATAATCTCAGATCCATATCATCACAAAGAGCAGCTTTTCCCTCCCAAACTTACTTTCGAATTCACCTTGCATCATCAGCAAGCAACAATGCCCTTTCTCACCCAAAACTGGATATCGATTTCCATTTGTTTCTCCTAAATTACACTGGGCTTGCAGTCTCACACTGTCCTTGGGCAGGCTGTCTGAAATGGGTTGTTGCTGTTCGTTGACCTTGGGCAGGCTGTCTGAAGCGTGTTGTTGGTGTTTGTTGTGTGCTTTATGCTAATACTTGCCCTCCATGACTTCCTTCTGTCTCCTTTGTAAAACGTCCAGGAGTCTTGACAGGAAGGAATGAATGAAACAGAAATGTGCTGTGTGTTGTGGCTCTCTCTCTCAGGAGGCCAGGGCTCTGTAGGGGAAGCTGGGCACTGGGCAGGGTCCTGCTCTCCTCTGGCTCGGCCCCCTGGAGGGAGAGGCCGGAGGCGAGACCTGCAGGCCGGACAGAGCAAGGTCGCACCAGGCAGAAACACTCATGCTCTCCCATCAGAGACAGGCAATGGGATAAAGACATGAGAAAAAAGGGTGGATGGGGCAGCCAAATGAGATGGTGGTTTTGCACGCGTTAGAATGCTGTATACTGTATGTTATCATGCTATACATACTCTATAATCATAACAGACATTATGAGAGCATATTTACTACATGCTCTCTCTCTCTCTCTCCTGCCTTCTTTCAGCTTCTTATTTATTTATTTATTTATTTATTTATTTACCTAGTTGTGTTTTTCAATCAATCTCTTTGTGGACCTCCCTCTTCTGGTCTCTCCTGTGTTGGTAGGGAAGTAGGTCTTTCAGAGGGCAACAGAGGCCCATTTTACTGGCTTGGTTTGACAGAAGCCATTTGCACATCAACACAAGATGGATGAAATGATGGACATGCCCTTAATTATTAAACATGGCTGACAACAGCATTATGGAGATAATGCAAAGATGAAAGGAAGCACTGTGTGAACGAGAGTTAGAGAGAGAGAGAGAGAGAGTGAGAGAGAGAGAGAGAGAGAGAGTGAGAGAGAGAGAGAGAGTGAGAGAGAGAGAGTGAGAGAGAGAGAGAGAGAGAGTGAGAGAGAGCGAGAGAGAGAGAGAGAGAGATGATGATGAGGGGAGTTTAGCCTCGACCAGGAAATAGACTTTTTAAATGCTGATTTTCTCACACTCACACACACACACACACGGGAAATGCATCCAGGAAATAGACTTTTTAAATGCTGATTTACACACACTCACACACACACACACATGGGAAATGCATCCAGGAAATAGACTTTTTAAATGCTGATTTACACACTCACACACACACACACGGGAAATGCATCCAGGAAATAGACTTTTTAAATGCTGATTTACACACACTCACACACACACACACATGGGAAATGCATCCAGGAAATAGACTTTTTAAATGCTGATTTACACCAAAGTCCTTTTAGGCAAGTCCCTCCACTCGGCGGCCATATACCAACGTTTTATGGGCACTCATCGGGCACAGTCTTTGGGTCGAACTGCGCGTGCGCAAGGCTTCACGACACCAATCTTGCTCCAGCAGCGAGATCACAACACATGATTGGCACGATGTCTTCACAACACACCATATGATTGGCTCAATGTATTCACATCACACCACATGATTGGCTCAATGTATTCACATGTCGACGTTTTGCCGAGGAAGGGGTGGGATATGTGTAGACAACGGCCATATTGGCGTGACAAACTAGCCCCATGCATTTCTATGGAGTATTTTTTGAGTGCTGTGTCTCCACATTAGAAAGTCTCTGTTTACACACACTCACACACACACACACATGGGAAATGCATCCAGGAAACAGACTTTTTAAATGCTGATTTACACACACTCACACACACACACACATGGGAAATGCATCCAGTTGTCTTCACATCCTTAAATTATGGCCAGCACATCTGACCGTCCACGTGTAATGTGCTGTCCGGCCAGTAGACTGTATGGAGGCAAAACTAGTGCAACTGCTATACGGGACGGCAAGCTGAGGGGTTAAAGCTGCTCTACGGGACGGCAAGCTGAGGGGTTAAAGCTGCTCTACAGGACGGCAAGCTGAGGGGTTAAAGCTGCTCTACAGGACGGCAAGCTGAGGGGTTAAAGCTGCTCTACAGGACGGCAAGCTGAGGGGTTAAAGCTGCTCTACGGGACGGCAAGCTGAGGGGTTAAAGCTGCTCTACGGGACGGCAAGCTGAGGGGTTAAAGCTGCTCTACGGGACGGCAAGCTGAGGGGTTAAAGCTGCTCTACGGGACGGCAAGCTGAGGGGTTAAAGCTGCTCTACGGGACGGCAAGCTGAGGGGTTAAAGCTGCTCTACGGGACGGCAAGCTGAGGGGTTAAAGCTGCTCTACGGGACGGCAAGCTGAGGGGTTAAAGCTGCTCTACGGGACGGCAAGCTGAGGGGTTAAAGCTGCTCTACGGGACGGCAAGCTGAGGGGTTAAAGCTGCTCTACGGGACGGCAAGCTGAGGGGTTAAAGCTGCTCTACGGGACGGCAAGCTGAGGGGTTAAAGCTGCTCTACGGGACGGCAAGCTGAGGGGTTAAAGCTGCTCTACGGGACGGCAAGCTGAGGGGTTAAAGCTGCTCTACGGGACGGCAAGCTGAGGGGTTAAAGCTGCTCTACGGGACGGCAAGCTGAGGGGTTAAAGCTGCTCTACAGGACGGCAAGCTGAGGGGTCACAGCTCATATCACATCTCATTGTCGGATTCAGAGCCACCTGCGCGAGATAGCACAGCCTCTGGCTTTGTGTGAAGGCTAATGTTATGGTGGAGGCTAATGTTATGGTGGAGGCTAATGTTATGGTGGAGGTGAATGACCGCTTGGCCATTATTACGACTGCACTCAGGGTCCAGGAAACTTTTCAGATGATGTTGATAGGATTCGCACAGCTTTTCCGTATAAAAGGGATATGTAGTGCAAGTCTGTCTTTGAAGAGATCGATTCGGTCGGAATATCGAGTGTGTCAGAGTCCTGACTCAGGGAAAATAGCACACTCCCACTCAGCGTGCCTTTGTTTTTCTTGTGTGTGTGTGTGTGTGTATGAGAGAGAGAGGGAAGGAGGGGTCAGTGCCACTATGTAATCCATTAAGTGGTCTTAGGGAGTGCTGTGATAGGCATCAGCCTCGCTGCGGAGAGTCAGGAGGATGACTGACAACATGAGACACATTACTCAGAGGCAACACTGTAGCCTGCTAGATGGAGGAGGAGAGGATGTGTTATTCACTGTTTGTTTGTGTGTGTGTTTGCCTTCCATCAGAGGGTGTTAAGAAACCAGCCCACAAACCAAGCCAACCCCCTCTTACGCCTGGAGCTGCACAGGCATCTGGTTAGAAGTCTGAATTAGTGGGGGAACACATGAAGGACCTTTTGGATCTCTGATTACAAGATTTAAGAAGAGAATCGTAAACTAACTTGGAATGACCGAAGCAGGGGATTGTTTTCTACAAATGTTTCACATTATTCACAAAAGCAGCTTAAACTCCATATTGTTTTTCTGTGGAGACAAATGATTGAGATGATGAGAAAATGAAATTGTATTGTTCTAAAATAAAATCGTTTAGGGCTGTTCTTTTGTTGAAATTTAAAACATGTATTCTTCAAATACACATCTACTTACTGTGTTAGTGCGCTGTGCCCAGAGTGGAATAAGCTGGTCTCTCATCTGGGCAGTGCACTGTGCCCAGAGTGGAATAAGCTGGTCTCTCATCTGGGCAGCTGGTAGCTCAGCTGTGCCGCTGTGGTCTGTTCCCACTGGGGTCATGGGACATCAACACCTTTTGCTCAAAGCTACAACTGTGATGCTCTTGCATACACCCACACATACCCTGCCTCTTCTCTCTCATTTCCACTTCTCTCTCTCTCACACACACACACACACACACACACACAGACACACACACACACACACACAGACACACACACACACACACACACACACACACACACTCACACACACACACACACACACACACACACACACACACACACACACACGGACACTCAAACACACACACACACACACACAGACACTCAAACACACACACACACACACACACACACACACACACACAGACACACACACACACACACACACACACACACACACACACACACACACACACACACACACACACGGACACTCAAACACACACACACACACACACAGACAATCAAACACACACACACACACACACACACACACACACACACACACAGACACACACACACACACACACACACACACACACACACACACAGACACTCAAACACACACACACACACACACACACACACACACACACACACACACACACACACACACACACACACACACACACACACAGACACTCAAACACACACACACACACACACACAGACACACACACACTCAAACACACACACACACACACAGACACTCAAACACACACACACACACACACACACACACACTCAAACACACACACACACACACACACAGACACACACACACTCAAACACACACACACACACACACACACACACACACACACACACACATACACACACACACATATATTCTCTTTTAGTCTCCATCCCCCCTTCACACTTCCCCCTTTCATTTTTCTCCTCTGTCTTCGTTGACTGCTTAGGAGCAACACTGGGCCCTCTGCCAGGTCCTACCCCACCTCTCTACCCCACCTCTCTACCCCACCTCTGAGCAACACTGGGCCCTCTGCCAGGTCCTACCCCACCTCTCTACCCCACCTCTGAGGCTGCGGGGCAAGAGAGAGCTGCAGCTCTGGAGGGCAACTCAAAGGACGCCCTCGCAAACCAAACATCCTCCCCCTCCAGCTGTTGCAAAACAAACATATGCAGAAATGTAGGGTACCACACGTACATATATTGCAGAAATGTAGGGTACCACACGCACATATATTGCAGAAATGTAGGTTACCATACATGCACATATATTGTACATTTATATGTATATCGAGGGAGATCTCAAAAACCCATATACCTTAACAGAAAAATCTGCAATAGCACAATTGTGTTGATATTCATTCATCCATTTTGCTGTGTGCTGCACTTCATAGTCCAAGGCATTCTGTCGTTATACTGTTGTGTGGTATTGCTCCCTGCCTTACTCATAACCACACAACATTACCTGTCTCACCCTAACCACACAACATTACCTGTCTCACCCTAACCACACAGCATTACCTGTCTCACCCTAACCACACAACATTACCTGTCTCACCCTAACCACACAACATTACCTGTCTCACCCTAACCACACAATATTACCTGCCTCACCCTAACCACACAACATTACCTGCCTCACCCTAACCACACAACATTACCTGCCTCACCCTAACCACACAACATTACCTGCCTCACCCTAACCACACAATATTACCTGCCTCACCCTAACCACACAACATTACCTGCCTCACCCTAACCACACAACATTACCTGCCTCACCCTAACCACACAATATTACCTGCCTCACCCTAACCACACAACATTACCTGCCTCACCCTAACCACACAACATTACCTGCCTCACCCTAACCACACAACATTACCTGCCTCACCCTAACCACACAACATTACCTGCCTCACCCTAACCACACAACATTACCTGCCTCACCCTAACCACACAACATTACCTGCCTCACCCTAACCACACAACATTACCTCTTTTCTCTCTAGAATAATATATAGAATATATATATATAATATCTAGAATAATATGGATGAATTTCCAACAGTCTTTTTTCACTATTCTCTAGTATAAAAAGGTGACATCACTATTCTCTAGTATAAAAAGGTGACATCACTATTCTCTAGTATAAAAAGGTGACATCACTATTCTCTAGTATAAAAAGGTGACATCACTATTCTCTAGTATAAAAAGGTGACATCATTTTCTTGCTTTATTCAGATTGAAAGCATCTTGCCATGGTTAACAGCTCCATTTCTTTCACCTGAGTTGACGTAACATTATTCTCATTCAAAAGTGGCCGTGTGAGCACTTCTTTCCACCTAATTAGCCAAATGATGTGAGATGTTGGCGAAGAATGATTCATTTGCACACTGCGCTCATATTCTGAAGGAAAACTTCTGACTTCATTCTCATGCCATTGAGTGCATATGAAACTTTCTTGATAGCATCTATGATTAATGACAGACGCTATGTTAATTACTGCGGTCTATTAAAGCACATCACAACAGCTTTACACATACACACACCCACAGATCACATTACACCAGAGAGTGGCTTTGACAGGACTCAGATCCTTACAAATTTATTGAGTTAAATGTATGATCAACTCAAAAGTGACATAAGAAAATAAACACCCTTGCATAGATCACAGACCAGGCGTCGGTCAGCATCTGACAAAATGAACACACACAACCAAATCCTTGCTCAAAGAAAAGTCAAAACAATGATGGCAGCAAACATGTCATACCAGTCATATTTCCATACAGTTGGTATGTGGGATCTGTGGAAGTGTGGTGGTACAGACAGTCCATCATGAAACTAGGGGGGGGGGGGGGGGTCCTAGGGCAAGGCTCATTCCAAAGGCACCCCTCTAGGCATTCATAACTATGTTTCATTGAAATCCAACAAAGCACATTCACATCAATCTAAAGCTTATCTCTAGGCCCTCATCGCCACTAGACCTCATCCAACACAACCAATGTGCACTTACATGTTGTGTGAACAACATTAATGTCTGCAGCACAGACCTGCCGATAGAGAAGTCCTTTAAGGAAAAGAAAGTTAAGACGATGTCAAATGATAAAAATGAGTTTGAGAACACAAGCGTGCTGATGACAGCAAGGGCTTTTAACATGAAGCAACCGCAACGAAGCCGATCCTAAGTTTTTGAAAGACTAAGCTCATGCAGCCTTTCATTGACCATGCACATTTACGATCCGAGCTGTAAGGTTGCTGTTGAATTGGTTGTCTTTACAGGAAGGTTGGATGATGACGTCTTTCTTTGATTTCCAGTGTTTGAATGAAGCTTTGGTGACATTTAAATAAAGCCAAGAGAATAACCAGTTTCACTAATGCCTTTTTTCACTTTATTCAATATAATATATTATAATATTATTTGTGGTTTGCTTTCTCTTTTATAGTCATGGCTTAGCATAGGGACTCTCTGGGAGCCCCATATGGTTTATCTGAAGCACGTGTTTTATTCATAATAGTGACATTAAAATAATATAATAGCAAAATGAGGCCACAGAGGTGAACAAAAAGAGAAACTAAATGTTGTAATGTTCTCAGAAGGCCACATCTACAATACATGACTTCTTCATTTTTTCTTGGGATATGCATTAAGTGTCTCTACCAGCACGCTATATTGGATGGAAAATCACTTTTTTCTTGGGATATGCATTAAGTGTCTCTACCAGCACGCTATATTGGATGGAAAATCACTTGTAAGCAGACTGTTTGAAATAGCACTATTAGTTCCAACATTTTTTATAAGTATTTTGTGGTATTTATGTGTTTTTTTTTTCTTCAGATATGTCAGCACACGTTTAATTGAATCAGTCTTTGGACCCAGCAAGGCTTATTAATGCCAAGATTTGTAAAAAATCTAAACATCCTTTTCCACTGTCTCTGCCACCAACATTCACACTCGACACAGACACCGCAGAGAGCACAGAAATGTACAGTACGAGTAGGTCAGTACGAGTAGATCAGTACGAGTAGATCTATCAGAGGGTTTGACTTTGGTTCATTTGTCCCTCACTGATCCCCTCTAAACTGAAACAATTAAACAGATTTAGGAGATCAGCTCAGTAAAACAGCATCCTATATGTTTCAATAAGAAGTATTTCATACAAATTCTCTGCTGTCATCTTTAAAAACGTTCCTTCGTCCTTGGGCACATACTTGTGTTTACCACCAGCACAGTATGTCTGTGTTTTTTACTCGTTTGTCTCATGTTGTCATAGGGGAGTGCAGCTGAATGATATGTCGTCTCTATTGCTGTTTGTCAGAATGCATCGTCTGGATGGTCTTATTGTACAGCACCATACCCCTGCTTCTTGGCTAGCCTTCCCTGTTGATGTACTCTGACAACCAAGGGGTATTTATATCGCCCATTCATGGACCGTGGTGACATAACTTGTGTTACAATGCTATTGCACAGAACAAAAAAGCCAACAAGTCAAAGGGATGATGTCATGATGGCTGATAGTAGACAAAGTATTTGTCTTCAACCTGCAATCTCACCAACACACAACATCTACCTATTTTAAAAGTACCAGTAGCAGTTTGTAATGTATGTTTTGTCTTAACCATTGCAAACACTACAGTCAGTAAGAAGCTACTCTCAGGACTCTTAGAGACATCTTACAGCCCATTCAGACATTTCACAGAAAAAGAAAACTGCTGTGTTGCAGAAAAGCAATGGTAAGAATCTTGTCTGTCATGTTTTAGATATTTAAAAAGTGCATAAAAAACAGTCTGCCTTCTTAAGCCCTTTCTGCATCAGAAGATACCCCACCTTCAGCATGGCTGTCAACACATTTCATTCTTTCAGGGGCAAGACATCAATACTCCTTGCAGGCACTATAAAATCAAACGCAGAAAATAAATGTGTATCTCAGTGTCTGAGCGGCCATACATGTCCAGTAAGGTCTGACCAGCCGTACATGTCCTTGCTTTTCTGTCTAAGTAGTAAAAACCAGCTGATGTCAAATCAAATGAGAATAATAGCACTGATCAGAGTTAAGAAGAACAACAGTACCACTAGAGCAAAGCAATGCTTTTGATTGTGCGCAGCTGAAAGGGCAGGGGTCATTAAGGGGAGGGGTCATTAAGGGGAAGGGTCATTAAGGGCAAGGGGCATTAAGGGGAAGGGGTACAGTAGGCATGGAATCACTCTCGGAGCTCCTTGACCTTTCCTCGGGGCAGGTGAGGGGGAATACAGTACATGGCTGGCCATTTTGCACATGGATGTAGAGAGATGGAGAGCATGTTCAAGCGCTGCAGTACAGGAAGCTGTGCAGGGACCTCGCTGAGGTAGACTCCTTATGGCCCGCAACGCAACGCAATGCAACGCAACGCAACGCAAAAGTACTCATCCACAAGGCAGATTCAAACCCAATGGGATCCCACCCTAACCCACCCCACCATTCAAACCCAATGGGATCCCACCCTAACCCACCCCACTATTAACTTAATCAATGAGGCCGACGCTGATTCTTTTTCCCCCACAGACAAAGTTCAGGTGCATTACGACATGAAGAGGTCAAGTTGTGCGTGACAACCATGTGTCATGTTGAACACCTTCTCAACTCAGAGTGCACCCACCCGATGCTTAGGGCTCATCTCTATGGAGCACGTACAGTACTCTCCTTTTAAACAGACAAGTGTAAGGATACTGTAACACCTGGACTATCTCACCTGCCCACCATGGACACCCCAAATAGTTACTCCTCCTTGTTTAACACATTTACAACTCAGCGCAAAAGTCTCCCTTCCCAGAGGTAACACTTGCACTTGTGTGAAAGCTTTGAAAAGGAGGCAGAAGGTCGTTGTGACTGAACTGTTTCATTCCCGTTTAGCACTCCAGCTGAAACTGCACTGTGCTGCGCTTGTGTCATGATGGCGGTCAGTCGTACGCTGAGGCACTTTCACCTAGCCAGTCGTTGAGAGGCACAAAGGCACTAGCAACCTATGTTCATAATTCTGACTTGTTCTCTTTGCAATGTTTCCTGACATTATTAAATAAATCAAGTAATTTAGATACTTTGAACATCACAATGGCCTAAATTTGACTGCAAAAATCGAAAGCATGAATTATATTTACATTTAGTTTTACTTGTTGAGAGAGGCCCATGCACTGTATTATTGGCGTTATACTGATTTTAACAGGTGCTTAGTATGAGTATATGCATTTTTGATAATATTTTCCTCAGTTTCATTGGCTACTTTTTAAATAAGGAGGTCTGCATTCCCGAGATGGGCTTGCATATATTTTTGTCACATTTCAGAAAATGTGGGATTCCATGTCCCTATTTCCCTGACAGTAACATGGGCACCTATAAGAGGTGCCTAAATTGCAACAAGCTGTATAATATTGATGTCATGCATTAAATATACTAGGATACATAGTACCTTAGTTGAGTAGGCCATAATGCAGGTTATTTTCTAACATGCTATGATCTCATTGAGTTACTGTTCCCTTAAGGTTTAACATTCAGTTCTTAAATACTCATAAATGATAAGCATTTCAAATCATAACGATCCAGTGCACTTTCCATGGAAGTAGATGGTAGGGAAGATGGAAGAAAGGTCCAAAAAGAAAAAAAAGCTCTTAAATGAGATAATGTCCCAAGCATGCCATTATCAAAATGATAAGAATCTGAACATGCTAATATGAAGCTCCTTTTGTCATTGTGCTGTCTTGCATCTAAAGGGCATGGCATTGAATCACTTGGTGATCTTTTAATACAGCATCTGCTGAAAAATAGCAGCATTGCGGATGTTCATGGGTCGAGGACTTGGTCCTCTGTAGCATCCCAGCAGGTATTCAGTCACGTCTGTATAAGGTGCTTTGCTGGTCGGTATATCCTTTACTGGAAGGAGATCACCTATCAGGAAGTCGTCAATCAGACCCTGCCGAGCGTTGCGCCTCTTCCTCTGCAGGGCAGGGTAGTTTGGATGCATTTTCTCCAGGATGCACTGTGCAAGTTACTGAAATGGTATCTGTATTCCATGCATATCATTTTAAAACAACCCTTCGCGGATGCCGGTTAGAACAACCACCAAGGGTCCTCGTAAGTGCCAGACTTTTTGCCTGTTGGTGCGCGCTTATGTGTGTTAGCTGGGAGTTCTTTTGATGTACTGGAAGTATTCTTTTTTTGAAAATTAATAACAGCTACTAACTTTCGAATATCTAACGGCTTGATTCTTTTCATTGTGTTTTTTTTTTTCTTTCTTTTGCGGAGTAGGCTATAGTAGTCGCATTGAAAGGGCTCTCTACGGAGGTAAATGAAGCATTCGTGTGATTAGTATGATCACCAGTTTCTTAAGTCCCTGCTTTCTTCTAAACATCGGACAGGAGCTTGGTGTTGTTCACACAGTTTTGATTAGTGATAGTGCAGTTGCCAGTTCTCAGGTTGGCTTCCCTAAAATTGTCGATACTGTTGTTTATGTCACCGTCAATTTCCATGTACTCTGATTTGCTTACAGTCGAGGAGCTACGGCGACTGGAGGTGTCTGAAGCAATGTTTGGATTGCTAACATTGAGGAGTTGAGCCTGCTCCTCTCCCTCTGTCTCCCTGTGATAGAAGTAGTTGAAGTTGGATACGATGACAGGTACCGGAAGCGCAATTGTCAGCACACCTGCAATGGCGCATAGGGAACCGACGATCTTGCCACCTATGGTCACTGGAACCATGTCCCCATAGCCGACTGTGGTCATGGAGACCACGGCCCACCAGAAAGCGTCCGGTATGCTTGTGAAGTGCGATTCCGCTTCTTCGGCCTCTGCAAAGTACACTGCGCTGGAGAACAGGATGACTCCGATGAACAAGAAAAAGATGAGCAATCCGAGCTCCCTCATACTGGCCTTAAGGGTTTGTCCCAATATCTGCAGCCCTTTTGAATGCCTTGACAGCTTGAAGATCCTAAACACTCTCACCAGACGTATCACCCTGAGTATGGCCAATGATGTCGCCTGTTCACCCTTTCCGTCATGATTTTCAGGATCATCGGCCAGCTCTGTGCCCAGTGTTATAAAGTATGGAATGATGGCCACTATATCGATAGTGTTCATCATATTCTTGAAGAAAGCCGCCTTGCTCGGACAGGCAAAGAAGCGCACTATCAGTTCAAACGAGAACCATATGATGCACAATGTCTCCACAATGAAGAACGGGTCGGTCAAGATGTTTGGCTTGTAATAGAAAGTGGTGTTGCCCACAGTTTCCATACGACCCCTTGGGTCTTCTTTCAGTTCAGGTAAAGTCTCCAAACAAAATATGACAATGGAGATCAAAATGACCATCACAGACACAATAGCAATCCCCCTGGCCGGCCCTGAACTCTCGGGGTGCTCAAAAAGTAGCCAGATCTGTCGCTGAAACTCCTTTTCTGGCAAAGGGCGCTCCTCCTCCCGTATAAAGCCTTCATCCTCGCGAAATCTCTCCATAGCGTCGACCCCCAGTTCGTAAAACTTAATTTCCTCTGAGAACATATCCAAGGGTACGTTCACCGGCCTCCGCAGCCTGCCTCCGGACTGATAGTAGTAGAGTATTGCGTCGAAACTAGGACGGTTCCTGTCGAAGAAGTACTCATTTCTCAGGGGATCAAAGTAGCGCATCCTCTTCTTGGGATTACCTAACAGCGTCTCAGGGAACTGTGAGAGAGTTTTAAGTTGGGTCTCGAAGCGCAGACCCGCTATGTTGATGACCACCCTCTCACAGCATTCGTGGTCATCGTGGTCCGGGGGATAGGCGTCCTGAGGGTGCCCGGGCACAGCTGAGGTCTCATCCATGTTATCTCCGGGCACTACGGTCATCCTGCAGGTCGGCGTGGGAGGAACACTGCAGGAATTGCGGGATTGCGGTTAGTTTGACAAACCAGACAATTTCCCATAAGAAATGCTCCCCCTTCCTCCGAGATTCCCCACCCCTCTGAGCTGCCTCGGTCCCCGGGTGAGGGGACAGCTGCCTCGGCCTCAGTGCGGCCCCACTGCAGTTCTCGCTGACTCGACCATTGCTACCTTTCTGCTGCTGCCTCTGTCACCCAGTCAGAGCGAATGGATCGAATAGCAGCAATATTTGCTAACTCAGCAATTTCACTCTATGGAGTATTATTTATTTATTTAATGTTACTTTGCTTGTTGCCATTATTCTCGCATTTACATAATTAGCCTATTCACCCAGGAAGAACATCTATTCTAATTGCTGTGCGTTATGCAAAGACATACTAATATTCAAATAATCTTGAAAAGGTTATGTCAGGTAGCCTATTATTCCTTAGCATCTAATCTCCTTGATTGTGTCAATCCACGGAAGCTCCGATAACCTTCTCCACCTAGCATAATCCAAAGTGACTGCAGTTCTGTAGACATTTAAGGCTGTAAAGTATACACGCTAATGACCGGATGAACATGTGAGCGACTAAGTACACGCATGCATACCTTACCTCCGCTTGATCTTTAGGGATACTGCTGGAATGCGTCCGTTGGTGCACTCATCCAACGCTGATTCTCCCTTTCTCCTGTGTATGGATATCTATAGGGTACATGGACACTTTACATCTCTTCGGAGTCGTGCTTCTCTGAGTGCCTGTAATCCTGGTTGAAGTTCATGGCATGTTCGTGTCCTTCCACGAGTTATTTTTCAGAAACTAAAATAAATTAAATTTCAAAATACTTAAAATCAAACTCTTTGCATCCCGCAATAAGCAAAAAAGTCATATTGACGAAGGCTGGACACTGCAATGTAAAATAATGCTGAAGCCGCAACGTCCAGTCTGGTATAGTGCAGCGGCAAGTGCGGCTAGAATAGCTTACAGCCCACTGCACGAGGAACTCTAATGCTGCAACTCAGGGGGGAGATACATTAAGGGGCAATAAGCGAACCCCTGCCATTTCCAGACATTACCGCATCAGCAAAATGTGCTCTTACGAGTAGACAAGATGACGAGCAAGGTCTGTTGCAGCTCAACATACTGTCAAAGGGTGGAGATGAAGGATGCTTAAAGTGGAGAATCAATAGGAGGATGAAAAAAATAATTCCTTAATAATGTGCACCAGTACATTGTGCTGTGTTGAACATGCGAGGGGGCAGAGAGAGAGAGAGAGAGAGTGGGAGGGAGGGAGAGGGGGAGAGAGCTTTTGAGAAAGAGAAGGAGGGGGAGGGTATTCGACGCAATGCAGAACGGTTGTACTAACGCACGTTGCCACAAGTTCCTTCCACACCACAAAAACAAGAGCATTTATGTGCCAGCACTGGCGCAGTATCTAATCCGCCGCTTACGTGCAGGTATTAAACACACCCTGAGCAATATTTACATTATAGAGACAGCGGTATGCTAAAGCACAGCAGTGGACGCTTTCGGGGGTATGCCGGGAATCACAGTGCCGCATCGGACGATCTGTCAGTGACTTGGAAATTCTGAACTAGTCACTTTTCCAGTTGCACGTGTTCGTTACGTGGTTCCTGTGTGTATGTTTGTATGTGGGTGTGTGGGTGTGGGTGTGTTAGAGACGGTGGGCGTGAAAGACAGAGAGAAGGCGAGAGATCACAGCCAAAATAAGAACTTATCAAAGGGTAGTTAATTAAGCAGTCCTTCATTTATGTCTCCTATGTGTTTAAATTGCTATTAGAATAGCCATATAATAAAATGTGCACTATATCTAAACTTGAGTTTCTCCTAGTTTATGAGAGGAGATAACGTTTGCGTGTTGCTGTCCATGGTGCTGAAACAGACCATTTTGCCCTCCCTCTGTTCTCTCACACCGGCATCGGTTCTCTCACACCGGCATCGGTTATCTGTATTCCGATCAGTTTCTCAATATGACCGTAAGGTCAGTGGAATATTGCAGATACCTGAAGAACTATCCAGCGCTTGTAAGCCAGTAGATGGAGCCAAAATGTTGATTTTCTGAAGTAAAATCAAGAGTATTTAATCGGCAGATCTAAATGTACATTAAAGTAGCAAGCTTTATACACACCCATGCACACCTACATGCTTTATACACACCCATGCACACATACAGACCCATGCACACATACATGCTTTATACACACCCATGCACACATACAGACCCATGCACACCTGCTTTATACACACCCATGCACACCTACATGCTTTATACACACCCATGCACACCAGTGTAATTCAAAAATATATACAGCATTCCAAAATGAACTATTTGCAGCACTGAGCACCTAAGCAGCTATGACCCTTGTGGCAATGAGGGCAATGAAATCATTTATTTGTATTTGTATATAACTTAATTTGGCCAAATCTTCAGTGCCGCTGGCCAGAGGACAAGCACTGTCAATCTATCAATACTATGATAATACTTTGCACTGTCAATCTATCAATACTATGATAATACTTTGCACTGTCAATTTACCAATACTATGATAATACTTTGCACTGTCAATTTACCAATACTATGATAATACTTTGCACTGTCAATCTATCAATACTATGATAATACTTTGAGTCGAGAGGAAAGCATCTTGGGCAGGTTATGCTTTGGTACATTTCTATCAATACTATGATGATACTCTGATAGTGGAGAGGAAAGCATTCTGGGCAGGTTATGCTTTGGTACGTTTCTGAACTCTATCAGGTGACAGGATTGGTGCAGCTGTTGGGCTTGATTTTCTCTAGCAAGTATCCAATCATCTGAGAAGCATAATGACAACATAAAGAACACATACTCGGCTTGCCTTGTCACCATGTCTGAAATTATATACCTAGTCATGTCTGTTATGGTATACTTTTCATTATGATCCTAAATGCTTCACTATGATCCTAAGCGCTTTTAAAATATTAAAACTTGTAAAAATACAATGTGGTTTAGCACCACTGAATGAATGTACAGTATATCATTTGATGTGTGCAGCACCCTGATAATGTACAAAAAGCAGGTCATATATGTTGTTTTTTTTTCATATATATTTTGCTAAGACCACTGATAGGAGTTGACATGCTATAAGACCACTGATAGGAGTTGACATGCTATGGCCCCTCTGAGAACGCCATGCCATTGCAGCAGCATTAGGTCCAGTTCCACAGCTGAGGCAGTTATGGTGGCCAGCATCACAGCAGCATTAGGTCCAGTTCCACAGCTGAGGCAGTTATGGTGGCCAGTGTGAAGCCAGAGGAAAGTGACCCGTTACATAATACAATAGGCACAAATACTGAACAATGGGTCTTGAGCAGTGGAGAAAATGGGACGCTGGGAACTTGCTGGTTTATTTTGAGGAATATGAGCACGTCAGCAACCCTGTCAGCAGCCCTCTTCTGTGCCATGGGCTCCGCATGGGGTTTCAATGATTGGAGTATTCTTCATTTTGTAACACTAAGTGTTTCATTGAAGGAGTATTCTTCATTTTGTAACACTAAGTGTTTCATTGAAGGAGTATTCTTCATTTTGTAACACTAAGTGTTTCATTGAAGGAGTATTCTTCATTTTGTAACACTAAGTGTTTCATTGAAGGAGTATTCTTCATTTTGTAATGTTGGTATGACTAAGTGTTGTGAGAATGAAACAAAAACACAAAGCATTGCATCATGTTATGTTGTATTATGCACTTATCCTCATTCTAACACTCTCATTGCATAATAAAAGATTCACCACCTGAGAGGTTCTGTGTATATGTAACGGTTAAATGGATTAACCTATGATTTATGCATATGTTATGTAATGCATATGTTATGTAATGGTCAGACCAAGACACGGTATTGTAGTGTACAATGGTTTTATGTGTCTTGATCAGGTGTCATAGGCCAGGACTAATATGTTTTCAGGTAGCATTTTGCATTTTCTTTTGTTATCAAATTTTTATTTTATCATCTTTAAGTTTCTCTATAGACTCCTTGTATTTAAAAACTAATATTTGCAATGCACTGATATACACTTGATGTTCAGATTTTTTTATTTGATCATTTGTCATTATTGAATCATTTATTTTCTCTTTATCTTAAGAATTGTTTGTGGTGTATGCTTTTTGGGATTGATAATCAAATCTGGAGCTCAGTACTTTGTATAGATGTTGCCAGCACTCATCAGAGTGTCTTATAACAACACCAGCACTCATCAGTGTCTTATAACAACACCAGCACTCATCAGTGTCTTATAACAACACCAGCACTCATCACAGTGTCTTATAACAACACCAGCACTCATCAGTGTCTTATAACAACACCAGCACTCATCAGTGTCTTATAACAACACCAGCACTCATCACAGTGTCTTATAACAACACCAGCACTCATCAGAGTGTCTTATAACAACACCAGCACTCATCAGTGTCTTATAACAACACCAGCACTCATCAGTGTCTTATAACAACACCAGCACTCATCACAGTGTCTTATAACAACACCAGCACTCATCAGAGTGTCTTATAACAACACCAGCACTCATCAGTGTCTTATAACAACACCAGCACTCATCACAGTGTCTTATAACAACACCAGTGGAGTGGACTCGTATGCTGTATACTCCTTAGATGACTCCAATAAATTACAAACTGACCGCTGTCTTTTTAAAGAGCGTGTCCAGTCTATCCACAAATAGTCCTTTCCAGGTTAGAAATGAATGTAAGTAAGGCACTCTCTTTGCCCTTTGGTAGAGAGAAAGCCTGATTCACAAAAGACTGTTTATCCTGGCAAAACAGACTGGTACAACGTCAGAGAAAATGACCCTGAAATGCTCTCACTGCTCGGATCATTGTCCGTCCGCTGCAGAGACAGAATCAGAGGGTGTCAGATGGAGCAGCTTGCAGCTGCTGAGTCATGCAGACCGCTCTTACGGAAAGTGTCCCGTCGGCATCTTCCCTGAAGGTCCCCGCTGCAGCCACAGCCATCATTACCAGACAGATGGACAGCCATTACCCCGACACTTGGTCACTGTCAAATCCACCAAGCTGTGAATGTCAACACCTAGAGCAGGCAGTGTGGTCGCAGCCAGAGAAGGCAGCCTTTTTGCACTGTTTTCTGCTGCAAGGAAATGCACGAATTGACAAATGGTAAAACGAGAAAATATTTATTTATCAAAATAGTACATCCAGACATTTTTAGAAAAAATTGTTCTTTACACACATTATGTTGTCAAGGCAAAAGTGATGTGTTTCAGTGCCAACTCATTTAGCTGAGTTCAACTAATCAGCATTCAGGTACAAACTTATGAAGGCCTTTATGCATAGGACACATTGTATACGTTTATGCATAGGGCACATTGTATACATTTATGCATAGGACACATTGTATACAGTTATGCATAGGGCACATTGTATACATTTGTGCATAGGACACATTGTATACGTTTATGCATAGGACACATTGTATACATTTTCTGCTGATTAGCACAGTGGTTAGTGTTCCAATATGCACACTGAAATAAGGTATGACTAAAGCATGACGCAAAGGCCTCTGACATTGAAATTACTGCTGATGGAAATAAATAGATATGAACTGCACTACTGGGCAAAATATAACCTTATAGCTTTAGCTGAGGGAGAGTGATCAGATGTTTGTTTAACATTTTATATTGAAATGTCCCTCTGTCAATGTCAATTTCCTTTTTATCATTGTAAAGTGCAAATGCAGCGTTAGAAAGTGTATTACATTAGTAGGTGCATAATTCTTTCAAATGTAATAAGTGCTAAGAAACCTGTTAAGAGCTCTGGAGGAACGTATGGCTTCTTATTCACCAGTCCTATTCTCCAGACAGTGCTTTCTTATGGAGGAACTTACGGCTTCTTATTCACCAGTCCTATTCTCCAGACAGTGCTTTCTTATGGAAGAAGTTATACAATCCCAATACTGTATCTAATAACCGCATCAGCTAAAGCTGTATCTTTCATTAAAGACACATTTCAACGCACTGATCTGGACCCGCAATAGGGCATTCTCCAGGCCCCATTTTGCCCCTGACTAGACACATATAACTGATTCAGCCAATCCAGGACTTATACTATTCAGTGTTTTCATCTGAGGGTTATCAAGCATTAAGAGACCTGAGACATTTAGCTGAACACAATGACTGAATGGCAACTTATTCAGTCAGTGGTCAAAACATCACTAGTGATGTGTATATAGTTGTATATCACATGACTAAGCACATTAATGCACTAGCTGTTCCGTAACAGAGTACTCTGCACTGTATCTAAACAATCACAACAATGTGTATGTAACATGAGTAGGTTACTATGCATATGTATAGCGTGAATAAATAATATTAATATAAAACCCTGATATGGGCATGATGGACAAAACAAGAATGTTAAAAGAATGTATATGCACCATGTGGAATTATTGAAAGGGCTTCTTTAGGTCTTCTTTACTTTAACTGTACAAATTACATTGAAAAATAGAAATAAAATCAATTTACAAGATGCATTAGGCTATTTTACAAAAACGCATTGGTAGGCTACTTCACGTTTGGAGATACATTTGTTAGGCCACAGTATTTAACCCTGATCCACAAATTATTGCTAAGTTTTACATTAGCCTTCCCCCTAAATGTTCAAGAGGCAGTTATTATTAAGTAATGAAAAAAATATATAACTGTCAAAAAGTGTTTAGCATATCCACCACAGTAACAGGTATACATTCTCTCGTGCACAGCAATTGAACTATAACACGCAGTCAAGTAGGCTAGATGTTGTATAGGTCATTGCCTACTTCCTGAAAAGTCTACACAGTCTGTAAAAATCCCAGAGACATTTTCTTCAGACTATGTTTGCGATAGTCATCACGTTATATAACGTTATCACGTTATTGTAATTTGTTACATTCTAAAATGAGCTGCAGCTTACACTATTAATCAAATTAAGGATAGCTGCACAGGAAAGTTCAAGCGTGTCGGTTGTACCTGCTGTTCAACATTCCACCACACAATGGCGCTCCGACACCGTCAGACGAAGAAGTGTTTAGACAGCCAGTACAGTAGGCCCACGGGTGGTTAGTCTATTATGCTACCTTTAAACACCACCTCCTCTCACATTAGCTGAACGGTTCCACTTTGACCTCACAATGTCGGTTATAGGTCTGTCGAAAACATTAGGGTAACAGCTTCAGTGCCATTCAGCCAACTAAGGTTCTGCACAGGACAGGTGGGCATAGGATATGACGCCACACACAGGATACGGTACATGCGATTTTCACCTTTCGATCTTGTAATCTGTGAGTTTTTTTGAATATATGTGTATAAATCAAATTATTCAGATAATTTTGGAAAAGAATATAATACATTTCAAAAGTCAAAACTTAATTCTTCAACAGAAAAGTTGAAGCATCCAAGAGTTGTTTGTACGCTCAGACATCTGTCAGCTTCCCAGTGTAAGTCTCCAGAGAACCGAGGTTGATGTATCTAGATGTATCCAAATCGTCTTCCATCATTTCAGCATGAATGAGAGAAGGCTTACTATCGTTTTCCTTCACTTCGACATAAAATGACCCTTCCCGAGCGCATGTGACATGGACGTATTCTCTATCATCCTCCTTATCGTTTTCCCTGCGATAGAAATAGCTAAAATTTGATACGATGACAGGTACGGGTAGGGCAATAGTTAGCACACCAGCAATGGCACACATGGATCCTACTAATTTCCCTACAATGGTCACCGGGCTCATGTCTCCATAGCCCACGGTCGTCATAGTCACAACTGCCCACCAGAACGAATCAGGGATGCTCGGGAATCCAGCTGCTGGATCATCAGCTTCTGCGAAGAACACTGCACTCGCGAACAATACGATGCCAATGATGAGGAAGAAAATCAAGAGACCGAGTTCTCTCATGCTTGCGCGTAGGGTCCGCCCCAAAATCTGGAGACCTTTGGAGTGGCGGGAGAGTTTGAAGATGCGAAACACTCTCACCAACCGGATAACTCTCAGAATGGCTAATGACGCAGCCTGTTGGTGGCCTCCTTGGGTTTCTGCCAGCTCCAAGCCCAGAGTAACGAAATATGGCCCAATAGCCACAATATCAATCACATTCATGATGTCTTTATAGAAAGTAGTCTTGCTAGGACATGCCAGGAATCTCACCACAAATTCAAAGGAGAACCACACTATACAGAGAGTCTCCAATATAAAAAATGGATCTGTGAACGGATTGTGCTTTTCCTCATTGGTTGTCCCATTCAGAAGGTGGTTACTGAATACACTGGTTTCTTCCCTGAACTCTGGTAACGTTTCCAAACAAAATATTACAATAGATATCAAAATGACCAATACGGAGACTATGGCAATAATCCTTGCCGCTCCAGAACTGTCGGGATATTCAAACATCAGCCATATTTGACGCTGAAGTTCGTTTGATGGCATTGGTCGTTGTTCTTCTTTTGACAAACCCTCGTCTTCAATAAAATTGTCAAGCACACCATCTTCGATCTCGTAAAATTTAATTTCTTCCATGAACATATCAACCGGCACATTGATAGGCCTCCGGAGACGCCCTCCAGACTGATAAAAGTACAGGATGGCATCGAAGCTGGGTCGGTTCCTGTCGAAAAAGAACTCATTTTTCACTGGATCAAAATACCGCATTCTTTTACGAGGGTCCCCCAATAGAGTGTTCGGGAACCGCGCGAGGGTTTTCACCTGGGTCTCGAAACGCAGGCCAGAGATGTTGATCACCACCAACTCGCTACATTCCTGGTCTCCTCGCTCCAAATCGCTTCCATCTGTTTGCATTGGGTTCACCGTCAGAATTTCATCACGGATCTCTGGGCACACCACTGTCATCTTTGCCCCCCGAGGGTGACGCGAGTCGCTTCGAAACGGCCCCAGCCCGTACGCCTCACCCCACCAACTCTTTGCAAAACCTGCCACTTTGGCGGCTGTTGTCGAAACAAGGGCTGAGTGAATTCAACCCACGTATAGCAGGTTACAAATGTTTCTTTTCTTGCGTTTTACTTCCTCTTAACCATGTCTCACGACTTGCTTTCGCATAGGACTTGTGTACAACGGTTGCGCACGGAGAAAAGCATGAATGGATATGGGGTTCACACAGTGCTTTAAACAGCTGAACCCTCCCCGATTTGATTGACATGCTGACGCCTCCTTGTTGAGCACTTGTCAGTACAGAAGTTATCATAACTGTTAATGGCAATACATTAGTATTGTAAAACAGTTTTAAATAGAAGTTACAACTAATACCTCTTCACCATCCCTTAATTATATTTTAGGAATATAACGTTAGATCAAAATGTTGGATTTGATTTTGGGAATCTAAAAATGGTTGAGGTAAATGCTGAAGATAGCTGAAATGAAATGCATTCAAAAAAGAACACTTTGAAAATGTATTTAGATATTAATAAATCAAATAGCAAGTGACTTTATACTATCTTGTAAAATATTGTAAGATGTTTTCCAAAGACCACAGATTTTAAGATCAACACTTGGTATTGGATCTTGTGGATAGCAATGCATAGTTTAATGCAGAAAGTCTGTCAGTCCTGGCTATGGCAGTGGAAACTGCTGGCTTGACTGACATCTGAGTATCCACCAAGGATAACGTCTTCAGGAAGCCAAAATAACACTCCCATTCCAAGCACCTACGGGATTCAATTTTACAACCAGGAACATGGACACTTCAATGTAACCTTTCTTTGGGGTCATATTAGATAAGATATGGATATTAACTAGTGATATTATTCCTCGTGCAACATTATGTCACTAAATCATTTAGTTTTTCTCCCAAAAGTACAGTTTATGTTTGGAATGCAGCAGATATTACCTCCATTGACGTTCTTGCCTTTCTGTTTTGTTCCACAAATAGGATATACTCAATTTAACTTGTAAGAGGAGAGAGAGCTAACTTTAAATTTAGATTTTATATCCTTCCAACATCAAAGTAACAACGTTTTGCAAGTGGATATCTAGACAGAGCATGGCATCTACTATCGGCAAAAACACGATTGGTAAACCGATACTCATGGTCTGCATCAGAATGTTCCCCATTAGATTTATTGAATCAGCGCATGGGGTGTTTACTACGCCATCTCTAGTCATTCTGACTTAAGTTACCTTATTATGGAACCATTATGTCTTGATGTCTTAAAACACACTGTTACCATCATGATTTCCCAGGCCGACACAGTAAAGCTCTCTCTCTGTAACTTGAATAAGATTCCAAATACAGCTTAGTGCCACATTAAAGTGGTTCTTCAACTTTTTGTCTGGCGACCCCCCAAAAAACATGGGCCAATTCTCACGACCCTCTTCTCTCTAACCAGTGGAATTTGGTTTAGAAATGTTGTGAGATGGGCATTGGAAGTAGAGGCAGAAAATGTCTTCTCTCATAGGTAGGCTATGTCAACATCAAAGGCATTATGTCAATGGCAGCCTTTGACTAAAAATGTCTTTAATCCAGACTGCAAATCATCACGCGACCCCTCCAATATTTTTTTATGTTTGAGAACCACTGCATTAAAGCTCCATGTAGAAGCACAACTAAAGGAAAGAGAGTGCAGTAAAATAGTTCCCCTGAAATGTTTCGCTTTGGAACATAATGACTAATATTCTAACTGAACTGAATGCATCATAGAGCTGTGTCCACCCAATCATACTGCCTGTGGTTATTGTGTTTAGCAAACACTTTTGTCCAAATCAACTTACAGAATCGGAACCTTACAATAAAGTAAAAACTAAATAATTATTAGAAGTTTGGAAGCCAACATTAAGCAGCATAGTAGTACTTACAATAATATCAAATATCAATAATGAAAATAAACAAATACCATAAACATATAAATAATAAATAGTCCTGAAAAGGCTAATGATGGACTAATAAAAAGAGATTTAGGAGTTCAACCCCCGAGTTCTGCATCCGGTGCACATCTACCAAACGCCAGACTGCAGGTGAGAGCTCTGTTAGTCTGGCAGTCCCTGACTCCCTAAGGTAAAAGGTGAAAGGCATTGCTCCAAACCCAAAGATCTGCCTTGCCTAATCCAGTAAACGGTTCTGTTAAGACCAGGAAGCCCTGCCGCTAGTTGCTAGTGTTGAATGTCAGTGTCAGATATCAGTGTCAGGACATGCTGCCGCCCGATGATAATTTGTTAGCATTCTTCAGTCACTAAACAACTGTCTGGGTCAAGATGGCAGGATGTCATTGTTTCCAGGGAAACAACTAAAACAATGAAATGTTATAGAAAATGTTGCATTAAAAGTGACAAAAGATATGTTTGGTTTTGGCTATGGCTATGGCTATGTTTCTCATACGCTGACATTCACTGAAGTCCTTTTGCCATTTAAAAGACAATGTTTTGTATTTGTGTGTCCGTACACCCCATGTAGCACCCATAGATATGCCTGTTACCTCAAAGTTATTAATAAGAATTTATAAAAAAAAAAAAAAAGTATTCTGTAGTTTGTTTTTATGTGGAAGAAGTACCATTCCCATGTACAGTAGCATTAACACTTTCAGGTCTAAGAAGCGTTCAGTTGCTCACTCCACCGTGCCAGGTAACCCAGGGAGTCCCAGAGGAACTGTGAGGACTGACCAGCCTTAATGGACAACCGCAGCACACCACGCTTAGAGGCCACTCCCACCGCAACAGGATATCATGCTCAGAACAGAACCGTGGAACTCCCACAATGTCCTTCACATACTGAAGCACGGCCACATCTCTGAGTGAGGAGACATTCCCGTGAATGATTATTTCCTGTGAAAGCAACCAACGTTGACAACGAGACACTCTGGCAAATGCTATTTAGATTCCACAACACTATCACAACACAAGTCTTTACATGTCATTAAACATTGACAGCATGAGCCTTCTCTGGGGTTAGTTTGTGCTTTTTTGTACTTTTTACTTTCTAATGGTGGTATGTGTACAGTCAAAATGTTGGCAAATCTAAACATAGAACAGATGAGTTCCTCATTCCCCTGTGTGTGTGTGTGTGTGTGTGTGTGTGTGTGTGCGTGTGTGCGTGCGTGTGTGTGTGTGTGTGTGTGAGAGTTTCCTTCCTCCTTCCCCTTTTAGGTCACGAGTGCATAGCCCCGGGGTTGGTGTTGTGACTGACACGCTTGTCATTTGTCCTTTTCCGCCATGTGCATCATTTGAGACCCCGCACACGTGTGTGTTGTGCCCAAGGAGCGGAGTAATGAACCTGCACACATTTGATGGGTGTGTGGATGTGTGTGTGTGGATGTGTGTCGGTGCTTTGGAAGGCATGCTCGTGCGGAAGGCCTTATCGAATTATGCAGGTGTGAGAGCCAGCAGTCAGCAGCTCTAGCTGAGGCCCTCGGGGGCCAAGCGAGGCCTGTGCCAGCCGTGGCGTTGTACATGAAATCAGCTGGGGGGGGGGGACTTGGCGAGGCGTCCACATACTACAGCAGACGGGTGATGAAAGCTCCAGTCGCTCACACACACACACACACACACACACACACACACACACACACACACATGGGGATGCGTTGATGTGTGGTAATCTGCTGAAAGAGGACGGCTGCCCTATTCCCATTAACAGGCATTAGAGTGTCGGCTCACCTGTGATGGACGTTTATTAACATTCATTGAGAACGCCACACCTAAAAGATACGCCTCTGACCTTCAGCTGAGGCCAGGAGCAACTCACTTATTGATCATTTTGCACAAGCAATCAAATGAGTTGCCAAGTCAAACCACACTGTCTATTCCTTCATCATATACGTTATTGCACAGGAGTATGGATGTGTTAAAGGGGCGAAAATCGAACCATCTAACCAAACTCTAACCAAACTCTAACCAATCATTTGTAGTGTGAATGTGTTGGGGTGATCAGAAGCAGCACCTGTTGGTGGGATCCATTTGCCCCTGGAGTGTGAGCCCTATTTGCCCCTGGAGCGTGAGCCCTATTTGCCCCTGGAGCGTGAGCCCTATTTGCCCCTGGAGTGTGAGGCCCACTTCCCCTGTGTGTGTGTGTGTGTGTGTGAGCGTGAGCCCTTGTGCAATGTGCCGGTCCTCCTCTCTCTGAGGTGTTTCACATCAAGGCTTCCTCCCGCCGTAACCCTACCCTGTGGGGCAACATAGCAGCAGTTCCGAGGGTTTTCGTTGCCACCAATTTTAGCCGGCTGTCAAGGCGAGTTTGATAGCCATGTTTTCAGTGATCGGTAACCATGCATGAAGCAAGAGGGAGAAACTGAACACCCAAGATCCGAAAGGCGGGGCTCCTCAGAATATCTAGCCCTGCGGCCCCCCCAGTCCCCCCCCCCCCCCCGGCCCCTTTCCGGTTTTTGATTTCAGTCCTTCATTAAGCACTGTCCTTTTTTAGTAGACAGCATTAGCCCGTCTACAGCGGTATCCCCGAGCCCCCAGGGCCTGGGAAGACTATCCACAGAACACCCTGTAAAGTATAAAGGGCATTGCTCGGCAGTCCGGTGCACACCAAGCGGTCTTGCTCTTCACCAAGCGGTCTTGCTCTTCACCAAGCGGTCTTACTCTTCCATGGTGTGTTTCACTATGGCCCTTTTCCACACTAGTGCACTTACAAGCATGTGGCCACAAGTGTTAGTAGTGTACACAAGTGTTAGTAGTGTTAGTAGTGTACACAAGTGTTAGTAGTTGTGTAAGGGAATTTGTCTGCAGCCTTGCCCATGTATTTTCTCAAATGTAACGGATATAAGGTACTGTGTGTGTGAATGTATGTGCATAGAAGGTACTGTGTGTGTAAATGTATGTGCAAAGAAGCCTACTTTGACTGACCTTGATAGAGACTTGGAGACATACTGTAGGATTGATTCATTGTTTCAACAACAACCCTTTGTTGTACTAAACAGTGCTAGAATTTTTCATTTGTATGCACTGTTAATACAAACATGAGTTCTGTATAGGTTTCCAACAGAGATCCAGTCCCATTGCACAAATCTCCTGTGTGTGCTCCTCTATGACCACATGAAGCTCATGTGCAGGCCCATATGGGTGGTCATGTGCAGGCCCATATGGGGCTCCCTGGTCAGGGTGGTCATGACTCATGTGCAGGCCCATATGGGGCTCCCTGGTCAGGGTGGTCATGACTCATGTGCAGGCCCAGATGGTGCTCCCTGGTCAGGGTGGTCATGACTCATGTGCAGGCCCATATGGGGCTCCCTGGTCAGGGTGGTCATGACTCATGTGCAGGCCCAGATGGTGCTCCCTGGTCAGGGTGGTCATGACTCATGTGCAGGCCCATATGGGGCTCCCTGGTCAGGGTGGTCATGACTCATGTGCAGGCCCATATGGGGCTCCCTGGTCAGGGTGGTCATGACTCATGTGCAGGCCCATATGGGCCCCCTGCTGGTCAGGGTGGTCATGTGCAGCCGTGGCCTACTGGTTAGCGCTTCGGACTTGTAACCGGAGGGTTGCCAGTTCGAACCCCGACCAGTAGGCACGGCTGAAGTGCCCTTGAGCAAGGCACCTAACCCCTCACTGCTCCCCGAGCGCCGCTGTTGTTGCAGGCAGCTCACTGCGCCGGTATTAGTGTGTGCTTCACCTCACTGTGTGTTCACTGTGTGCTGAGTGTGTTTCACTAATTCACGGGTTGGGATAAATGCAGAGACCAAATTTCCCTCACGGGATCAAAAGAGTATATATACTTATACTTAAACTGTGCAGGTCCATATGGGCCCCCTGCTGGTCATGACTCATGTGCAGGCCCATATGGGGCTGCCTGCTGGTCATGACTCATGTGCAGGCCCATATGGGGCTGCCTGCTGGTCATGACTCATGTGCAGGCCCATATGGGGCTCCCTGCTGGTCATGACTCATGTGCAGGCCCATATGGGCCCCCTGCTGGTCAGGGTGGTCATGTGCAGGCCCATATGGGGCTCCCTGCTGGTCATGACTCATGTGCAGGCCCATATGGGCCCCCTGCTGGTCAGGGTGGTCATGTGCAGGCCCATATGGGGCTCCCTGCTGGTCAGGGTGGTGCCCACTGTTACTGACACCATTGATGTGCACTCAGCACCGCGGGGTTCCCATGGCGATAACAATCAAATCCACGGCTCCATGCGAGTCTCTCGGAGGCTCTGAGCCCTTTTCCTAGAGAAACAATGCTTATTTTTATTTTGTTGTATTGTTTTGTTTGTTTGTTGTTGTGTTTCCCTGCCTTCCTACTATGTAAAGCGACCTTGGGTTTGAGAAAGGTGCTATATAAAACAAACATATTATTATTATTATTATTATTATTAATGTTTAATGCGAATACTGCTCCTCTCTATCCGTGCATGTGTGGAATTCTACATGGATAGAACTGTCTGTATATCAGAAGTATAAGAAACAACCAACTCTGCTCAAGGGACAGATGATTCGAATCCCATCAGTGTTCAAACGTAGAACAGCTACAACCTCCGGGAGGTTCAGCACTTTAGTTTGTAGTCCAGGGTTCACCTACACAGGTGACCCGTAGAGCAAACCAGGGCTGACTAAGCAAAGATGCTTTACAACCATTCAAATGTGCTGCTCAATGGCTAAAGCAGGATGCAATCAAAACAATGCCAAAGATCATGTGTGTCCGAATGCACAGTTTAATGTCGCCTCTGATGTCAAAGAAGGTTTAACAGTTCATGTGTGTCTGAATGCACACAGTTTAATGTCGCCTCTGATGTCAAAGAGCCAACTTCACTGATTTCAAAAATAGTGACTACTGACCAGTATCTAGGTTTTAAATAAAACTGGCAGTCAGGAGTTAGATAAAAACCTAGAGGCATTTTTAGGTAATTCTATTTCATTCTAATCAAATGTAATGGATAATTCATGATAAATGATTTATTTTGCTAATTAATTGTTGATTCAAATTAAAGTCAGCACCATTAAAGAGAAGTATCAATTTCCCATTTCAAACTTTAGTGGACAATGAATCAAATTTGTGTGTGTGGGAGTGTACTGTACACCCGCTGGGATGTTATACTTTGTGCAAACACCAGAGCACCCTGTAACTGAAGCTAGCAGAGAGAGAGAGAGAGAGAGAGAGAGAGAGAGAGAGAGAGAGAGAGAGAGAGAGAGAGTGTGTGAAACGCGCAGCACTTCTTCAGGGAAACACAGGCACTCCTATAAATAGCTGGGCTGTAGTCACTGGATGACTCTGTGTGTGTGTGTGTGTGTGTGTGTGTGTGTGTGTGTGTGTGTGGGCCCCTGCCACTCCTCAGCTGCGTGTTCTATTCCCATCAGCCACTGCACTTCACTAATCAAGCTACAGGCTGCTGTGCAGCCTGCATCTAAATGACTCAGTTGAGAGTACTAAAGTACTAAATCAAAAAAAGAACGCAACAGAAGTTGAATTCCCATAGCGGTCATTTCATGGAATGCATATACATACCCTTTGCTAAGGTGCTAATCAAAGACAATATACGTTTGTTTTTGCATTAGAAGCATTCACCTTTGTTATGGTAAAGGTATGGTATCCACATGCAGTATGTGGATGTACTATGACATCTCACCACTAGATGTCACAATAAAACCTTGAGGACCAGAGCCGTTAATAGCCGTTGAGGACAGCTGAAACCCATATAAAAAAAAAAAAAACAATTATCCTAACTGTAGACTGTACAGTCTAATCTCATCCTAGGACTCTCACTAGGATTTTTAGGATGGGTGGTCCTTGGTCATGGGATATAAGTATAAGTATGTCAGGCAGCCTACTTTCTTGGTTGGTACATCACAGTAGAATATATGTTTTCCTGTTTTCTAAAGCAACAGCCTTCAAAAGGCGATTTTAACAGTCCCTCTTTAGAAGTACTTTTATAACAGCCCTTTTGAATGGTTAATGTTTCATTTCTTTGTCATGTCAAACATGTGCCAAACACATCTCACCTCATTGTCACTTTTAGGCCTAGTAAGACCAGTCAGTTATATTTCATACTAAAGCAGAGGATATTGTGAGGAGGAAAAATCAGGGGAAAACTGTTTTGACAATTATTTGATGGGATGTTGTGATTTGTTTCAAGAGAATCTTGAATCTTGTTAAAGAGAATGAAAGTGGTGTTGAATTTGAGTTTTGTGTCTGTGTGCAGGTAGGCTGAAGGGGTCTTGATGAAACATTACAAATCTGATAATCATGATGATGGATGATGATGAGAAGGATATATAAGGACGGTACAGTGTAACAAACAAAAAAATATATTAAATAAAAAGTATAG
Source organism: Alosa pseudoharengus (assembly GCF_046254945.1). Lineage (NCBI taxonomy): Eukaryota > Metazoa > Chordata > Actinopteri > Clupeiformes > Clupeidae > Alosa > Alosa pseudoharengus. Next base: position 40,076,524 of record NW_027468565.1, on the reverse strand, counting down.
GACAGATAGAGCCAGGATTAATATATTTTCCTTTACCCCACAGTTAATCTCTCCTCAAGAATATTCCAGTCTTTTTACACAGTGACCAAGCTTATTAAACTTGTTACCATGGTGATCCTCACTCTGTTAACTAACATGTTACGGAAATCAACTGTCAGGAATATCTTCTACTCACCTATATATGCTGTGGTGATAAAAGTTTATGAGTAAATGAGCAATCCCAATAATACATGGGAATATAGCATCTAAACTCCAGACTTTCCCAGGTCGGTCGACACAGGTGACTTTCCCAGGTCGGTCGACACAGGTGGTTGGATGCCCAGCAGGCCTCGCCCTCCCAAACAGCCCTGTCCCAAGAGGAAGGGCTCTGCCAGAGGACACCGATCTGGAGTCCAGATACGACGACGCCATCAATACCGTCTGCCTAACAATGGCTTCAATATCCTGTCTGCTTAGCGAGAAGTCCTCCGAGCATGTACGTTTAAGAGGAAGTGCTCCTCTCTGGCTCTGACTCATTTGATCGGGTTCTGGAGTATCTGCCATTTCCTAAGTGCATCCACAGACTCAGGTTTGGAACAATATAGATTTTCCAGATTTATATTCATAATTACATTAACTTCTTGCAATTTCCTTGTGATTTCTGTTACTTTTGCTTTTAATTATACCTGAATGTAAACTGCAGTTGCCCAGAACTAACAAATGAAATCAGAGATTATCTGATATAAAACAAAAATGTACCGCCCTCTAGTGAGAAATAATGAGAATGCAAGAGTGCATAGAGTAAAAATTTTTTTAAAAGAAGACAAATAAATTCAGTTATTTTGCTTAAATAAAAATGTACATATTTATTTTACAATAGACATAACTCTTTAAAAACTTTACAGGGTTTTTCTTTACTGTACACTAAATGAATTATAAAGTATTTTCAGCATTAGTCGTAGAAGAAGCTTAGCATTGTATAGAAACAATTATTCCCATCTCTGCTAGGTAAGGCAAAAACTCAGGATTAACAGCAGAATGGGGAGAGGGGGCTAGTGGAGGCGACGCACATTGATGATCCGCACATAGTCTATGAACACAGTCAGACATGTTTTCATGCAGGATTATCATTTGGATAAACTTCTGATTATGGTGGTTATGTCTGCACAAACGTTTTATCTGATAAATGATCACTGTAAAACATTGGAAAAGATAGAACATTTGTTTAAGTTTAAAAGAAGAGGAACAAACATGAGCAAACTAAATACTGTGCCAAGGCTTCACCTGCCCATTGAGCCATTTGAAGCCCATGGCAGGTGTTTTGGTTGGCTGTAGAAACAAACAGATGTGACATCTACAGGCGACCAAAGTCCAATGCCTTACATTCAAAACCAAATGACTTGGGCAATTAAAATGTGAGGTCACTAGTTACTGGTGACGGGGGGAAAGCCAATTGCAAATTAGAGACTTTTGAACTACAAATATAATTTTGGGTTCCGTAGCTTCTGAAATCGAACACTAAGGACCATCCGGATGAGCGCTTCATGACCAAGGCCCAATTTCTTGAGAGCATCAGTGCAACAGGGCCCTCTCCTGGTCGCTCACACGTGGGAACTGCGGCACTGTGATGCATCTGGGAGTGGTCATTTTTCACTAAGGTCAAGGGGAGGGGGACTGGCCTTCACAGCCCCGGAGTGCTCAGGGCATCCAGCCAGACCACCACACAAACAAAACATTTTAAAAGCCAAGGACCAATGGCAATGAGGGAAAAAAAGACATGACTTTTGGCAAACAAATAAATACCATACTTGACAGTGACACACTGTACATTCTGCTATCACAAAAGGCAAAAAGAAAAAGAAATGTCAGAACTAATGACATGTATCCCTAGAATGTGCCTCTAGCAGATCTGGTTAGATGTTTAGCTTTCATCACTTACTCCATTTAGTACTTTCAAGTAATTATGCATCCCATTCTAGCACACACAAGGCATTTGCAGTTAATTAATGATCAAGGCAGTGAGACCAGGTACCTTTATTTCCTAGTGGTGATTAGCTGAGCAAACGGGAACCACTTTTTCTACCAATGAACATGAAATACATTACCAACACCAGAACAAAACCCTTCAGCAATGCATACTGTGGGCATGAGATACCTTGCTTTAGTTCTACTTCAACACCCCACACTTTTTGTGCTAGGACTGCACCTTTATAATGTATCAGATCAGGGAATTAGAATCACGTCTATTATGGTCAGGCACAACTGAAGAGGTTCCATGTTGTGTGATGGAGTTCTCCCTTATGTTTGGCTACTCTGACAGGAGAGACAGGGCATGAACATGTAGGGATTGTTAGTACGACAGACAAGACACCACGATGGCTGAGAGAGACAGTAAGGCTTTCCAAGTCAGACATGAAAACCATTTCCCAACCATTTCCCAACCGTTTCCCAACCATTTCCCAACCATTTTTTTTACCAATTTTGTAGCCATTTGTCAAACAAAAGTTAGTAAACATATGGTTTGGCATCGGAAGCGTGAATGCAAATAAAACAAAAACAGGTCCAGCTCTTTGATCCCATCGGGAAGCCGCTGTATGGGAATACATTCCTCTTCCATAGTGTGGAATTCGATGGAGTGTATAGAACAGAGGGCACTTCCATTCTCCTTAAATAGAATGAGAATAATACCAAAAAAAGCAGAAAATAATAGAATTATACTATCAAAATATCAGAGATCCCCTTAACCCATAAACCCTGTAAGCCAGGGTATAGAATGACTGAATCTGACAGACGCTGTTCTGTTAAACAGGGTTGCAAACTGACAGACAGAACTGACATCTGTGTGCACCCACTCCGGTCGTTTCAATGCCCACTTGTGCTTTTCTGCTAAACAAATCACTGTGTTGTAATATGTGGACTTTTGAATTGGCAGTTTGAAATAATAGTGCAATTCAATTACAGTTTCAATGTGCTATGGTTAACAGTTGCAGTGGGCACCATTCTCTTCTGTCCAGGGACCAGTGTATGAGGCACAGACCAGAGGGGAAGTAGGGTGGCTGACTCCAGATCAGCGTGTAGTTAGTACGGCCAGTGTCCACTTGGAGATGTTTGAGGCTGAGCGACATACGTGCCCTTTACATTCAGTGCTCCTGCTCAAGACGCCATATGCTGCTCGTACTGTTACCATAATACCATGTTACCTGCCTACTCATGTCTCAACAAAGACATACTGCCAAAAAGTGCTCTGTGTATGGGGAGGTATTACAGGGCAAGGCTAAGAAGGCTAGTGGTGATTTCAACATACATGTAAGGACGACAAAAACAGGGGAAAGAGACTGCAAACCGTATGACCTGCATGACACAGAGACTGCAAACCGTATGACCTGCATGACACGTGTGTGGAGAGAAAGACCAATAGGAGGACAACAGACAGGCTCAGAGGGTCCAGCCCCCTTATTCCGTTATGGCATTGCAATGTTAAGACACAGACTAACCGCCCGGCGTTAAAAAAACATGTATATTCTCCCCTCAAAAAAGCAGAGTAGACACAACATAAAATGCACAAGTAAAAAAACACACTCTGGTGGGGGAGACTAACAAGTCCAGGCTGGTCTTCCCGGTGTGCTCTCTGTCCAGTGGGAGAGGAAGGGAGGAGTGACGCCCTTACACACACTGCCCACTCCAGGAGGGACGCTCTTACACACACTGCCCACTCCAGGAGGGACGCTCTTACACACACTGCCCACTCCAGGAGGGACGCTCTTACACACACTGCCCACTCCAGGAGGGACGCTATTACACAAACTGCCCACTCCAGGAGGGACGCTCTTACACACACTGCCCACTCCAGGAGGGACGCTCTTACACACACTGCCCACTCCAGGAGGGACGCTCTTACACACACTGCCCACTCCAGGAGGGACGCTATTACACAAACTGCCCACTCCAGGAGGGACGCTCTTACACACACTGCCCACTCCAGGAGGGACGCCAGGCCCTCTGTGCCCAGGCAGAGGAGGGGGGGGGGGGGGGGGGGGGGTTGCTCCAGTGTGATGGGGGTCGTGGGCTGGTGGCTGGTGGTGGAGGCAGGCTGTGGGTTAGTGCTCGGGGTTGGTGGCGCCTGCGGGGGGGACGATCTTCACGTACTGGGTGAAGATGGCATCAAAGGCCTCGTCTCTGTGGATCATGGCACCAAACACCAGGGGCTGGGGAGGAAGAGGATGGGGACGAGGAAGAGGATGGTGAGGTCACGGCACTGCTCCACAAATATACAGAATTCAGTCTGTGGATGCCGAGTTACAACACTTCTAGTTGCTCATTAAAGTAACAAAATGAAGCTTTTGTCAAGTTTCAATCATGTCTGAATCGTACTAAAAGGGTCAAGCTCCAACCCATGACAACATTACATAGTGCAGTCCCATGCGTTCTGAAGGAAATCCCCTTTTTGTCAAGTTTCAAAACACTGGGTACCAATAATGTCGGAAACAGACACAATGGTCACGCGTAGTGGTCATGTTTGGGGGTTGTGTTGGCATGGTCATGTTTGGGGGTTGTGTTGGCATGGTCATGTTTGGGGGCTGTGTTGGCATGGTCATGTTTGGGGGTTGTGTTGGCATGGTCATGTTTGGGGGTTGTGTTGGCATGGTCATGTTTGGGGGTTGTGTTGGCATGGTCATGTTTGGGGGTTGTGTTGGCATGGTCATGTTTGGGGGTTGTGTTGGCATGGTCATGCTCCTCTATCTACAAACAGGAATGCCGCTGATCTAAACATCAGTTAAAGATTTGTTTTTAATTCACTGGTATCACCTTCAGATAATGCCGCTGCCTGAGTGTGGTGCCGGCTATGTGGGAATTGTTCCTTTGATCACAGCTGACTGTGGGGCTGACTGAGTTGAACCACTAATCTCCACGTGCCATTCTGTCATGTGTGGCAAGTTTCATGTTTGTCTGTTGATGTGTTATGTCCTATGTGTATATCTACATGTATGTATTGTTTCTGTCCTTTGTATGCTGTCCCCCTATAATTAAATGAGCTGTCCAGGGATGCAAAAAGAATTTCAGCACAAACTGACAAATAAAGTTGTATCGTATCGTATCGTATGACTCAAAGTAAAACTCTACTAAAAGGGAACAACAGACCTGCATCTATCTAATAACTAATAATTAATAAGTAAAACATTTAATCTAGTAAATAAAACACACAAACATTTAATCTAGTAATGTGGTTGCTACTGTAACAAGGGTGAAGCTCACCTGGGATTTTCACCGACTCATGACTCCAAATGACTTTCTTACCTTCTGTGTGTATGGAGTCGCTATGGAGATCCCCATTCCAGACCCCGGCAGCACAGACAGGACTTTGTACTGCAACACAGACACAGCGTTACAAAACAAACACAACATTCTGTACTGCAACACAGACACAGCGTTACAAAACAAACACAACATTCTGTACTGCAACACAGACACAACGTTACAAAACAAACACAACATTCTGTCAACAGTCCAACAAGTAGAAGAGTGAAGCCCAAACATGTCCTGAGAGCTGAGAGGTCACCTTCTGGATATCTGTGATGTCCTCCAGCTTGATGACCTTGTTCTTCTTTGAGGAGCTCGATCTGGAGCTGGAGCTCTCGAAGCAGAGGTAACTGGGTATGAGGGACACACACACACACACACCTTAGATGAGGAGGCGAAGGGGATTGAGAGTGCACAAAGTGCACACACACACACACACACATACACATTTGGTTCATGTTTGCAAGTGTAACTCAAGACATTTAACAATTCACAACAGAACTCACTTTTCTGTCACATACAGAACTCCATTCCGGATGTAGTCAGTGGGCATCTTCCTGTCCCTGTTAATCAAGCAGCAGCGCCACCCGTTGTCACACACTGAGGAGAAGACACACACACACACACACACACACACACACACACACACACACACACACACACACACACACACACACACACACACACACACACACACACACACACACACAACACAAAGGTCAGTGAGGAAACACACACAGCGGTCCTCAGCAGCTCCCCAGTGGGTCTGTGCCATGCTGTGCCATGCTATGCCATGCTATGCCATGCTGTGCCATGCTGTGCCAGGCTGTGCCATGCTATGCCAGGCTGCGCACCTTGCAGGGGCCGCTCTGTCTCCGGCAGGTTGAAAACCTCGTGGAAGGCTCCCTTCTTGGTGCTGTTGATGCGGCCGCCGTCCTCCTCCCTGAGGCCGACCGGGACGCCGCTGGCCGCCAGGTTGCCCCGGGCAACCGTGGGGTGGACCTGAGGAACGCAGAGGTCAGAGTTTGGCTCTTGCGGTCAGCAGACACAGAGTGCCTAAGGGAGAGGCTATCTACATGTCTAGAGGCTATCTACATGTCTAGAGGCTATCTAGAGGCTATCGACATGTCTAGAGGCTATCTACATGTCTAGAGGCTATCGACACGTCTAGAGGCTATCGACACGTCTAGAGGCTATCGACACGTCTAGAGGCTATCTACATGTCTAGAGGCTATCTACATGTCTAGAGGCTATCTAGAGGCTATCGACATGTCTAGAGGCTATCGACATGTCTAGAGGCTATCTACATGTCTAGAGGCTATCGACATGTCTAGACGCTATCGACATGTCTAGAGGCTATCTACATGTCTAGAGGCTATCTACATGTCTAGAGCTAGGACACAGGTCATCATTGTAACTGTTTGCTTGTTGCTACTGGTGTCTTTAGGAAGGAAAACAAATCCTAGATCTAGAAATGCAGATAACCCTCTAGAGTACAGGAGGAACCATGCCCCCCCCCTCCCCCCGCCCCCCCCACACACACACACAGTCAGCAGTGCAGTGGTCACAGCGGGATAGTCAATCCATTTTCTGCATAAGCCTGATGTAGCAGAATTGACTACAGTGCTCTTGTAGTGGGCACTGGATGAGGGGATTTGCTGAAGAGTGACTGAACTGTTCTCATGTGGAAAGTGCGCACACACACACACACACACACACACACACACACACACACCCTTTCAACAGCAATTTTTACAGTGTTGGGTGGAATCATGCAAAGCAAAATCTATATTTAGGTTAATGTTTTCTGAAATGTCAAGGCCATTCTCTCTCCAGGCCATGGAGCAGCAAGGCAATGGGCACTTGTCCAGCTGGAGGACTATTTCAGAACCACCTTTAACACATCACCGCATATGTTGGGACTTTTCTCTGTCCTTTGTTCTAATCCAAGTCAGTGCTGCTTTTTTCAGATTCAGTGCTGAATTAAAGACAGAGGCCCCTGATATTCACGTGCAACATTCAACATTACCAAATCCTACTATTTCTGATCAGCAGTTCGCTTCAGACTAATGTAGAAGTGATTCAATAGAAAAAGGGACACTCACATTATGAGATATCACAATAGCTGAGCCCATTTCAGTCGTATTGTTGCACTACAGATCATTACACATAATTAATTTGTATTTGCCAAATTTCTGCCGTCTTCCTATGGAACAGACACAATTCCATCTGCTTCACATCAGAAAGTTTTGTTCTGCAAGAAGGAATACAAAGACTAGTCCATTCATGCAGCATGAAGTGACGTGAGATTCCAAATGAAGACCTTTGGAAAAGCACACACACACACACACACACACACACACACACACACACACACACACACACACACACACCTTTGGAAAAGTGCTCAGCTGTTGTGAGACCCAACCACACTACAACTACTGCCCACCTACACCCACCTACACCCACCTACACCAAGTTTCAGCTATGCCCACGATCAGCCATTATCTACACACACGCGCACACACACACGCGCACACACACGCGTACGCACACACACGCGCACACACACGCGCACACACACACGCGCACACACACACGCGTACACACACGCAAGCACCCCAATCATCATAGACCAAAGGCAAAAGAGGAATTTATTCCTATTACCCACAAGTTTAGTAAACTGTGAGTATATGGACATTACACCATCAATTTTGTATCTGAAACACACACACACACACACACACACACACACACACACACACACACACACACACACAAGCCAGCCAGAGGTGCCAGAAGGCAGGCAGGTGCTATTAAACTGAGGGTCACACCAGAAGCCTACCTTCTCAAACCCAGAGAGCTGAGATGGGGAGAAAACAGCAAAACAGTCATGTGACACACAGTTGGTAAAACACCCTCACACACACACACACACACACACACACACACACCTCTATATTTGAAATGCTCAAAGCAAACTCAACTCAAATCAGAACAAATGTGTGGAGTGCACTGGCTAACACACATCATCGACCTACTTTATGAACAACAACCATTCATATACATTCTAGTGGAAGCATGTATGAAATTCATATACATTCTAGTGGAAGCATGCATCATGTATGAAATTCACGCGTTTGCAACGGAAGAAAGCGTGGTCAGTTGGGCTTTTTTTAGACCCACACACACACACCCACACCCCCCACACACACACACACACACACAGATAGAGTTCTAGAGAGGCCACAGGGTTCTACCGTGCTGAGCCAGCTTTGCACTGCATGTGCACTGTACACTTGAACATTCAAATATTCAGCAAATCAGCTAATGCCCCATGTTAGAGGACAAACACTAGACATCAAGGTCATCAGGAGAAAGACACTTCAAAACGTGACACTCCCTCACACTCACCCGTCTGGACAGGTTCATGTTGTTCCGGTCCTTCAGCTGAGGGTCGGTGGGCAGGCTGGTCCAGACGATGTAGGGGGTGTCATACTTGGACCTCAGTTTTGGACAGCTCTTGAAGATGAAGTCGATGATGAAGAACTTAATGCCGGCATAAAGACCTGAGAGAGAGAGAGAGATAGAGAGAGAGAGAGAGAGAGAGAGAGAAAAAGAGATAGAGAGAGGTAGAGCGAGAGAAAGAGAGAGAGCGAGATAGAGAGAGAGAGAGGTGGGGGGTAGAGAGAGAAAGAGAGAAAGAGAGAGAGATAGAGAGATAGAAAGAGAGAGTGAGAGATAGAGAGAGAGAGGTAGAGCGAGAGAGAGAGAGAGGTAGAGAGAGAGAGAGATAGAGAGAGAGGGGGGGTAGAGAGAGAGAAAGAAAGAGAGAGATAGAAAGAGAGAGAGAGATAGAAAGAGAGAGAGATAGAAAGAGAGAGGAGGGGGGTAGAGAGAGAGAGAGAAAGAGAGAGAGAGATAGAGAGAGAAAGAGAGAGTGAGAAAGAGAGAGAGATAGAGAGAGAAAGAGAGAGTGAGAGAGAGAGCGAGATAGAGAGAGAGAGAGAGAGAGAGGAGGGGGGTAGAGAGAGAGAGAAAGAAAGAGAGAGAGAGATAGAAAGAGAGAGTGAGAGAGAGAGCGAGATAGAGAGAGAGAGAGAGAGAGAGGAGGGGAGGTAGAGAGAGAGAGAAAGAAAGAGACAGATAGAAAGAGAGAGTGTGAGAGAGATAGAAAGAGAATGAATGTTATTTCAAAGGAGACAACTGGATGGAGCATGTTGACTGTCTGGTGTCTAAGGAGGCAGGATGAATAAAACACAACCTTGTTCAGTAAAGCCGCTCAACTCAGAACTATTTCACAGGCCGCAAAAGAATTCAGCAGATCATCAGTGTCTGATGTTCTATAGTTAACAGAGCAGCTGACTTTGTAAAGGGTTGGATCTTAAGTTACTAACAGCAGATTGACAGATCATTCATTAACAATAATTACATTTCTGTATTTAATGCTTCCATTCAGGAGTCATATCATATGATATGTGTTTGGTTGTGATAGCAGAAAAACAGGAAGTTGAGCTAGTTGGGCTTTAAGGGTCCTCCCCACCCCCAACCTCATTACACACTACACCTCTAAGCATCAGACAAGCTCAGACTCATGTGGCAGAGGAAGGAGAAACTCAAAGTGTGTCGTTTCCTCGGGCTTCCTTCTGAAGGGAACAGAGGCGCAGTGCTTCAAATGGAGTGGACGTGTCGTGCAGCGCAGCACAGCGCGAGGTTGGACAGCGGCTCACCCATAATGAAGCCCAGTAGTTTGTAGGGCAGCAGACAGGAAGATATGAAGGCCACCCACAGACCCACGTACAACTTCTGAGTGATCTCAGGCTGCACCCACATGAAGAGACTAGTGAACCAAGCACACACACACACACACACACACACACACACACACATTTACCAGGTGTATCACTCAAAGCAGTTTACAGAAAAAGTGGAGAAACATTCTCCTAGTCTGTCTGTTACTCTGACACTAGATAGAATCTTCAGCTCATTTCCGGCTACAGCAAGTCTATCTGGATCCAGTAAGTTCAACAGTAAACTATGTGATGGAGAAAAAAAAAACATTTGGTTTTGGTATTTTGGAAAAGGTTAACTCACTTCTTGATCTTCTCCAAGACATCAGACATCTTTCCAAACAGGTTCTGTCAAGCAACACAACGGCAGTGAGTGCAGCTCTGAAGTGGCTCTGTGAGCAGAGCAGCCACACGATGCACATGGACCATCACTCAAGACCACCGTGCACACCTCCCCCTCCCTCCCTCCCTCCCTCCCCCGATCCATACCTGTGCACACCTCACCCCTCCCACCCCGATCCGTACCTGTGCACATCTCACCTCCCTCCCCCGATCCGTACCTGTGCACATCTCACCTCCCTCCCCCGATCCGTACCTGTGCACATCTCACCTCCCTCCCCCGATCCGTACCTGTGCACACCTCCACTCCCTCCCCCGATCCGTACCTGTGCACATCTCACCTCCCTCTCCCCATCTGTACCTGTGCACACCTCCACTCCCTCCCCCGATTTGTACCTGTGCACATCTCACCTCCCTCTCCCCATCCGTACCTGTGCACATCTCACCTCCCTCTCCCCATCCGTACCTGTGCTTTCTGAGCTACATCAAGGACAAGCTGGAACTTCTCAGAAACAGTCAAGTCCTCCTTTGGTGGTTCCTTGTAGACAGACAGATCAGGTAAGATCAACCAGTGTTGGTTTAAATCCAACATTCATCCAGATCTTAAATTAACCAATTAACTTAACCTTTTCTCATAAAAGCAGACAATATTAAGCTCTTCATATACTAAAATAGAACTAGTAGCAACACAAACAACAACAATAAAACAAATGACGATGATCATGGTGTCTTACCACAGTTTCTGAAACCTCAGGCACGATGCTCCACTGGATTCTCCAACCCCTGAGGAGCAGCACAGGAAATGAGCTCAACAAACACCTTGACCACCTCCTCACTGCTCAACAAACACCTTGACCACTTCCTCACCACCTCCTCACTGCTCAACAAACACCTTGACCACTTCCTCACCACCTCCTCACTGCTCAACAAACACCTGGACCATCTCCTCACTGCTCAACAAACACCTGGACCACCTCCTCACTGCTCAACAAACACCTGGACCACCTCCTCACTGCCAGAGACTTGCTGTAGGAAACCAGATCTATTTGATATCTGGAGGACTATTAGCTGTGTTCATCACACATTGTACAGGACTATTAGCTGTGTTCATCACACATTGTAGGTGCTTGTAGAATATAATCAGTAATGTTGGAGATAAATGTAGGAACTGGGGGCTCTAGCTGAATCCACAGTGAAATATCCTACAGTTAAAAACCACTTAATCTGACAAATAAGCAGATCTTCCCCTTTGGGCTTGTCACCAATGAGTGTTTGTGCATGTAGCTAGTGTACCTGGAGATGAGGTAGTTGAGGGACAACCTCAGGATAGCGAGGAATAGAAACATGGGGATGGCCCAGCCATGCCACGCAGCATACATGTAGATCTGGACAGGGAGAGAGAGACAGGTCACATGTCAAGAACATTAGAAGGATGTGGAGTAAGATTCAGTGAGAGTAGTCACTAGCACACCAGACACACAAAGAGCTAATCAGTGAAAAGACTAGTGGTGTGTGTGTCCAGTGGACATTCACGTACCGACGCACAGAGTGCTAATCAGTGAAAATGCTAGTGGTGTGTGTGTCCTGGTCACTTTGAAACAGTGGACGCAGAGAGCTAATCAGTGAAAATGCTAGTGGTGTGTGTGTCCTGGTCACTTTGAAACAGTGGACGCAGAGAGCTAATCAGTGAAAATGCTAGTGGTGTGTGTGTCCTGGTCACTTTGAAACAGTGGACGCAGAGAGCTAATCAGTGAAAAGGCTAGTGGTGTGTGTGTCCAGTGGATATTCACGTACCGATGCACAGAGATGTGAGACATGGAGCAGCTAAAGGTGGTGTGTGGGGTGTGTGGGGGGTCGTAGGGGGTGTGTGGGGGGTCGTAGGGGGCGTGTGGGTATATTGTGGGGGGTGTGTGGGGGGTCGTAGGGGGCGTGTGGGTATATCGTGGGGGGCGTGTGGGTATATCGTGGGGGGGCGTGTGGGTATATTGTGTATATCGTGGGGGGCGTGTGGGTATATTGTGTATATCGTGGGGGGCGTGTGGGTATATTGTGTATATCATGGGGGGCGTGTGGGTATATCGTGGGGGGCGTGTGGGTATATTGTGTATATCGTGGGGGGCGTGTGGGTATATCGTGTATATCATGGGGGGCGTGTGGGTATATCGTGGGGGGCGTGTGGGTATATTGTGTATATATTGGGGGCGTGTGGGTATATTGTGTATATCGTGGGGGGCGTGTGGGTATATCAACAACACTCACAATGAAGGCGATTGCTGACGTGTACACAGAGTGCCAACTTGATAAGGCAGAGAGGTTCCTCATGAAGTTAGTCACAGGCTTGACACCTCGCTCTGAGATTCACACACACACACACACACACACACACAAACACATCTAAAAAACACACAAACTACAAACATAAAGCATATAGGCACATATAGAACATAAGAGGCATAGTTTGCAGTTCTTGTTGTCAAAATATGAAATTAGATTAATTCTGTGTAACTGTTACATTTCATCATTACTGCCAGTCTAGAGGCCAAATGGTGTTTTTACACCAAAACAGCAACCTGTACCATTCAAATATACTTGACATTACCCACAAAAGTAGACTTTTCCCTCCTGTTACAGAGTAGGGCATGACAGACAGGCAGAACTAATACTCACTGAGTCGCCGCATGTTCTCCGTCAGCCTGAAAGAGAGTGAACAAAACAGGCAGGGTCAGGAGGAGTGAGGAGCCCACTGCATCCCAACCTCCACGGGCATAGAGGAGGAGAAGTGGTCCTATTCAACGATCCTGTGTCATTCAGTGATTCTGGCAAAGACAGAAGCAGCTCGCCATGAAAAGAGTTGTCCCTGGTCTCTTCGACTAGCTGTTTTAGAGACACAGAGGGTGTTTGGAGATCACTGTAGATGCTAGCTGCTTTAGACACAGAGGGTGTTTGGAGATCACTGTAGATGCTAGCTGCTTTAGACACAGAGGGTGTTTGGAGATCACTGTAGATGCTAGCTGCTTTAGACACAGAGGGTGTTTGGAGATCACTGTAGATGCTAGCTGCTTTAGACACAGAGGGTGTTTGGAGATCACTGTAGATGCTAGCTGCTTTAGACACAGAGGGTGTTTGGAGATCACTGTAGCTAACCTGACTCTCGGCAGATGAATTTCGTTCCGCCTAGCTCCACTCATCCATCTGGGATCAATCCATTGAAGTGTTGCTTCAGAAGGCTGGGCCTAATCAAAAAATGCTTGCATATGATTGGATAAGCCACTTGTCCGTCATCTATTGACGTGCTACTTCAACCACTCACATCAAAGCCAACCCGTGACGCTGATAACAGTCTCGCAGTCGCTTCTACGCTACGTCACGTCTATGAAACTCCCGCCCTGCGTCCTGATTGGCTCTACCATACAATCTGGTGCAGAAATCACTCTCAATGGAAGAGGTCCCAGATGGATGTGAGTGGAGCTAGGCGGAGCTAGGCGGAACGAAATTCATCTGGCGAGAGTCAGGTTAGATGCTAGCTGTTTTAGAGACACAGAGGGTGTTTGGAGATCACTGGAGATGGGAGAACTACTTTTTCACTTCCTCTCACGCACATTGCAGAATTCTAGAGACTGAAAAAAATGAACTTGACAGCTTGCTTGAGACGGGTTCGGGAACAGTGTCAACCATTAGTGGACGTGTTCCAATCAAACGGCTTTAGATGTGGGCCTGACCAAAGCGAGAAGGAATCTGATATACAGTATCGCAGTACTGCACCACACAACGAGCCCCAAAACCCAGCATTGCATCGCAGTACTGCACCACACAACAACGAGCCCCAAAACCCAGCTCAGTTCAGACACACAGGATTTGTTTTTATGGGCACAAACCTCACACCCCAACACTACTGGGGAGCAGACACAATCCAAATCATCCCTGGCGCCCCTCTACCAAATCCCACCCTCGCAAACACTCCCACTCTGCCCAAGAGCTCATCTGACCCGGCTGAACTCCAAGAGCTCATCTGACCCGGCTGGACTCCAAGAGCTCATCTGACCCGGCTGGACTCCAAGAGCTCATCTGACCCGGCTGGACTCCTCCGTTGTGGTGTGGTCCTCCGCGCCTGGTCAGCGGCTTAGTGAGTAATGGACCTGCGCCGGCCCCCAGCACCATTAAGGAGCTATCCGTTTTGACGACCCTTTGCTGAGCAGAGCCATTTAACCTGATGACTACTACCCCTGCCCCCCCCATGCTCCAATCAGATGGGCCGGGGGGCGGGGGATCAGAGGACAAGAAGGAAATATGGTCCACTGGGCTCACCGGGTGAACATGAGCTCATCATGAGTCAGAAGTTCCATCCAATCCAAACCTGACCTGGCCACATGTGCTGCTGGGTATTCCATCATAACTACTGTGGTGGTGGTGTGTGTGGGGGGCAGTGGCAGTCTGCCTTCTTACCGTTTCCCACTTAACGGTTCTTCCGCCTCGACGGTGTTCTCCTCTGGCTGGAAGCGGAAGTCCTCAATGTAAACACCGAAGCGGTCGTACATCCACTTCAGCAGTCGAGAGCTCAGGGTCTCTCTGTGTTTTTCTGCTGCTGGTGGATGGGGAGAGGGAGAAGAAAGATACATCAGTGCACTTGCACAACTAGCTGCACAGATTAGTATAGTTAAAGGAGATATAGGAGAACCAGATTAGTATAGCTATAGGAGATATAGGAGAACCAGATTAGTATAGTTAAAGGAGAACCAGATTAGTATAGTTAAAGGAGAACCAGATTAGTATAGTTAAAGGAGATATAGGAGAACCAGATTAGTATAGTTAAAGGAGATATAGGAGAACCAGATTAGTATAGTTAAAGGAGAACCAGATTAGTATAGCTATAGGAGATATAGGAGAACCAGATTAGTATAGTTAAAGGAGAACCAGATTAGTATAGTTAAAGGAGATATAGGAGAACCAGATTAGTATAGTTAAAGGAGAACCAGATTAGTATAGCTATAGGAGATAAAGGAGAACCAGATTAGTATAGTTATAGGGGGAAACCAGAGAAGGCTACTATGAGTAAAACAACCAGATACTAACAAGCAAAATGAATGTATACTATAAACAAAACAACCAGAAATGCTTGAACAAAAGAAGACACTGTAACAAGAATTCGAATTCCATATATATTATATTCAAGAATTCCATATCATTCCATATATGGGTGTAGAGGTAGTGGAGGGTGGTGTAGAGGTAGTGTAGGGGGGGGGGGGAAGGGTGTAGAGGTAGTAGATGTAGTGTAGGGGGGGTAGATGTAGTGTAGGGGGGGGAAGGGTGTAGAGGTAGTAGATGTAGTGTAGGGGGGGTAGATGTAGTGTAGGGGGGGGGTAGATGTAGTGTAGGGGGGGGGGGGGGTAGAGGTAGTGTAGGGGGGGTAGATGTAGTGGAGGGGGGGGTAGATGTAGTGTGGGGGGGGGGGTAGAGGAAGTGTAGGGGGGGTGTAGAGGTAGTGTAGGGGGGGGGGGTAGATGTAGTGTAGGGGGGGGTGTAGAGGTAGTGTAGGGGGGGGTAGATGTAGTGTAGGGGGGGGTGTAGAGGTAGTGTAGGGGGGGGTAGATGTAGTGTAGGGGGGGGTGTAGAGGTAGTGTGGGTAGATGTAGTGTAGGGGGGGGTGTAGAGGTAGTGTAGGGGGGGGTAGGTGTAGTGTAGGGGGTAGATGTAGTGTAGGGGGGGTGTAGAGGTAGTGTAGGGTGGGGGGTGTAGAGGTAGTGTGTGGGGGGGGGTAGATGTAGTGTAGGGGGGGGTGTGTAGAGGTAGTGTAGGGGGGGGTAGATGTAGTGTAGGGGGGGGTGTAGAGGTAGTGTGGGTAGATGTAGTGTAGGGGGGGGTGTAGAGGTAGTGTAGGGGGGGGTAGGTGTAGTGTAGGGGGTAGATGTAGTGTAGGGGGGGGGGTAGATGTAGTGTAGGGGGGGTGTAGAGGTAGTGTAGGGGGGGGTAGATGTAGTGTAGGGGGGGGGGTGTAGAGGTAGTGTAGGGGGGGTAGATGTAGTGTAGGGGGGGGTGTAGAGGTAGTGTAGGGGGGGGTGGAGGTAGTGTGTGGGGGGGTAGAGGTAGTGTAGGGGGGGGTAGAGGTAGTGTGTGGGGGGGGGTAGATGTAGTGTAGGGGGGGGGGGTAGAGGTAGTGTGTAGGGGGGGTAGATGTAGTGTAGGGGGGGGGAGTAGAGGTAGTGTAGGGGGGGTAGATGTAGTGTAGGGGGGGGGGGTAGAGGTAGTGTGTAGGGGGGGTAGATGTAGTGTAGGGGGGGGGGGTAGAGGTAGTGTGTGGGGGGGTAGATGTAGTGTAGGGGGGGGGGGGTAGAGGTAGTGTGTGGGGGGGGTAGATGTAGTGTAGGGGGGGGGGGGTAGAGGTAGTGTGTGGGGGGGGGTAGATGTAGTGTAGGGGGGGGTGTGTAGAGGTAGTGTAGGGGGGGGTAGATGTAGTGTAGGGGGGGGGGGTGTAGAGGTAGTGTAGGGGGGGGTGTAGAGGTAGTGTAGGGGGGGGTAGATGTAGTGTAGGGGGGGGGGGTGTAGAGGTAGTGTAGGGGGGGGTGTAGAGGTAGTGTAGGGGGGGGTAGATGTAGTGTAGGGGGGGGTAGAGGTAGTGTGTGGGGGGGGTAGAGGTAGTGTGTGGGGGGGTAAATGTAGTGTAAGGGGGGGGTGTAGAGGTAGTGTAGGGGGGGTAGATGTAGTGTAGGGGGGGGTAGATGTAGTGTAGGGGGGGGGGGTAGAGGTAGTGTGTGGGGGGGGGTAGATGTAGTGTAGGGGGGGGGGTAGAGGTAGTGTAGGGGGGGTAGATGTAGTGTGGGGGGGGGGTAGAGGTAGTGTGTGTGGGGGGTAGATGTAGTGTAGGGGGGGGGGGGTAGATGTAGTGTAGGGGGGGTGTGTAGAGGAGGCCAGTGCAGGAAGCAGACCTGTGTGTGTGTGTGTACCTGTGTGTGTGTACGTGTGTGTGTACCTGTGTGTGTGTACGTGTGTGTGTACGTGTGTGTGTACGTGTGTGTACCTGTGTGTGTACCTGTGTGTGTACGTGTGTGTGTACCTGTGTGTGTGTACCTACCTGTGTGTGTGTGTGTGTACCTGTGTGTGTGTACCTGAGTCTCAGAAATGCAATCTAGCACTCTGTCTCAAGGGTCATGAGAAAAAAAAATGTAATGCAAGAGTGAGATGAGATTCATCTTCGTCTCTGTGACTTCTCCTTGGAGGGATGGACACCCACACAAACACACCCACACAAACACACCCACACACCCACACAAACACACCCACACACACACACTCATGGACCAGGCTCAGAAAGGTGGACAGATCTATCTGGATCTCTTCTGAACAGCTCTGCACAGACTCAGAGGGAGCTAAGAGAACGTTCCCTGTTCGGTCTCTTTTTGGGACACCCGGTGAAGTGACGTGTTCATGTGTATGTGAGTGTGTTTTGTGTAGTTTGCGTGTGTGTGTGTTCGTTTTGTGTATGTGTGTGTTTTGTGTGGTGTGTGTGTGTTTAGTGTATGTATGTGTGTGTGTGTTTTGTGTGTATGTGCATGCATGCGTGCGTGTGTGTGTGTGTATGAAGAGTGTATGTATGTGTGTGTGTGTTTTGTGTGTGTGTGTGTGTGTGTGTCTTTTGTGTGTATGTGCGTGCGTGCGTGCGTGCGTGCGTGCGTGCGCGACTGTGCCTGTGTATGAAGAGTGTGTGTATGTGTCTAGTTGTGACAGTTGTTTCCAACACCTTCGCATCCTTCCGTTTCAAAAGCAAGGCCTGGCATCTTTTAGATTGGTAGCAGCAAAAGCAAGGCCTGGCATATCTTTTAGATTGGTAGCAGCAAATGAAACTCTCAGTGCTAGTGAGGATGACTGACCTGTTCCGTTTGCAGCAGGAGGTTGTGCTCTAGGCGGCTGTGGTGGGGAATCTTCCACTCTGCGACCAACAAGAGGAAACCTTTAAATAGCTCATCTGCATTACACGGTCTATAGGAACTAACAGCAGGTTGCAGAGCACATTAAAAAATGGCAAACTGAAATAAAATAACAATTTGTGATTATCTTCAACCTGTCCTCTTGTGTCTTCTACAAATCCTGTGTTGTTTAGCTGTGGGCTTGGTGTGGTATATTTAGAAGCCTTTGCAGTGATGGTAAACAGCATTTCTACATTGTTGCAGTGATGGTAAGCAACATTTCTACATTGTTGCAGTGATGGTAACCAGCATTTCTACATTGTAAACAACATTTCTACATTGTTGCAGTGATTGTCAACAGCATTTCTACATTGTTGCAGTGATGGTTAACAGCATTTCTACATTGTTGCAGTGATGGTTAACCATGCTGGTTAACAGCATTTCTACATTGTTGCAGTGATGGTTAACAGCATTTCTACATTGTAAACAGCATTTCTACATTGTTGCAGTGATGGTCAACAGCATTTCTACATTGTTGCAGTGATGGTCAACAGCATTTCTACATTGTAAACAGCATTTCTACATTGTTGCAGTGATGGTCAACAGCATTTCTACATTGTTGCAGTGATGGTAACCAGCATTTCTACATTGTTGCAGTGATGGTCAACAGCATTTCTACATGGTAGGGTCTCCACAGCTGACCATACCTTGTGGGGTCTCCACAGCTGACCATACCTTGTGGGGACTCCACAGCTGACCATACCTTGTGGGGTCTCCACAGCTGACCATACCTTGTGGGGACTCCACAGCTGATCATACCTTGTGGGGACTCCACAGCTGATCATACCTTGGCTTGAGAACTTGGTTTAGTTTCTGTTCCAGCTCCAGCCTTCTCTGTCGCTCCTTTTCCAGGTCCTGTTTTAACGTCTCGATGTTGGTTTCTTCTCTGAATTTCCGCAGCTCTTCCTCTAAATCAACACCACAGACAAGATTTCAGTCAAATCATATGATCAGGTCATTGAGGTCATATCAAATGAAAAAATAATAATATGGATAAGATGGAAATAAGATGGAATGCTAATAGGGGAAATCAATATAGCAGTATGTGTGCTTTCCATCACAAAACCCTGATTCCCTCTCTAGCCAGACTCACAAAGACAGATCACAAAACCCTGATTCACTCTCTAGCCAGACTCACAAAGACAGATCACAAAACCCTGATTCCCTCTCTAGCCAGACTCACAAAGACAGATCACAAAACCCTGATTCCCTCTCTAGCCAGACTCACAAAGACAGGCTATAGACACAGAAGCAGCTCAACACTTTGGGGAGGGAGAGAAAGTGGTTTTGTGAGAGGAGGGGATGCGTCATAAGAGAGGAAAAAGCCTCTCCAACCTGTTTACAGGCTATTAAATATTAACATCTGCTGCTTTGCCATCAGGGTCTTCGTCTGCTGGATCATTAGCAGAGTCCTTCCAGGAGCAGGAAGTATTTATGTGCCCGTGGAGGACTTCCCGGCATAAGGACGCAGCCAGTCAGAGATAAACAAGCAGTCGAGTCCTCTCAGTGCAACACGCACGGGTGGTTTCAACATGAGCTCCACATGGCATGCGTCTCATAAGTCTCCACATGGCATGCGTCTCAGTCAGCATGAGGCTCCACATGGCATGCGTCTCAGTCAGCATGAGGCTCCACATGGCATGCATCTCATAAGTCTCCACATGGCATGCGTCTCAGTCAGCATGAGGCTCCACATGGCATGCGTCTCAGTCAGCATGAGGCTCCACATGGCATGCGTCTCAGTCAGCATGAGGCTCCACATGGCATGCGTCTCATAAGTCTCCACATGGCATGCGTCTCAGTCAGCATGAGGCTCCACATGGCATGCGTCTCATAAGTCTCCACATGGCATGCGTCTCAGTCAGCATGAGGCTCCACATGGCATGCATCTCATAAGGCTCCACATGGCATGCATCTCAGTCAGCCTCTCGAACACCACCTTGTTCTGAGTGGGAGAGGGGGATGTGGTGTGGCGGGCACAGGAACGTCGCTCTCCCCAAGGTCTCCCTCAAGATGCTCGACGGTTCCTCCACAAACTGACATCTCATGTTCACATGAGAGGGTTTCAGTGCCCGCTGCCATCCCGCTGCCTGACTGGGCTGAAGGCACAGGAGTGGAGCGCTCATGGAGGCACAGGAGTGGAGCGCTCATGAAGGCACAGGAGTGGATCTCAATATAGCAGTATGTGTGCTTTCCATCACACACACACACACACACACACACACACACACACACACATATATATATATATACACACACACACACACACACACACACATATATACACACACATACATACACATTATATATATATATATATATATATATATATATATATATATATATACACACATACACACACACACACACATATACATACACATTATATATATATATATATATATATATATATATATATATATATATATATATATATATATATATATATATATATATACATATACATACACACTAGTGCAGTGCCCGTTCAAACATGCTATTCCTGTAGCCCAATTACATGCCTGCAGGTAGGCCTGCTTAGAAAATAGAGTAGGGAAAAACATAATTCCAGGTAAGCATTCTTTATAATGAATAGGCCTACAGATAATATAATAATATAATAAATGTGAAGTGAGCAGAATTTAAGCATGGCTACATGTGACATTTTTTACAAATTAAAATTACATAATCCTAACAGCTGTTTTCAGTCAAGGCTATATGCTTAGCCTATTGAATAACTTGATGATCGAGAAAACATGTGTGGCATTCTGAGACGTTCTTTAATTCGGGACCATTATCGCTCATTTCAATTTAAGACCTTGCAGTTGGAAATGTCGTTTGCTTATTCAAAGTTTAAAGACAGTCCAAAGTAGCCTGGGCTATTCGAAGTGTCCGTTTATTGCACATCATTTTTTACGTCATTTTGAAGAGCCACTGCATACCTGTGTGTCTTGGCGTGTTGTTGCAAAATCCGCGGAGTTCACTGTACTGTTGAGGTCAGACATGTTACGTTTTTACCTGTGTAACTTACACTGATCCAGCTCTGCCAAAGCCCTGCTTCTATACTCACTGGTAGCTTACAGTACAGTGGTGTGTGGGAGGGGGAGTGGCTAGCGGCGAAAGCCAATGTGCTTCTTTTACCGATATATTTAATGATATCTTTTGCATTTCTTATTCAAACAACGTCAAATTGGCACTGCACTTACTCATGCCCATAGCAAGACACCTGCCAAGTTTGAAATCAGTCTGACAAACGGTCAGTGAGATATGCGTGCCATAGACACACAGACGCTTCTTGCTTTATATATATATATATATATATATATATATATATATATATATATATATATACATACATACATACATACATACATACATACATACACACACACACACACACATATATATATATATCCCTACACACTGCACATGCTGCCTGCCGCTCACACCCCCATCAGAACAACCCCAGGGCTGGGGAGGGAGAGGCGTCGATGAGGAGGAGACGGGGATATCCCCACACATGATGAAGTGCCCTGACTGTCCTTGTTTGAATGAGACTTTATCAAAAGGTCATGAGCCATGGGAACTCCTAGCACAGGGACTGTTAACATGATTCTGAAGCTCAGAGTAAATATGTGGCTTGCACTGTAAACAGACTCAGTCAGCTATGACCCCTTTGCATGTCAATTCTACACCAAACTACTGCTGTAACAGTTCTCAAAGGTCCTCTCTCCCCACAGAGATGATGGCTGGGGGTATACTGTACTATAGGCTTACAGCATTACAAACCCATAGACCAGTGCTAACCCATAGACCAGTGCTAACAGGACCTCCACAGGGCATGAGCAGTAGTGGTCAGATCTGTCCTGGCCTAACCTCTGCCTCACTGTGTACACTACACACCCACTACACACCCACACACTCGGCTAGTTTGGCCCCTGCTAAAGTGCTGCTCGCCACCCCGTCCACCCCCCACCCCCCCAAGCTGGGGTAATTGCTATTGAACGCAGCATTGTGGAGAGTGAGACCATGTCACAATGCATCATATCAGCTGGGCAGTGAATGGATCACAATACTCACTCCCAGAGAGAGAGAGAGAGAGAGAGAGAGAGAGAGAGAGAGAGAGAGAGAGAGAGAAAGAGAGAGCGAGAGAGAGAGCAAGAGAGAGAGAAAGAGAGAGAGAGAGAGAGAGAGAGATTACGTGACATCAGAGGAGGAAAGAGAATGTGGAATGTGGAAGTGCTACATGAGAGAAAGAAAAAGTGAGAGAGAGAGAAAGAGAGAGAGAGATCTAGGCAGCACCGCCCTAGATCACACGATGCAGTACACTTACCTCGGCTTGATCATAACTGCATCGGGGAGCTTTAGCATGGCAGTGAATGCTCTAAAAGAAAAGACTCGCAGAGCGCTATATGCAATAAAAAGAAACTTCTGGAACATAAACATACCAATTAAAGTTTGGTGCAAAATATTCGACTGTGTTATCCAGCCTATTGCGCTATATGGAAGTGAGGTATGGGGTCCACTCAGTGTGCACAGCTACACTAGATGGGACAGGTATCCTGTAGAATCCCTACATGCAGAATTCAGTCGATTAATTTTAAAAATCCAAAAGAAAACACCAACCAATG
Source organism: Alosa pseudoharengus (assembly GCF_046254945.1). NCBI lineage: Eukaryota > Metazoa > Chordata > Actinopteri > Clupeiformes > Clupeidae > Alosa > Alosa pseudoharengus. Next base: position 40,053,529 of record NW_027468565.1, on the reverse strand, counting down.
CATGTAGGGCAGAATTAGGCAGATTCCCATTGGCCATCAACATACAAAAGAGAGCACTTAAATTCTGGATGCATCTCCAAACAAGTCCCAAACTAGAATGTTATCGGTCCATAAAATCTAAATATGAATTAGAAGAATATCTCTCTACTGTCAGAGATATAAAGCAGAGACAGATCCTGACCAAATACAGACTCAGTGACCACAGCCTAGCCATAGAAAAAGGCAGACTAAGAAAGTCATGGTTGCCAAGAGAGCAAAGAGTCTGTGGTCACTGTACGACAGGTGAGGTTGAGACGGAGGTGCACTTTCTTCTTCAATGTAAGAAATATGAATTTATTAGAGATACCTACTTCGATAAATTTACCAACCTAATCCCGGAATTCCGAAACCTGGGAGAACAGGAAGTACTGCCTGTCTTACTTGGACAGCAAGGACAGACAGCAGCTCTTGCTGCTAAATATGTCACTGAATGCCATAGAGCGAGGGACAGTGATTAGACACTATACACACTATACACATGAAATACCTACCATTTTCAGCACAAACACACGTTTATATGTATAAATGTCTTATCTATCGTATGTTCTGTATTGTATTGTTTGATGTCCTGCTTTGGCAATGCAAAGAAATATTTGTCATGCCAATAAAGCTTGAATTGAATTAAACTGGGGAGAGAGAGAGAGAGAGAGAGAGAGAGAGAGAGAGAGAGAGAGAGAGAGACTGGAACAGTCAGTACAAGAACTGAACGAGCATCACAGGGAGATGTTAGTATGAAATCCATTGCTCTGCATAACTCTGTGGTATGTGTCAGTGACATGATAGAAGACTCATGGTCAGTGCTGTCCCTCAGTTCACAGTGGCATGTGTGTGGGTTGGACAAGGTCCATTTAGGCTCCTTAATGAGACCAAGACTTTAACTTGGCTACATGTTAGTGTCTGCAAGACTACAGGCACTTAAGATGTGTAGAACACACACATCTTTACATGTAGAAGTATTTGAACAGTACTGTAAAGACCCATTGATCATTCGCAGAAAAGCGAGATAATCAAATGAATTTAACCACATGCAAATGCTGAGCTATGAAGTGGTTTCTCAACTTTGCATAAACTCATGATCATGTTCAACATACTGCACAAATGAGAAGGCAAAGTATTCTCGTACGGAAGCCCTTCCCTGTTCCTCCTTGGTAGCGATTGGTATGCATGAAGTCTTCAAAGCACATTTGTACTGGACTAAAAGGATGGCCGCTGGTGTGACAAGAGGGCAGTTGGTCTAATTAGCAAAACTGCTAGGACAGCAACACAACCTGCGGCCCACTGGCAGCGTGGTGACCGGTTATAAATATTCATACTGCCTGTAAGACCACTCCAGCCCTGACTGGAATAAAAGAAGGGACCGTTACTGACCCAGGCTGTGTTTTACCACAGAAAGGTTTCTGCTTTAGTACAATAAACGTTTGGTGACCCGGGCCCAACTGCAAAAATGACCAGTGACTGGAAGCTGATACACTTTGAATCTTAGCGGAGTCTAAACATCATGGCTGGCTGAAAAGCACATCAGTCAAAGAGTTGTGTGGAGTTACAGAGCATCTTCATCCCACGATGGCCCCTCAGAACAAATGCAACTAGTCAGCCAGAGCACAAGCTGTGGAACACTGTCCATCCGAGATCTAGACAAGCCAGGGAGCACAAGCTGTGGAACACTGTCCATCCGAGATCTAGACAAGCCAGGGAGCACAAGCTGTGGAACACTGTCCATCCGAGATCTAGACAAGCCAGGGAGCACACGCTGTGGAACACTGTCCATCCGAGATCTAGACAAGCCAGGGAGCACACGCTGTGGAACACTGTCCATCCGAGATCTAGACAAGCTCAGCAAAGACGCTTCACTTAATAACAAATTCAGCTTTAATGAATTCGGCTTCCCCTGAATAGATGTCACATGTTTCTGGGATGCATGCAAACCTGCTCACAGTGCCAGCTGGGGACATAACTATGTGGGTCATTCGTTTATGCAATTAACACACTATACAGGACCCTTTTAGTCAGGCAACAGCGGCCGGTTTCTGTATGCATGGCCACCCACCCATGCCTGCCTCTAACCCAGTGGAACCAGACAATGGTGACCACCCATGGATGACCAGTAGCCCTGTTTATGATGCGCACATGACTATGGAGGCCTCTCTTCCAAAAAACTCAAAAAGAACCAGTGAAGGTGGTGTTTGGGCCTGTATTCAACTGGCCAAGTAACTGAACCAGTGAAGGTAGTGTTTGGGCCAGTATTCAACTGGCCAAGTAACTGGTCAACAATTTTTACTCATGAATTTCAATGTACTACACACTGTATGCATCGTTTGTGTATTTAACCAAAAAGGCCAGAGGCAAAAGCTAGATAGATAGACAGATACTTTATTGATCCCCAAGGGTAAATTCAAGAATTCAAGCAAACATTCTCCAACCATACTTCTTTAGGTTACAGTGCAGTGTTGATATGGCCGTATGTCCAACCATACTTCTGTACAGGTTACAATATTGATATGGCCGTATGTCCAACGGATAGACCAGAGCGCTGTTGAGAAACTGCTGCTGTTCATGTTAATGTCGTTTCTTTGGCAGGCCGACCAGTGGCAAGCCGGCCTGGAAACCCACGCCAACCTCTTATCTAAGGGCTGAGGGTCTTATCTCCGATTTAAACGGCCACTGCAAGGCTACACATCCTCCGGTGGGAGAACACGCCCAGAGCAAATACTGTGCCACTTAATCTCGAGGCCACGTTTAATCATTGGCAACGAATGAGTGCCAACACAAACACACAAACACCCTTCAGCCTTCAGCTCCAGCCCCTTCACTCCTTCCTGTGATTCGTGAGTCCCTCCTCGGGCTCGGTTGCGTCATTTAAAGCACTCTGGAGCCATATGATGTCGGGGGCTGCAGCGTGCCTTTACAGCAGTCATTTTGTGTAAGCTACTGGCCACTCTTGTACGCTGCGTCGTGTGTCCCTGCGGGCGTGGAGACTCGGTGACGGTTCACGGCCACAGAACAGTAGGGAGGGTGTGCTGCCGGGCCCCAGGCAAAGCGGTGACCACAGGAATGTTGGCCTACTGCTGTACAACAGTCAAATATGTTACTGAGATAGACTATGCAAACGAAGTAATGATCCTGCCAAACACATTTCATTACATAGCAGCTAGCTCTAAATACAAGAACACTCCATTCCAGGTGCCTGTGAACACATAACAAATGTTCTTCTTGTAAAATCCAGACAAATCATCATGCTTACAGTATATTGATCCTCTGGTTTTGTTATTGCAGGTCTGTTTCATCTCAGCTAGGGTTGGACAGGTCAGCCCAGAGGGCTACAGAGAGCAAGATTCCTGTTTAGCAAAGGTGAGGTGTGGACACACGATGCCACAGAACCAGTTGTGTCTCTGACTGCAAGGCAAACCTCAGGCCATCCCAGCCCATGAGAGTCCTGCAGCGTTGGGCTGAATACACAGCAGCTATGCAGTCAGTCATGCACCGCGCATCTGTTTTGTGTGTGTGTGTGTGGGGGGCATATAGGTGCGTCTGAGACAGACTATTAATCACTGCAAAAAGTGATATCTTACCAAGTGTTATAATCTTATAATAAGATAAAAAAAATCTAGTTAGTATTGTTTTTAGTATAAAGATACTAACTTTGAGCTTTCTTGTAAGATTATTGGACTTAAAATAAGTCAAACTCTTCTTAAATTAAGACATAAAAAACAAGCAAATTTATCTGCCAATGGATTAAGAAGTACCTTAATTTGAGATGAGATTTAAGATTTAAGACAAATTTTAAGACAAATTGACTTAATCTAGACAGATAAATTTGCTTGTTTTTTATGTCTTAATTTAAGATTTTGACTTATTTTAAGCCAAATAAAAAAGCTCAAAAGTAAGTATCTTTATACTTAAAAACAATACTAACTAGATTTTTTATATTAATATAAGATTATAACTTAGTAAGATATCACTTTTTGCAGTGTACACAGACTGTCTGCACTTTACAGCCCAGAAACAAGGTCCCCGGCTACCCTTTACAACAGTCAAGCCCCTCCAGCACCAATGAGGTGACACACACACACACACACACACACACACACACACACACGTTTAAAAATAGAACCCACTACCATGCCTAAAGGTCGGGAGCATGATGGCTGCATAGACTAAATAGGCGGCTACTGATCTCATCAGGGTCTCGTGATGTTGCAGCTGAACAGAGAAAAGGCTGCATTTACGTGTTTGGCAGGGGTCAGACATGGAAGAAAAACCTGCCATTTAGGGCTCACGATTCAGTTTGTATCACGATTTTTGACCCACGGTTCGATACGAATCTCGATTTTTTTTTTTGGGGGGGGGGTAGACATTTTATTAAATAACATTTTAATAGCCTCCCTTAGAACACCAGAGGATTACAATATAATATATCTATTATTTTATATCCTGATATAAAAATATTTTTCTCAATGACTGATATTTATGACAGCACACTTTATGCAGATTAGCCTATTAGGGGTTTGCACGGACGTCACGTTTTGGCCGGTAACCATGGTAACCCAGCACGCGCGGCCATATTGGCGGTACTCGGTGAATGAAGTACAATGGAGTATTATGCACTTTGGATATCTTGCGTGATTGTAGCCGTGTCTAAACAACATCAAAATGCGTCTAAGATGCAAAGGCATATAGGGCAGGACTTGGACCACAAGAAAAGGCGCGATGTTTCGAGAAATTACAGTTTATTGGCAGCGCAGATCCATATGAGTTGGGTGAGGGAGACGAAGTACCAAGTTCGACCACAAGCGCCCCCCTTCTTCTGATAACTTCTGGCATTATTCTCCTTTCTCCCTGGTTTTTTAATAACTTTTGGAAGTCGATACCTACACCAGATGTTTTTCTCAGTCTGACCTATTGGTACAACCTAAAACACGGTAATAATTAACCATTTTCCTTGACGATGTTAGCAGGGCTGCCAACTTTTCAAAAAACCTTGGAGTGAGATTTGGTGGGGCCAACCAAAATTTTGCTGCGGAAATTTTTGTTTGGCTCAATTAGCATTATTACAGTACAGTAAAAAAAACGTACATCAGTGGTTCTCAGGTGTAGGGACCAGGCATGGACGACGGATTGTGAACTTTCGGGCCCCTGGGCCCAGATGTATTAAGGGCTCCCCACTAATTGTCGCATATGTGGAAGGGGGGTTTGGGGGTCCTCCCCCAGAATTTTTTGAATTTGTTTGATGTGATTTCCTGTATTCTGGTGCATTTTGGGGATGGCCAATACTAAATTCAATCAGATTCATAGCCTACGTCCTGATGTGTTGATATTGAGGCAATGATTCCATGCAAAGGCTTGGGCTTCAGGGCCCCCTGACACCTTGGGCCTGGGGCCCGGTAGGCCCGTGCAGTAATCCATCCTTGGGACCAGGGTCCTAGAGTTTAATTAACATTGGTATCAAAGGGATCTACTACTACTGTAGGACCATGGGCGTCGGAGGCATTCTGAAAGTGGATGGGACATTTCAGCGGGGGGGTATGGGGGTCCGCCAGAATTCTTTTTTTGGACTAGATGCAATTTCCTGAATTCTGGTACATTTTAACAGGTTATTTAGATACTTCTATATAACAAAATAAAGCCAGCTTACGAAATTAATAAGAAGTAAATCATGCATAATTTAAAAATAACTCAATATATAGGCTACTTGGCTACGCAGTAAGGTTTCCATTACAGCACCACGGACGTTCAATGAACGCATGAAAGCGGATGGTTTGTTTGAAATCCCGACACTCTTTCAACATGGAAAGTAATAGTGATCATCAAATACCTCCCCAGATTTCAGTGCCCATCAGTCCCAACATTTAACAATATAATCAAACAGTCCAAAAGTAAATTAAATATCAAACTAAACCGAAAATGTCATGCTTTTGAAGGCCTACCAGTATGCCGCTCCAAGAAACTTGGATTTGAATTTCCCCTGGGGATCAATAAAGTATCTATCTATCTATCTATCTATCTATCTATCTAAATAAAACCTCCATAAGAAATAAAGGGCTGTCTCGAATACAATCCTGCCCTAAAGGCCTGTACTTTGTCTTAAGACCCCGGCCATAATTTGAGGATTTACAGTATCTAAGTAGACAAACTGGCTTCAGATATCCAACAGAGTGAATACGAGATTGTGCAGTCTTAGCTGTGGTTAGTGACGTGATGCTGTTAATGGGGAGTTTTACATAGCCTAGCGTAAACCTATAGGTTATTATTTATTTGGCGTATCTATAAGGCTTTTTTCCTTATCAAAAGTGACGATGACGACGGATCTCTTCAACACTGCGGGGGATTTGGCGCTTGTCACTGTGTGTGTGGGAGAATGCTTACGAGCGATTTACGCGCAAATGGGAGAATCCAATGAAAATGACAATGAAGCACTAAACAGATGCTAAAAAACAGCACTGGTATTTCGCACGGCAAAAGTGTGGGGGTCCAAACTAACAATTTTCAAAAGTGTGTGGGTGTTTTGTAAGAATTTAAGAAATGTGCACTTTCAAAATAAATTCAGAGGTCAGACTTGCTTATTTTTATGGAAATATTTGTGCTGTAGCCTAAGCTATTTTGCACTTCAGAATTATAACCATGCACACACAGGTGGAATAGTTATGGTGATATTGCAATAAGTTCACAACCACAAAACATATGATACATTTCACAGTTCAGAAATGTTCAAAAATGTGTGTACATTTCAGCACTCCATTAAATTATGCAGAAGTGGTCACCTGTGTTATTCAGCTAGTTCATTTAAGATAATATATTGGTCATTGTAATGGCCATAGCCTATAGCCTACATGCTCTTCCTTTTTCAGCATGTACCCATATCTGGGAAAGTATGATGTGAATGTTTGCATATGGCTTATGTCAGGCTTTAAATCAATATGTGTGTCTCATTATTTGATTATTTGCATTAATGTCACTAGGAAGCATGCCAATATAAATATATTCATTTATCTGTAGTGGGATTGGCTGGAACTTGACAATATAAGAACCATGATAGTGGGATAATCTATGGCTGAGCAATTTACAAAATTGTATGTAGCCTACTGACAAATAGTTTACATTAGAATACATTATAATTTCGCCCTAATGAGGCTATGTAGAAATGTGTTGCAATTTCAAAACCGAATTACTCAGGAACCACTTATTGCACAGAGGCATGCTTTATATCCTCGTATTCGGTATGGTTTGCTGTTTATTGTGATATTGGGTTTGCCACGTGTTGTGTGAAGGGTTAGTGAGATATTTAACCGAGAGTAATGGGTGTGCACTGTGTGCAAAATGCAAATATGATTAGCCTAAATTGCACGTCGGTTCAATGTTAATTTTCACGCGAACCATTTATCACAGCAACTTGGCGCTAATATCATTGGAAAGCTTAGATTCCGCACGTTCACATGATGTGTGATATCATATGTATAGGTTTAGTTTAGTTGAACCTCATCTGCCAGGTATTTGACCTACCAGGTTGACACTTCAGCGTGAAAAATACTCAATAATACTCAAAGCATACCTGAAGCCGGGGAAATGCGCCTGGGATGGCTTCTGAAGTAGCATCGCAAAGGAGAGAAAATTTAGAAAATTCCACAGACAGGGGTGCTCTTGAACCCTCTCACCGTCTCTGAAAGCATCAGTGGCTCAACAGGTAGAAACAGCTAAACTAATTTTTCAGGCATCTGACCGACCGGGTTGACACTTCAGCGTGAGAAATCTATGAAGGTATATTGGGTGCAAAAGTGGCGAGCACATTTAACTGCAGATTTTGCATGTGCACACTAAAGTCGTGAATGTGTAACAGTAAAGTTGTAGTTGTACATATTTTTTTATATCTTGTTAACACAAAATAGGGGCTACGGGTTCACAAATCCTTTTTACAGGTACACAAATCCTATCCTGTGAGTCACAAATTTCAAGAGTCATGCACTCGACACTTTTGCTCCAAACGTTGCAGCGCAGTTGGTGCGAAACACATTTGCACATCCGTGTTTCATAATCTGAGAACATGCACAACATTCGTGCATTTGTAAACCCAAATGTGAACTAATGCATCCGAAGTTGTGCATCTGTGAAATAATTTCTCATTAATAAAATTCTACAGATCGCTTTGATTTTCTTGCACGACTACAAGTCAATTGATACAAGTGCTCGAATCTGCTTCTACGAGTGACGAGTGACTTTTGCTCCTGGCTAGGTGATATAATAGGAGCAAAAATATTTGTATGTGTGCACGTCGAGCGAATCGATCGAGAAAACAAGGCTGCCGGATCTGGATCCAGGATCGCGCTCAGACTACCATTGCCTGCTCATAAGGTAAGTAACATGATAATAATATGAAGAAAGTTATCTTGTTTGTTGGTTTACATTATCATGACAGCTATGTTTAGCTTAGCTTACCTGCTTGCTAAATCCTCCAGTGCCAGATCAAGCTAGCTAGCTATCGCTAGATAAATAACTAGTTTAGAAGTACAGAAATATAACACTGCCCGTCCAAAATCGTTAGGACACATAATCTGACACAATCGTTCAATTTTCGAACACAAAGAAAAACTATAAATCGTGTGTCCTTCATTGATAAGGAAACATGCTGAGGTTACTTACTTTATGAGCAGGCAATGGTAATCTGAGCGCGATCTAGGATCCAGATCCGGCCGCCTTGTTTTCTCGATCGACTGCTCGACGTGCACACATACAAATCTTTTTGCTCCTATTATATCACCTAGCCAGGAGCAAAAGTCACTCGTCACTCGTAGAAGCAGATTCGAGCACTTGTATCAATTGACTTGTAATCGTGCAAGAAAATCAAAGCGATCTGTAGAATTTTATTAATGAGAAATTATTTCACAGATGCACAACTTCGGATGCATTAGTTCACATTTGGGTTTACAAATGCACGAATGTTGTGCATGTTCTCAGATTATGAAACACGGATGTGCAAATGTGTTTCGCACCAACTGCGCTGCAACGTTTGGAGCAAAAGTGTCGAGTGCATGACTCTTGAAATTTGTGACTGACAGGATAGGATTTGTGTACCTGTAAAAAGGATTTGTGAACCCGTAGCCCCTATATGTACGACAACTTTACTGTTACACATTCACGACTTTAGTGTGCACATGCAAAATCTGCAGTTAAATGTGCTCGCCACTTTTGCACCCAATATACCTTCATAGAAATCGGGGGGGTGGCGTGTGAGCGTGTGAAACTAATCAAATGCGTGTGTCTCACGGCCAATGCGTGAGAGTTGGCAGCTCTGTGTTAGGGATTTACTTCAGTGCCTAATGCTTTCTAATGAGGCGAGTATCTCCAATATGGCAACGTCCAGATCTGATGACACGCAGTGCAAACCCCTAATAGCCTAGGCCTACTATTTTTTATTACAACTCTACCTCTTTAATTCAGCTGTCTGGTTGAAGCCTGGAAATATTGTAAACAAAGTAGCATAGTTGGCTAGCCTAGTTAGCCTATCATAGTCTACTGATTGGACTGTTCAGTTTCCCCATCTGTGTTTGTTCTCCTTGGGACAGGCCCTTTTGGGAAACGTTGGTATTGAGATGATCAGTGAACTTCAATGCAAGAGTTTTAAACAAATATGTGCAGCATGCTAATGATGCTAAGCGGATTTAATAGTAATTTAGCTAGTCGTCTTCTATGCGTTTTATTTAAGTCGCGTGTGTTCATTGAGCAGGAAAGGGAGGGAGAGTGAGAGGGAGGGAGCGCGAGAGAGAGCTGGGCAAGGAGAGGGGGTTTACTTCTATACAGTTTGGTAAAGTTGCACACATAGTCTACAATGAAAGCAAGGAGAGGTATGAAATTATTATTTATTTATTTGTTTTTGGACAATGTAGGCTACCGATAAGTAAAGCGGGAGATGTGGGTTGCTTTTGCAGCCGTGTAAGCTGCAAAGCACTGCGTGAAACACTAGAAAGGGTGTGTCGCGATTCTGCCTTTTCACACTGCGACACAGTATTGTGGATATGAATGTCGCGATTTCGGTTTCGAATCGTATATCGTTATAGCCCTACTGCCATTACAGATTATGTACAAGGCTGGTTAATAGGTTGCGTGTGAACATTTTTACCGGTGTTCTCAAGAGACAGAAATGCCCTAACATGTCAGCATATGTAGCTGGGTCATTCCACGAAAACGTGCCATTTTGCATTCAAAATATCTAATTTTCAAAGTACTGTTTTTAAAATCTTGAAGCACCTATTTGGATGAAGTAGATTCTTACCTCTCAGAAAAACATGCGGTGCCATCTCAGGCTATCTTATTTATTTATTTATTTACTTTAACAAATAGTCAATGGAGGTATGTGTGCTATGTCAACCCTAGCTGTTACCAAAAAAAAAACATATATTATTATAAAATAATGAGTGCTCTTGTAACTATTCATGAATATTATACAAATAATTATGTGTTACATAAATAATTCTGGAGTTGAACACATGAATTATTAGATTTTAGGATTGACAGTAAGAGGGTTGATGAAATCGGCAGCCATTACTAGTGTGCATTCAAGAGAGGTTAAAATGCTGTTAAATATTTACATTTACATTTTCAATCAAATTATTTTTTAATGCATGATTTTGTGGTAACAGGGTTGACAAAACTAGCTTGTCCCCTTCTGTCAGACGGAGCAAAACCGTAATAAAAGTCATTAAAAGAGAGCAACACTTTTCTGGTCTTTTCACCATTAACTTCCTGGAAGGCAGGGGATATCACTTCCTGAAAATGATGTAACTTTTGGCACAGTTCATTTTCTCCAAAGGGGTTTTTATCCAAAAGTAACAGGGTTGACGACAACATGGGGACAAATGTAAAATGTTGATTTTTTCATAATTTTAAAAACATTCCAAATAAAATTGTTTAATGATCCATGAACAAACACTTGAGGCTTTTTGTACATGTATTTATTTTTATGATAATTTGACTTTTTTAATCCTAAATAGCCAGTGATACTAGACAAGTCATACCGAGGGACAAGCCATTTTTACAGCTTTTGCAATATTTCTAATACGTAAAGTGCTTAAAATCCTTTAAAAAAAAGATGTATTCTTAAAAAGTAAATAATTTATTTTTACCATTATTATATTTCCTAAAATATAAAATAATTATGAAAAAAATATTGTTAATTCAGCTTTGCAAGACACTTTTGTTTGAGGGACATAAAATGGCACGTTTTCGTAGAATGACCCAGCTACAGTAGATTCTGCCAAGTGCATATATGTTGTGACCTGCAACTAATTCTGCAAAAGAGCAGGCAATGAAGCTTGTTTGTGGGTCTATATACCGTGTGTGTGTGTGTGTATCTGAGAGTGTGTATGTGTGTGTTCATCTGTAAGTGACAGCCGCAGAGCTAATCGCTGGCTTTGGTCAGCTTAGCCTGTGCCAGTCTAAGAGATTATGTACGTTTGTCTGCACAAACAAAGGGAGACTTCAGTGGCCGTGGTCTGAAAAGGTCTAACTAAGAGCAATTAAAGCTGGCCGTGCTCACCACATAATGCCACCAAACTCAGCCCACTACAGGTCAGGGGAGCGGAGCGGCACAGTAATTACCCCACAAAATGGCAGATGGGGGTAGAACATGAACGTTCTGACAGGAAGATGAAGGTGTTTTTCAGTAAGTGCAACACGATCATATTATGATAGATCATATTATATATATATATATATATAAAGCCCTTCAAATCTATACAACACAGCTTTTAGTCACACTACCATCATATGAAAGCCCTTCAAATCTATACAACACAGCTTTTAGTCATACTACCATCATATGAAAGCCCTTCAAATCACACAGCTTCGGCTGGAAATTTCGGAATACTGAAGTAATTCTGACACGATGCCATCGTTGAGGAACCACTGCCTGCCTAATTAAAACACATTGCCTCTGCAGGAACATTCGGACACAGTCCATGCTGTTAGAGCAATCAGGGCCCACTAAATTAAATGTCACACCAATGACAAATATCTCAGCCGCTAACTCAGATGACCAAAGAGGAGTGGACACGTCATCCTTGCATATGCCAAGTACAGCTCTGCTATGCAGGGGAGATTTCAATAGCCAGTGATAAACGTGCCCCACATACTTGTGTTGTGTTGCTAAGCGCAAACATATTATAACCACCATCATTTAGCCATAAATGAAATAGTGTTTAAGAACAAAAACTATTATATTGAATTAATCTTGTAAATGTAGAGTGTGCATTCAGCATGCGAGGGCATTCAGAGTGAGCTGCACTAAAGAGTACAAGAGGCCACATTTGTACATGCCTGTGTAATGCACAGGTGTGTTTGAGGACAGTACTGGACATTTGTACATGCCTGTGTAATGCACAGGTGTGTTTGAGGACAGTACTGGACATTTGTGCATGCCTGTGTAAAGGTGTGTTTGAGGACAGTACTGGACATTTGTGCATGCCTGTGTAATGCACAGGTGTTTTTGAGGACCGTACTGGACACTGATAACCTTGAGTGTGTCAAAGGGAGATACTGCTGGTGCTGACTTAATCCACTCAGAGCAGAAATCAACTTGGAGTCCAATTCAGTCACAGGAGCCGGAGGCGACTGCGTCCACTCACTGAAGCGTCTCATAAAAATGCCCCAGAATTCCCTTGTAGCGCTGACTCCGCTGTGCCACACAGTTCAATTTGTCTGGCCGACGCCAGCTGCCACAGTAACCCCGCACTGCCAGCCACACAACCTCAGGAGAGAGGAACAAGGATGGAGGCTGTCTGAGGTACTCACGCAGGAAATGCTTCTCCAGTAAGGCAATCTCCAGGTGACCTTTGACCTCGTTGAGCCGTTCGGAGTCGGTCCTCTGGAAGTCCTGGATGGCCATGCTGAGAGAGCCCTGTCCAGCCTACACAAACGACAGGAGACGCTTTACTTCCGTGACACATTAGACATCTGGTCACAACCCACTGACAAAGAAGGCAAATAGTCTTAAGGCCTATTCACACAAAGAACGATAACAATAACGATAACTATAACCATAACGATAAAAGCGTTCACACTGAACCACGATAAACAAGGTCTCTCCTTGTGTTAATGAATGTGACGGTTAAAATTCGATGGGTTCTGATTGGCTATTAGTTTTTTATCGTTCTGAAAATCGCTCTGAAAGTGATCCCCAACGATATCGTTCTTCATGTCGTTATCGTTATAGTTTATGTGTGAACATCGTCATTCATATTAACAAGAACAATATTTATTTATAGTTATCGTTGTTGGTGTGAATAGGGTTTTAGACTACATAGCAGGTCAACATACTACTGTATTGTACATGTACATATAGTGCAGGTAAGCTGACTGAGACAGTGACAATGAGAGAGAGGTTGCCCTAAGGACAGACTACAACAAAATAACTAAAAACACATTCTCCAGAAATAACTTCAGCATATTTTACAACCACCAAACTGCTTTCAGCACCCTGGGTACAGATCATCACAAAAATCAGGTTTTTAATTCAAGTGAAGCACTGTATGAAGTCCAGGGAAACCAGCAGAAAAAAGCCACATTGGGAATGGAAGTGTTGATAATAAATGTGCAAAAGCACATATCCTTTGACATTTAATATTCTGCAGAGCTTACTTAATGTTCAACAATAATAGTCTAGCAGGAAGCAGTCCTTTGTGAAACACATATCAGAGGGAATAAGTTACTGATCAGCTCCTAAAGCGGAGAGAATGCATTATTTAACACCAAAGACTGATTTTTTTTTTATATCAGACGCCTCCAATGTCTCATGTGTGATGGTGGGAGGGGCGGTTTTCATCAGTGACATCACCTTCATGGAAGTACGAGATTATTTTAAGAAAAAAGGAACAATGTCATCTCTCGAGCTGTTTCCATGGAGACAGAAGACAGAGCAGGCAGCCTTCCGTGTCAGTGGTGCACCCATTGGCTCATACCCCCACCCCATTCTTTCCAATCATAACCCATCTTAAATACAAAGTGGAGTCAAAGTTGGTGCCAACAGATGGCTTTCACTGACAAAACAAATGACAATGAGCAACCTTTTAACACAATAACAAAAGTTTCAGTGTTGCAACTTGCTCTTTACCACTCCCCCTTCTGTGGGCCAGTTTACATCAGACTAAACTCCATCATCACACTGCTTGGCAATGGACTCGCACACAATACTGAATCACCCAACCTTAGTACAGGGAGCCGGTGAGGTTGCTTCAGTTTTAATGTTTCAATCTTAAAAACCGTGACAGAAAGCAAGTTTCACTGCTTGACCCCTCTAGTCTCACATAGCTGAGGTAGATCATCTATGATTAGTGCTCCAGTTTCAGAGGGTCACAACTCATGACAAAGATAATGTTTACTTTTAGTATGGGCGTCACATCAATTCTTATCTTTTTTCCCCTTACAACAACCATGTTGTTAAATCGTGAGGCCGAAGTGCGTACGGGCCGAAGTGCGTACGGGCCCCTGCTCAAGCCTGCGTGGAGGGGCCTGAAAGAGCACAGCGCTGAGGCCGACACCCGACACCCTGAGGCCTGCCGGACCTCCAGTGGCGGCTCTGAACTCTGCTGACCAGGACACAAGGGGCGGGGGCACCTGCCTCGGTCATCACTTCATGTCTCACTAGGCTCAGTCCAGACTCCAGCCAGAGGCCATCGGGGCAGACGGGACAGAAGTCACCTGAAAGTGGACTGAGATCAGCATCATTTGGACGAGGGTCAGTGGCTCCGTCTAATCTGACCTGCATGGCCTCGTTCCACTGCCATAAGCTTAGATTTCAGGCCAAGATGGACTCCAGTAAACACAGATAGCTAACTCTGCTAGTAATTATTTAGCAATTAGACAACTTAATCAAAAGCAGTCAACTGTGCTTAGAAGTACCGTATAAGGATTTCAACTGTGCTTAGAAGTACCGTATAAGGATTTCAACTGTGCTTAGAAGTACCGTATAAGGATTTCAACTGTGCTTAGAACTACCGTATAAGGATTTCAACTTCAAAAAGGGTACCGTGGAGCTGAGATAGTACGGCCCATCACCTCTCTTGTGGGTCTTTGCATGAGTGCCAACTACTACTACTGCATTTTATAGCAAAGCATTAGCATGGGGAAAATAGTTTCACGAGTAGCATAAACAAAGACATTATTTTCCATGCTGGGCTTGCTGTGTGACTAAGATACTGTTAACTGTTAAACATTAACCTCATACGAGATGGAATGAATGGGAGAAGCTGGACTCGAGACCACTTCAATTTTTCTTTGGACATTCAATCAAATCATCATGGAAACAACACATCTCTATGGTCAACAGGAAGAATTCAACTCAGTCATGCCACCGTAATACCCCCCCCCCTCCCAAACACACACTTGTCCACCAGTCTCATCTGGATGCAGACCCGCAGGAGGGCCAAACAGGAGCGGGACGCATCAAAGGGATGTTTGGCTGGAGGCTCTTGGAAACCGGGCGCCTCTGGTGGCTTCTGTACACCATCAGACTTAATGAAGCCGTCAAGAGCACTTCAAAACAAAAGGAGCGCTGCCCTGCTGCCAACCACAGCGCAGGGGCAATGCCCCGCCGCCTTCCATCGCACTCATATGCACTAAAATCACAGCGCAATGGCAATGCCCCACCATCGCACTCATATGCACTAAAATCACTTTTTTAATTACGGAGCGCTATAACTTAGAAATTCATGAAAACAAAATGTGAACAATTAAGGTGTTTTACACTCCAAATAGTAACTTGGAAGGGCATGTGTACCCTAAAGATTGTAATAAATGACTGATCTACATGTCCATGACGCCTCAAAGCATTACAAGAGCCTCCACAGACCCAGAGGAGTAAAAGGCTGTAATGGAAATCACTGGATAGTGATAGATAATGAGCTAGGAGATCTTTTGGGAGCGTTAGTCCTGCTCTCTGCATGAGTTGTCGAGAGCATGGCACAGTTCTGAAGTGACAGGAAGCAGTTCTCGGTGGGGTGGGGGTGGGGGGGGGGGCTCACAGGGTCTCGAGGCTCCTCCGTCTCCTTGATGGAGTGGCGAGGCCTCATCATTGGCGGGGGGATGTCATCGTTACACTCGCTGTCTGAGGCGTTGGGGGACTCGGCCAGGTCCAGGAACTCATCACGCTTCTGCCCTCTGAACCGGATCTTGTCCAGGCGCTTCAGCATCTTTAACACCGATCCTCTCGTCTTTATCTTAACATTGCGGACAACAATCCTGTGGGGGAGACAAGAGATGAAATGTCACATTTACTCAGCTGGTTCCATGAGATAGCAGGCAATCCACAAATGAATGTAAACAATGTCAATAGCTACTTGCTACTATTATATTGATTCTTATACGAAACTCAGCATTTGTGGCATGTGGCATGAATTGAAAGTTATTGTGTGCAAGCTCTTGTTGAAAAGTCTTGTTCACAGCATAGTTTCCAGGATTAAACCTACCATGGGCTATTGTTTACAATCCAAATAAAGACAACTAAAAATGAAACAAAAGTAAAGACAGACATTAGAGTGTAGCAAGTCCCCAGACAGCCTTTGAGCTGTCCTGCTCTGTTCCACTAGAGACACAATCCTCCCTCTAGGAGTTACCAGTACCAAGGACTAGCACACTGTAGGCCCTGTCTCAAAGCCACTGCATTCAGACTCTCTGAAGTGGTACAGCCCTTCCTAGAGGGCACAATGAGCCGTGTGAACTTGGCACAGAGTGAGTGTGTGAGACAACAAGAGAGGGAGAAGCGGAGAGGGAGAAGCGGAGAGGGAGAGAGCAAAAGAGAAAAAAAGAAAGAAAAAAAAAGACAGAAATGCAGCACCAAGTGATTTAGAAAGAGAGAGAGAGAGAGAGAGAGAGAGAGAGAGAGAGAGACAGAATGAGGAGAAAGACAGAGCTACAGAGAGAGAGAGAGAGAGAGAGAGAGATAGAGAGAGGGGGGGGGCACCGAGAATGTCACAGAGAGATTGGGGAACTGAAAGAAAGAAACAGAGTGAGAAACTCTGTGACGTGGGGCTCGAATGATCTGGGGACTGGCCTGGCACCCTGCTCTGTATGTAGGTCAGACGGCAGGCCGGGGGTCCTGGTCCCAGCAGGCCTCAAGCCCCGCCCCCCTCGGGAACAGCAAGAGGGAGGGAGGGAGGGGAGGAAAGAAGAAAGTGAAAACACAACAGATGAAAAGCAACAGCGATGACCTCCCCAGCCCGAGAGAGAGAGTGAGAGGGTGGGTGGGCAACAGCGATGACCTCCCCAGCCCGAGAGAGAGAGTGAGAGGGTGGGTGGGCAACAGCGATGACCTCCCCAGCCCGAGAGAGAGAGTGAGAGGGTGGGCCACAGAGGACCGGCCTTGCAGGGGGGCACAGAGGGACATGCTGGCAGAGGGGCACCACGAGAGGACCAGGCCGGGCAGCAATGGGCAGAAAGCAGCACCTCCAGCGAGCAGTCACTAATTACTCCACGGCATGCTTATACACGGCAGCAAGTGCTTCGGACTGAGGGACTTCCCACTGGTCTGATTAAAGTCCTTTCATGAGGTTCATCATCCACAGGCCTTTAACCAAATCATCTACGGAACATTGATTCACAACCACGCTGCTTTGTGGCCTGTGAATGTGCATATATTTCAGAGACATTCAGAGAAGTAAAATCATGATGGTATGGAGGTGCTTTAGAAATTGTTACTTTCCATATTTTCATTATACTGAACATGAATTGCTTTGCAACCTAAACACTGAATTATGCCTGCAGGTGCTCAAAAATGCACACAAAACATCAAAGGAAACGATGAACAGGAAACGTGGGCGGAGTTCACACGACCATTTCAATCTTTGTGACTCTGTGAAGCCATTTTTGAGCTGACAGTTACGGATTAGGCTACATCACAGACCTCTGCTTTTCCACCAAGTCCTTATGGGTTAGCTTCAGCCCTGTGCCACCAAGTCCTTATGGGTTGGCTTCAGCACGGCCGGCCACCAAATACCATCCAAACAAACCCTCTCATCCAGCTCGTCCTGCACACTCACCTCTTCAGTTCTTCAAATCACCACTCCCCTACTCCCTACACAAAGCGTCTCCTTGCGGTTTACTTTACAAGGTATATTCATCGAGAAGGGCACATCAACGGCAGCTTTTTAATAAGGTGCCATCACTAAAAACTGCAGCTTTTTAATAGGGTGCCATCACTAAAAACTGCAGCTTTTTAATAGGGTGCCATCACTAAAAAGGGATGGTGCTGAGACTGAAGCTGCTTGCTTAATCCTTTGTCAGTCTACTATTCCACTGGAAGGGAAACCCATTATCCGTTCATACTGTTTTTTTCTTGCAGCACCATAACCGGCTTGGAGCCAGACGGGCTCACAGAAAAGGCCCACAAACAAAGCAGTTGGACGGTGCAGATGGACTGCATGCCACCAGAGACGTGCTTATTGTGTTTGTAGAAAAGAGCCGACTCCAGAGAGACACACTTCAAACCCACACATCCGCCCCAGCCTGCTTCTAATAGAGCAGAAAGAGCACTGTATTGCAGAAATGAATACATTTCTCTGGTATAACTAGTCCGAGAGAGATACTTCTCCAGCATGAGAAAGGGCTGATATAATGAATAAATTACTCTGGTATAACTAGTCCGAGAGAGATACTTCTGCAGCATGAGAAAGGGCTGATATGCTGCAGCTCCATCTTAAACGGAATGAAGCGCAGAAGTACTGAGGGAAGACCGGATGAGAACACCAGAAAGACCAAATGAGACATGGAGAGAAAGGACTACTCAAACCCAAAATCTGCTTTTAGTTGCAAGCCCATGTCATGCAAGTTACACAGTTGAGCAATTGAGTATGGGAATGCCAAGAGAGATGGAGCAAGTCTTAAACCGTCAGAGTGGGTGGGTGGGGTGCAGATGAAGCATAGGCTAATAATAGACAGCAGATACTATAAGCATGCCATGTTAGGAACTCCATCACTGGGGCGTTTAACATTCATGAAATGAATCAACAACCTAATCCTGCAGTAGCCTACAAAATAGCGAATGGATCGATGAACTCGGTGTGTGAGATGGGTTCATTGAACCCTGCCCCCTCCAGCGAAGCTTTGCAGGTGTCCTTCAGTTGAATCTCTACGGTCTCCCGCTCTTGTGAGGTGTAGCAGCAGAATTCAAACTGAAGGATACCAGTCTACAAATTGGCGAATGAAGTCGTTGCCCTGTTGCCTTCTCACTGTGTCTGGCACTTCCGTTTACCTGCTACATTGATTCATTATCTTGCCTCGCCTTTCTAGATATAGGCTACGTCTGGCTGTGGCATAGAATTCTCATGTTTTATTAATGAAAGCCACCGATCTGCTGAACCGAACACGGCGCCATAGGAGTAAGCTTATAGAATGAACTCACTGGTGGATATAAATCCAGATCGTAAACAAAAATGACAAAAAAGAGCCCAGACACAATACTGTTTAGAATGAATGTTACAAAGGCTTCAAAATATCTTTTAAAAATATTCATTACTGCCTACCTGTTAAAACCGTATCTGTGCCCAATGCCCATAGACTGCCATTCCGATGATGTTCCGTGGCAGTTGAACCCCCATTGTGTCTGTCAATTTGTTAGACTACTGAGTCTGACTAACCCGGAGTCACCACACTGTCGTTGTTGTCCTCGTCATATTAAAAAGTACTAGGCTATTGAACAGCAATGCCTCCTAATCTTGCAAATATTCAAGCAGCTGCCAACATCGCATGGGACGGTGCGAGATAACAAAGCGCGCAACAGTAGGTGTTGGCTTGGGATCAACCTTACGACACACTGTAACAAACACCCAGATGAAGGAAGTAACGTTATCGTAGACTGAACGTACAGGAAGGCTACAGGTAAAAGTGACATCGTAGGCTAATCCTACATAGCCTAGCCCACCCCTTAAAGGTATTAATTTATGCGCCACATTTTACTTTACAACAGAACACTGGTTTGCATTGTCCATGCAACGAGCATATTTGCGTTTTCTGTCAACACTCAAATAGAACTACAAATGACAAAACATTCCACAAAAGATTTAATAAGATTGTTTTTTTTTTAAATGTGCTCTTACCCAGGCCGAAATTCGAAACAAAGTTTCATTAACAGTAAGCGAGGTTCGCCCCCTTCAGCCAGCCAGCCAGCTCAGAGCACGCGGAGAAATGCGTTGTAAGTCGGCCTCTCGCATTCAAGCACCTCGGTTCGTTTTTATTTCTAATCGTTTACCTTTTCAATATTGTCTTGAATAGTCTTAGAAGAAGTCCACCCAAGTCTGCGAGTAACCTGTTTCTATCTGTTGTTGATTTTCACAGAGACATACCAGCTTCACACCAGGAAATTTCGTCAATGTCAGCGACTGAGTCTCTTAAAGGGGACGTTAATTGTTATGAAGTTATTAAGGAAACGTTTAGGCCCGTAAACAGCCTCTATAAATAATGTAGCATAATCATAAGCAGCCAAGATATATTGCATGAATGTTAGCCTATTAAATAGACAAACCGGTATAAGTTCTAAAGTCTACATCAATATTAACCTCTGAACAAGCATGGAAATACACTGCTGATTAAATCAAGCAGATTCGCTCGACGTTTCCCTGTCAGCATTTTAACAATGTGGACTTCAAATTGCGGTTATGTTGACGGAATGCATATGATAATCGCTATAATAGATCATTGCAAGCAGTCTTGATTCGTCAAGCCTGTGTGAGAGGAACACCAAATGTGTAATGCTCCCAAGAGTGATGCAAGTATGGTTATGTTGCGGCCCTCACCTCACCTCACCTCTGAGAGCCCCATGCCTTGTCTTCCCACTGATGCTCAATTGGATTGAGGCCTGGTGACTGAGCAGGCCACATCAGTAATCTGTATTCACCGTCATTCATGCGCATGAAGCACTCCTGTCCTGGCTAACTCTTGTCTGGTCAATCTAATCCATCCTGGACCCTGCACAGTTCTGCTGAAGACGGCCATATGCAGATGCCTTTCGACCTTCAAATACTGTCTCAGAAGGACAAAGGTAGCCTACCCTACAGTGTTAGTAGTAAATTATTGACAATTTAGGGTTTTCTTAGTTTATTTGTTTATTTTATTTTATTGTAGACTACAATGCATTTCAGACCATTGTAGATCAGAAAGCATCCAAGGAATGGATATTTCTATTAATTTGGTCAACACTGTAACTATCACTGAAACATACTGACTCTGAGTCTGAAGAAGACGCATGGGCATCGAAACGTTAGTCGTTTTGCACTAATAAAATTCACTAAAAGGTTTGTGTGCTCCGGTCCTGCTCCTTGGTCCTAGATAGACCTTGGGTCTCCTCATTGACTTCTGCGTCCTGTTCCGTGAGCACCAACCAGGCTGAAGCGCAAGTGACCCCCCTGCTACATCACTGAAACATAGTTTATGCATTGGCACAATACATAAAATACTGTTTCACAACATGCTGTGGTCTAGTCTATGCCTTCTCACCCCCATGATCCAGTGGTGATAGGCAATGAAACATGCTCCTCTGAAGTGGTTCCCCCCAAAACAGCTATATCCAGCATGCACTTCCACATTTCCATATTTCCCTTCACTACTCCATTACAGCTTCAACTTGTTGCCTTTGATATACACTATAACTAACACCATGTGATATACACTATAACTAACACCATTTGATATACACTATAACTACAGTAACACATTTGATATACACTATAACTAAGACCATTTGATATACACTATAACTAACACCATTTGATATACACTATAACTAACACCATTTGATATACACCATAACTAAGACCATTTGATATACACTATAACTAACACCATTTGATATACACTATAACTAAGACCACTGAGCGCAAGTAAGTAGGCTAGGCCAATATTTTCATCTCTGCTGCCTTAACAATTACAGCCGTGATCAGAGCATTGTGAGGAGTGTCCATCTAGAGCACTGGGTGGCTGACCAGAGCATTGTGAGGAGTGTCCATCTAGAGCAGTGTTTCCCAAACTTTTTTTCTGGCGACCCACTTTTTAAAAATGACAGACCATCGCGACCCATTTCACTTCAAATCTACCCTGCAACCACCAATATTGTTTTAGGCCACAGGTTCTCCAACTTTTCTATGCCTCCCCCAATCATACATTGCTATAGGATCCTTGCTTTGAACACGGTTGTGTTGTATTTTGAGCACCATCAGCGTGAAAAGTTGGAAATTAATACTGAAAAGATACGTTTTAATGCGCATCCGAGAGTAGGGGAAATTTTTGCATGTTGTGCAGTCGTCATTCGTCAGCATAGTAAGCTGTTCCTGTATTTCTAAAAAAAAAAATGTTGTAGGCTACGTTGCGTTGCAGACAAATTGGTCCATAACACTGACGTCAATTCCAATGTAAACAACAAATAACTCAAGTCGTTATATTGTATTGTTGTATTATATTATATTGTATAGTCGTTATATCAGAACAAGAGGCGTTTGCGCAATAGCCGGAAGAATGCGCCTTTACGTTGGAGTTAGCGAGGTAGAAAACGAGAGGAATAGTGTTTAAAATGCCCATTTAAATTGTAGACTATAATGCACTGTTGTGCATTTTAAATCAGAAATAAGAATGTGAGGAGGTTGCTATTAACTTTAAAGATTGCATCTGCAATCGAAACTGTATGCAAATTTAATGGCCTTATGTCCGGTCTATGGATGTCTGCTTTAGTTGACAGCGCGGTCACTAGATTTGAATCGGTAAAGTTGAGGAGCTGGTACTTTAATGTTCGTGCAAATAGGCGGATTCATGTCCCTTGCAGTTTGCAACTGCGAGGTACGTGGCAGGCGCCCCACATAACGGTTTCATTTTGAGAGGTAGATATCCATGCTGGCACCCCCTCTGCGATGCGTTCGTCCCCCAGTTTCATGCGCCAGTTTCATGAGCTTTTATGACCGTGACTGTGGTAGTTCAGTGTTTCTCAAACTTTTTCAGACCAAGGACCACTTAACTAATAAAAAGAAACTCACGGACCACTTAGCTAAAGATTAGACCTACTTCAACAGTACACAATAGGCCTACTCACTGAACCACCACCTTGCTTATTGTCTTTGCACCTTGCTTATTGTGTCAGAGGATTCATATGATTTAAACGGGCATATCTTACATAGGCAGTGTTGCAGAACTGTTTAGATTTACATACAAGTTGGTTTAATATGGCAAACAACTCATCTATATTATATTTTACCACGTCTGCCTGCGGACCACTTGGGATAGCTTGCGGACCACCAGTGGTCCCCGGACCACACTTTGAGAAACACTGTGGTAGTTAACAATACATCCTAATAGAAAACTGTTAGCTTTCCTGGTATCAAATGACAAATGGTATCAGTTAGGCCTATAACACAACATAAATTGTGCTGGCGACCCAAATAAAATCTCCTGCGACCCACCCGTGGGTCGCGACCCAGACTTTGGGAAACACTGATCTAGAGCACTGGGTGGCTGACCAGAGCATTGTGAGGAGTGTCCATCTAGAGCACTGGGTGGCTGCTCCAGCTTGCTTGTGTGTCATCTAAAAGCTGTTCTTGGTAGAAGTCATCATAGCAGGCAAAATATATCAAACTGATCTAACCTGCCATATAAAGTCACAAACACACAGAACACATATAGCCTTGAGAATTTAGATTCAACTGAATTGTGTATAGCATCTACCATCAGTTGAATCATAATTTATCATACCACTTACGGTACTGAGGAAATGTCATCTCGGGGATCCATTTCAGGGAGAACAGTGCAGTACAGTACTCTTGAGAAGCAAAGAGGGGCTATTTAAGGACAAATCAACTGAACCAGAAGCCAGTGCAGTTTCTTTAACCTTTGATACGTAATGATCAATGCAATGAGTTTAGATAATGTTCAGTCAATGGCTTCTTCATTTTGTACTAAGAATTTTAACCCTTTGCTCTTTGTTACAGTTTAAATCTTCCACAAACTGCTTTGTGTTCTTGTTGCAATTTTTTAAAAACATATCCAAATGCCCTATTTGTTACACTGAAGTTTATTATGCACCTGAACTAGTACACATAGACCAAGCTTTTGGTATTTAATGTGTTCAGTAAAGTTTATTATGCATCTGAACTAGTAGACATAGACCAAGCTTTTGGTATTTAATGTGTTCAGTAAAGGTTACTGTATCTGTATTTCATACAGTCCATAGAAGCATAGAGTGAATCTGAAATTAAATATACTTCGATTTGTATCGGGCCTATGTCAATATAAATAGGCCTGATAAACTGTTTTATTTCGAAAAGCCATTGTCAGACCAGGAATTAACATGAAACCTTACTTCAAAAGATGAGATAAATAATCATTGAAGCTGATGTCAGCAATGTTAACTGTTTTTGCTGACTTAACCTCCATTGTCAAACTGACCACAACTTTCACTTAGCTGATTACAGAGCACTGAAAGCTCTTCACAAGGCTTTTTATAGAGTCAGTTTAAGGGTTAGGGATATTTAGAGAATCTTCCTCTTAGTGGGGGGCCTTAAGCACATTTTCGCGCAAATTCATCTAAAAGCGCCAAATTTGGCACAGATGTAGCTTAGGTCATACTGAAATGATTTAGCTAGGGCGCCGGAGTCAGCGGCCCTTGGGGCCAAGATGGCGGCCAAATCCAATATGGCCGCTGCGCGAAAAGGGTTCCGGCTATAACTTTTGAACTACATGAGTTACAAATACAAACTTGATATCTTTTTCAGCTTAATTGATCATGGGGAATACATAGGAATGTTAATATTTATGACCCGGTGCATCTGGACCCCTTATTCCTCCAATTCTAATATGGCCGCTGTCCAAAAAAGCAGTTTTGGCTGTAGTATGGGGCCTTACACCCCATTGCTTGAGCAAATTAATCTACAAGCACTAAATTTGGCACAGATGCAGCTGAGGGCATAATGAAATGATTTAGCCAGGCCGCCCGAGCCAATGGTCCCTGAGACCAACATGGCAGCCAAATCCAAAATGGTTGTCGCCTGAAAGGGATTCGGCTATAGCTTTGGAGCCTGATGAGATACAAATACAAACTTGATGTCTATTTGACCTTTTTTGATGATGGGAAACCCATAGGAATACTTACATTTATGATTGGGTATATCAGGACCCCCCAAATTCCCTAAATTCAATATGGCTGCTGTCCGAAAAAGGGTTTTGGCTTCAAATTTTGAACCAAATGCGCTACAAATGAGGATGTTGTGTCTACTTTTAGTTTATTGACCACAGGAAGTCCATTGGCATATTTATATATGCTTGTGTAAGTCTGGAACCTGTATTCTTTTCAAGACTTTGTTTGAAAATCTTTTTTTACCACAACTTTGAAGGTTATTCTCAAGGTGGATTAATTTCCTTATAAAAGTGGAATGCTTTCAGTGTACCACAGGTGAATACATTTCGAAATGTAATCATATAAGAAAGAATAAGACATAATTATTATTGCAAGGCAATATTTATAGTATGTCAAATTGTTAAAAGAATAATATAGTCAATTTGTCCAAAACTCTTCAAAGGTTTGCTTAGCATATCAAAAAAACAGCAATAACATAAAAATAACAACAGTGAATTCTCATGGTCGCTCTCATGAATTTTTGCCTGAAGAAGACCCAGCAGGGTCGAAACGTTGCCTGATGTGCATTAAATATATGGGAGTCAAAAGCAGTGTTGTAGACATTATATTTTTTCAATTGAGTACGTTTTAATTTGTCCTGCACCTGCCAGAAGATGGGATGTGCACACAATAACTGTTTGCTCTCTCATGAATTCTCATTCTCATGGTCTCTCTCACAATTGTAGTCATAAGAACAAAACACTTATAGAAAAAAGTACACCTGGTTAGGAAGGAAGTTGGTAGGAAAGGAAGTAGTTGGCTAAACACTGTTGTTGGTCATCTTCTGAGACCACAGGTGACCACTACATGGACCCATTACAATTTGCATACCGTCCAGAGGTGGTTGTGGAGGATGCCTTAATCTACCTGCTTCATAGAACACACTCTCACCTTGACAGGGGCTGGCAGTATTGTGAGGATCATGTTCTTTGATTTCTCAAGTGCTTTTAACACCATACAGCCTATGCTGCTATGTGACAAGCTTTGAAGGATGCAAGTAGACACCTCCACAACTTCATGGATTACTGATTACCTGACTGACAGAGCACAGGTTGTGAGAATGAAAGGGTGTGTGTCTGAACAGGTAGTCAGTCGCATAGGAGCACCACAAGGGACTGTGTTGTCTCCTTTTCTTTTCACACTGTACACCTCAGACTTCCAGGACAACTCTGAGTCATGTCACCTGCAGAAGTTCTCAGACAGTTCACAGACTGCAGTTGTGGGGTGTGTCAGTGATGGTGAGGAGACGGAATACAGGCAACTGGTGGACCACTTTGTGACATGGTGCAGAAACAACCACCTTGTCTTGAATGTGGCTAAGACAAGGGAAATGGTGGTGGACTTTCGTAGGGCCAGGCCTGAGCTATATACCATTTCAATACTGGGTGAGGAAGTTGTTGAGAACTACAAATATGTGCGGGTTCTTATAGACAATAAACTGGATTGGAGGTATATATATACTCTTTTGATCCTGTGAGGGAAATTTGACTCTGCATTTAACCCAATCCGTGAATTAGTGAAACACACTCAGCACAAAGTGAACACACAGTGAGGTGAAGCACAGTAGCGCAGGTGTCCCAACGCAGTGAGCTGCCTGCTACAGCAGCACTCGGGGAGCAGTGAGGGGTTAGGTGCCTTGCTCAAGGGCACTTCAATTGTTCCTACTGGTCGGTGTATGAACCGGCAACCCTCCGGTTACAAGTCTGAAGCGCTAACCAGTAGGCCACGGCTGCCCCAAAGAAGGGTCAGAGCAGACTCTATTTTTTGAGAAAGCTTAGGTAATTTAATGTGTGGTCATGGTAAAAAAAATTAGTTTTCATATGTAGCTTATTCGGTTCAAAAGTTGTAGTCAAAACCCTTTTTCGGAGATTTTTACCAGATTGCATTTGGGGACTTTGAGAGTCCAGATATACCCAATCATAAATATATATTTTGTGTTTCCCATAGCCAGAAAAGGTGAAATATTTATTAATTTTACATTTGTATCTCATCTGGTTCAAAATATGCAGCCTACAGTAATCCCTTTTCAGGTGGCGGCCATATTGGATTTGGCAGCCATCTTGGTCCCAGGGGCCACTGGCTCCGGCATGCTCGCTAAATCATTTCAGTATGCCCTCAGCTGCATCCATGCCAAATTTTGTGCTTGTAGATAAATTGCCGAAAACAATGGGGTGTAAGGCCATATTGGAATTGGAGGATTAAGGGGTCCAGATATACTGGGTCATAAATATAAACATTTATATGTGTTTCCCATGAGCAATTAAGCTGAAAAAGACATCAAGTTTGTATTTGCAGCTCATGTGGTTCAAAAGTTATAGTCGGAACCCTTTTCGGGCAGCGGCCATATTGGATTTGGCTGCCATCTTGGCCCCAAAGGTCGCTGGCTGTGGAACCCTAGCTAAATCATTTCAGTATGACCTGAGCTACATCTGTGCCAAATTTGGTGCTTGTAGATAAATTGTATTTGTAGCTCGTGGTTAAAAGCTAGTCGAAACCCTTTTCAGGCAGCGGCCATATTGGATTGGCTGCCATCTTGGCTCCGAGGGTCTGTGGCTCCGGCGCCCTAGCTAAATCATTTCAGTATAACTTGAGCTACATCTGTGCCAAATTTGGCGCTTTTAGAAGAAATTGCGCGAAACGACCTATTTATGTGCTTAAGGCCCCCCACTATCTGGGATAGCCAAGGGGATGTGATGAGATCCATTTTTATAACAGAGTAGGCTACTTCACCGGCTTATGAGGCCAGCCATGCAACTTAATTAAGGCATACTTGCCAACACTCCCGTTTTTCCCGGGTTTCTCCCGTATTTCAAGGTCATCTCCCAGCACCCTCCCGTTTTGTAATTTCTCCCGGAAAACTCCCGTAATTTGCATGGCCATCAAACTTCATTTTAAAATCATTGATGCATTCAGGTTGCCAGATTGTGTATGAAATACACCCTACACATACATGATCACTTAGTTTCAATTTCAACCGTTTTGTCATAGGCTAAAACCTGGCAACCCAAAACCCAAATAAGGAAGCGGGTGCCGACTGTGCAGCCTGAGTCTCGTCGTAAGCAAGCGGGCTAGTTGAATGGCCTACTCCAGAACTAGCTGTTGTGAAATTGTTGGGAATTTAATTGATTAACACATCACATAAACTGTTATTGAGTGTTGTTGATACACTGAACTTGTTCCCTCGGAACCAAATCTGACAGCAAGCAGCTTTGGAGTTTTGGAAGTAGGCTGCAGGCAGGCAGCTGGTGGATACATAACTGGCATGCGTAAGGTAATGGTAAGGTAAAAGCAACGACCGAAATGCAGTGTTGAAACACGTGTATGAAACGTATTAAATATGCAAACACAGATCCGGTATAAACACTGACACCCCCCCCCCCCGAAAAAAAATCTCCCGTTTTTGGAAAGCTAAATGTTGACAGTTATGAATTAAGGTAACTCTTCCTTTTTGCTTACTGTTATGTCAAGTTAGTCAATAAATTATTGTGCACATAATTAAATAATAAAATACATGCAACTGAGCAATCTTAAAGAAAAGACGTTTGCCATTTTATTTTACAGTGGTGTTCCTTCCAGTGTCTAAAGACAAAACAATAAATAGTTTTTTATTACATGTATTGTATTTCTCCAGTGTCTGCAGTCATACATGGTCTGAAATATAAAAATTGTGATCCAAGTAACAATATCAACAATGACTTCAGAAAAGTGTGATGTTTGAGTATGGATACATTTTCATATCATCATGGCCATATCCTGGGCTGTAGCCCCAGAGGTCTTGCCCTTACCTCATCTGAAGTGATTTTTCTGGCCCTTACCTACTCATCTGAAGTGATTTTTCTGATACATAGATGTTGATGTAAGCTTGTGTATTAGGTGAGAAGAGTTCTAAGAAGCATATTGGTTTGGCAGTACATCTGGGGATTGGCTAGCACATTTGACTGGAGATGCGAGACAGCAGGAAACGCAGCTCTACTAATCTGGGGGGCTCTACTAGGGAGGATTTAGGGAGCTCTACCAGAGACTTTCTAATGTGGAGACACAGCACTCAAAAAATACTCCATAGAAATGCATGGGGCTAGTTTGTCACGCCAATATGGCCGTTGTCTACAAATATCCCACCCCTTCCTCAGCAAAACGTCGACATGTGAATACATTGAGCCACTCATATGGTGTGTTGTGAAGACATCGTGCCAATCATGTGTTGTGAACTCGCCGATGGAGCAAGATTGGTGTCGTGAAGCCTTGCGCACGCGCATTTCTGCCGAAATGGATGCCCGACGAGTGCCCAAAAAGCGTTGTCAAATGGCCGCTGAGTGGAGGGACTTGCCTAAAAGGACTTTGGCTCTACTAATCTGGGGAGCTCTACTAGGGAGGATTTAGGGAGCTCTACTAATCTGGGGAGCTCTACTAGGGAGGATTTAGGGAGCTCTACTAATCTGGGGAGCTCTACTAGGGAGGATTTAGGGAGTTCTACTAATCTAGGGAGCTCTACTAATCTAGGGAGCTCTACTAGGGAGCTCTACTAATCTAGGGATCTCTACTAGGGAGCTCTAGTAATCTAGGGAACTCTACTAGGGAGGATTTAACTCCTTTTGGGGTGCTTGATCTAAAGAAAGCACTTTCAGCGGCAGACTTAATATGACGAAGGCACCGTGGTGTGCTTAATCATTTTTAACACTGTCTCCATGGTAATAATAAGCATAATAAATCTTGTCAAGGCTTAACCTAATACATCACTGCATTGATGGATAAAAATGGAGTTGGAATCAGCTTTCAAAAATGTCTCTATTAAGCAAGAACACTGTGGTTTATGAAACAGCATTGGTACAGTAATAGATAACTGGTTGGCACTCACTGACATTTCAAAAGGCTTCAGGATTAAGGGTTTAAAAAACTGATAGGGCAGGTGGGAATTTATATTTCTCTGTATAATATCTATTTCAGTCAAACTACACTGTATTGAAAAAGGCCTACAGAAGCACAGAGCACAAATAATCTAAATGTGCAACCAAAATACAGAATGCTGAACAAATCTTGGCCTATCACTAGCAGCTGACTCCTACAATTACTGAGGACTGAACTATCCATAGGCTTATAAAAATAGTTTGACGAGTTTATAATGTACATTTTTGACTGTGCCATTTGGTTCTTTTGCTGATGCAATCACTCCTTTAGCCTTGTGGGATGCTTCTTTAGCATGTTCAGTTACATGTTTAGCACATTTATATGAAAATGTCCTGATATTCAGATGAAAGAAAAATAAAAAAGTTCAGCACTTCTTCATGTCACATATACAACATAAATAAATAAGAATTCAAACATGACCAGACATTAAATGCAAATCACTATTTGAATAGTCCTGCCAAAGACACATTTGGATTGAATGTGCTGTGCATGGTTATGTTTAACTGATTACTGTAACTAACTTTACCTTCCTAACTATTCGGTCTTCTCAAGAGGGACTGATAGTAGGACGTGAAAATAGGCACCACATTTATCATCTGTGCTCTACCAAAAAATGTCTTGGACTGTAAAAAAATTAAAAAATTAACAAATAACACATTTAAACAGAAATACAATATGGGTTTTAAAAAACTAATTACAATTTACAAATGTTTATTCCAACTATAAATCAATTAAAGTACAAAATATCTACAACAACAAGCAAAAGGTACTTATTTTGAGACTTAACAACAAGGTCAACCAGGTCCATATTGTGCTGACTTCTTGACTTTATGAGCGTAAACTTGCCTGCCTTCACTAGTGAAGACTAGATGCTGGAAGAGGGGCCACTGAATGAATACCGTGCTTGAGCTCTCTCAGAAGAGGGGCCACTGAATGAACACCACGCTTGAGCTCTCTCAGAGCGGACCTCCAAAGACCTCAATAGGCCCAGCAAGTCTTGTCCATGGCCATTTCACATTGCGTCACGTCAAGTCAAGTCTTGGCCATTTCACATTGCGTCACGTCAAGTCAAGTCTTGGCCATT
>NW_027468565.1:39729875-40017375 GCF_046254945.1 Alosa pseudoharengus | reverse complement strand
AATTAAAAACACACAAATCTTACTGATATACTCCGAGTCTCTGGCCCTCTCTTAGAGCCAGTCATAATAATAATAATAATAAGAACTTCAATTTATATAGCGCCTTTCAAGATACCCAAGGTCGCTTTACAAGAGTGGGAGTAGGGGGGTAGGGGCAGGGTGGGGGTTTAGGGTGGGTAGGCAAGAGAGAAGAGGTGTGTTTTGAGGTGCTTTTGGAACTGTGTCAGAGAAGTGGCGGAACGGATAGGAGGGGGCAGGGTGTTCCAAAGGGTAGGGGCAATTGCACAGAAAGCCCTGTCACCAAAGGTCTTGAGTCTGGTGCGGGGAGTGGAGAGTAAGTCCTTGCTGGTGGAGCGCAGGGACCGTGACTGGGTGTGCGGGTGGAGGAGGTCAGTGATGTACTTGGGTGCCAGTGAGTGAAGTGATTTGTAGGTGAGGAGGAGGATTTTGTAGCTGATGCGTTGTTTGATTGGCAGCCAGTGGAGTTTCTTGAGGATGGGGGTGATGTGCTGCCAGGGCTTGGTGTGGGTTAACAGCCTGGCAGCTGAGTTCTGAACATACTGCAATCTGTCTAGGGCCTTGTTGGGCAGCCCAGACAGGACACCATTGCAGTAGTCCAGACGGGAGGTGACAAATGCATGAATGAGAGTTTCGGTGACTGAGTCGGTGAGTGACGGCCGGAGTCTTGAAATGTTACGGAGGTGAAAGAAGGCAGATTTGGTGATGCTCTGGATGTGGAAACTGAATGAGAGTGTGGAGTCCAGAATGACGCCCAGGTTCCGCACTTTGGGAGATGGGGAGGTGGGACAACCGTCGATGACCAGGGTGAGGTCTCCAACCTTCCTGAGCAGTGGTGCTGGGGCCACCACCATGAGCTCTGTCTTGTTGGTGTTGAGTTTCAGAAGGTTGTTGGTCATCCAGGTTTTGATATCATGCAGACAGTTGTTGAGTTGTATTGGTGGGAGTTGTGAGGAGGGCTTGGTGCTGACATACAGTTGGGTGTCGTCTGCATAACAGTAGTGAGCTGGCCCTCGGAAGAAAAAGTTTGGGGACCACTGATCTACAGTGTCACTGACCATCTACAGTGTCACTGACCATCTACAGTATCACTGACCATCTACAGTATCACTGACCATCTACAGTGTCACTGACCATCTACAGTGTCACTGACCATCTACAGTATCACTGACCATCTACAGTATCACTGACCATCTACAGTGTCACTAACCAAAAGTACAGATGTTCTCTGAACATTGCTACTCAGACAACATTAGTCCAATGACACAAAGCCAACTGACTCGAGAGCTGTTTGGCTACTGTAACTGTAAACACGTAAAGCCAACTGACTCGAGAGCTGTTTATGTTTGGCTACTGTAACTGTAAACACATTTGTTTGTTTGTTTGTTTGTTTAATTTAAGGCCATTTCCGCAACTAAGGCTATTTAATGGCCAGAGCACTGTGTGTTACAGAAACTTAAATATGTTTTTTAAAATCTATGCTAATAAGATATTCTAAAACCTTCAAAGGTGGGACCTTACTAAAAACATTAGCTATAGAATTTTGATGATAAAATTGTTGTCTTTTGGTTTTCAAGGCAGGGCAACAGATCAAAATATGTCTCACTGACAAAGAACCTTACACAAGCTAAGAAATAGAGAAAAAGGAGAGAGCGAGAGTGTGTGAAAGAGAGAAAGAGAGTGGGAGAGAGAGGTGATTAGATAGATTAAGATGTTTTTGACAACACCCATGAGTGAGTGTGCATACCTGAGTGTGAAGGCGAGGTAGCTGCTGCTGTGACTCTTGGACCTGAATTTGCTCTCCAAAGACACAGTGGACTCTCCGATAGGAGTCCTATACAAAGCTCCGTCCTCTATGTACGTATTACCATTCAGAGAGCGCTAGAGAGAGTGAGGAAGAGAGAGACCATCAGGCAATAAGGCAATAAGGCTTCACTGCATGTATATGTACTGTATATAGGTAAGAGTACATGTATATAGGTAAGAGTGGGGGAAGGGCCTTACAGTCAGAAGGGTGGCCCTGGTTGTGCTCGACTCCTCCACCTGGAGTTTCTTCCCAGTGAAGACATCCTTTAGGTTCTTTCGCACGTCTCTGTTGAATATGCAGTGGAAGAAGAAGATGCAGATACCCTGAAACAGAGAGAGAGAGAGAGAGAGAGATCACACTTAGAACCTCACCAAACAAATATGTATCTTTTATTCAAATATTAACTATTAAAAATGTGTCTGAATACGTATGATGGATGATGAAAGTATGATGAAAATCCCCTGTGTATTCTGGACTGACAACGTTCATTTACCTAGTGCATGACGCACAACTCAGAACACAACTAAGCCCAAAAAACACGCCTCAGTGTTTGGACCAGATCTATTTATACTGCGCCTAACACACCCTTTAAAGTACTAAACTAGCTGCACAATTGCTCTTTTCAGAGTAGTCCTCTCTATTGGTAAACTCATGTCAGGCTGATGACAGAGGGCCTCTCCTCACTCACCTGCAGGCAGCTGAGGATGCCGAAGAGGTAGTGGAAGGTCAGCACGTCGCTGTTGACGGCCATGAGGCCCAACAGCCAGGTGGCGCTCATGAGCAGCAGCAGCAGGAAGGCCACACGCAGTGCACATCTACAGGAAAAGAAATAGAGAAGAAGAAAGATCCAGTTCAACCTAACTTCCAATTAATATCAAGTCATATTATAGAGAGATATGATGAAGTCATTTGAGGCAGACACCAGATTTGTAGTGCCCAGTCGTCAGTAGAAGAGCAGCGTTATGTCTGCCGATGACTAATTGATAGACAGATAAATAGATAGATACTTTATTGATCCCCAAGGGGAAATTCAAGACTTACACTGCTCCAGACTTCTCAAAGGTGCGCTGGTTCCGCCTACAAGACGCTTTGGCAGCCAGCACAAATATTACAATGTTGATCTGCATGGAGGGGGGGGGCAGTGTGTTAGCAAATATATCCACAGAGCAAGAGAGCATCACTGGAGCAGCTCATGACAGATGAGAGGGAGAACAATCAGCGTCACAACAATCACGTAAACAGACTGACCAGCACCACAACAATAACGTAAACACACTGACCAGCACTACAACAGCTATGGGCCCAGCGATGCTCCATATGAGGGTGTCATGGACTGACAGCCAGCAGAAGTCTGGATTCCCATAGCCCTGGGGGTCCAGGCCCACTGCCAACCCTGAGAGACAACACACACACACCCACACACACACACACACACACACACACACATGCCCACACACACGCACACACACACACACAAACACAACACACACAACACACCACCCACGCACACACACACACAGAGTACCACCAATGATTACACATCAACAGCCCTACAAAGAACTCTCTACTGTTGACACAAAAGCAAAACATTTACAGTTGAACAGACGAGAGGGGTTGAATTGTCTTCACACATCCTCCTGAACTGTGTGGGAAACCCCATTGCAATGCTGTTTCACAAGGGAACAGGGCTTAGGAACAGACTTCCATATTCATAAACAAAACCCTCATACGTCTTTCATCTACTGTACTGTCAAATGCCAATCTAACACTGACAGAAATAATCCAGTTGAATGTGCAGTTGTGACTACATTAAACAATTAATCAGAGTAAAAGTATTCAAAGGTCATTAAAAGTATTCAAAGGTCATTAATTAAAAAGTATTTAAAGGTCATTAAAACCACACATGAAACTTGAAACAACTTCATTATTATCATTATGAGTGCTTGCCAGTCAGATAATAGTTTTCTGGGAAGGAAAGAGCGTTTATCAGTCACCATCAATCACACATATGGCTGTGCTCAGAATACTGCAGCTATTAGCTCAGTCGCTATTCCTTATATAGAAACATTTGTGTCCTTTTATTTGTGTTGGAATGAATGAAAGTGTTATGTTTGAAAATAGTGTAATGATCGAACAGTAAGATGTCTTGTATTGGTAACATGGCATTTTGTCAAAACTGATGTTGGCGATACAACAAAACGTAATGGAGCAGAAGATTAGCCTGGGTTTCCCCATGCTGCCATACACGCAGCATTTTATTCACGCTGCTAGGCAGCCTGGATTCCATGAACACATTTTCACCTCAATGAAGGAACCAATCACAGAACGGAGGAGGACAATGACGACACACTGAAGCGGTTATGAGCTATGTACAGACGCATTTGATAGACATTCGTAGCGCCCAATAAACGGCTTTGGGCATTCGTAAACCACGTCTCAAATACGAGAAAATGAATGTGTAGTTCCCAGACCCAACCTCAATGAGATGAGGTCTGGCGTTAGCCAGGCTAGCAGAAGATGGTATTTGAGATTAATGGACATGCCAGACCATAATGATCATATCATGCTGCTGTGCATGGGTGTACACAAAGTACACACACATTATGTACACAAAGCTGCAGAGATTACCATCAAGACCTATTTATAGGAGAACACAGATGTATTGGCTTTGACAGTTGATAGGCTTTAGCCAGCTTACAACCAACAGGGTACAAGATGCTTGACTTGCCTGTCAATCCATACTAGTGATCAGATGATGTGTGGGCCATACTAGTCATACTAGTGATCAGATGATGTGTGGGCCATACTAGTGAGCAGATGATGCAGGCCATACTAGTGAGCAGATGATGTGTGGGCCACACTAGTCATACTAGTGAGCAGATGATGTGTGGGCCACACTAGTCATACTAGTGAGCAGATGATGTGTGGGCCATACTAGTGAGCAGATGATGTGTGGGCCACACTAGTCATACTAGTGAGCAGATGATGTGTGGGCCACACTAGTCATACTAGTGATCAGATGATGTGTGGGCCATACTAGTGATCAGATGATGTGGGCCATACTAGTGATCAGATGATGTGTGGGCCATACTAGTGATCAGATGATGTGTGGGCCATACTAGTCATACTAGTGAGCAGATGATGTGGGCCATACTAGTGATCAGATGATGTGGGCCATACTAGTCATACTAGTGATCAGATGATGTGTGGGCCATACTAGTGATCAGATGATGTGTGGGCCATACTAGTGATCAGATGATGTGTGGGCCATACTAGTCATACTAGTGAGCAGATGATGTGGGCCATACTAGTGATCAGATGATGTGGGCCATACTAGTCATACTAGTCAAGTCAAGTCAAGTCAGATTTATTTGTATAGCGCATTTAACATGCACAGAGTGCAACCCAAAGCGCTCCACATATAAGACATTGTCATTGACACAGACTAACAAAGACAATAGATGCGTACCCGTGACACCAAGACATACAAGACAAGACAACAAACAAATTAATATATAAAATAAATAAAAATTAAAAATAAAATTAGTCCAATTTCCAACCGGCTGAAAATGTCCAAGGGCAAAGATGACCCACTACTACTGATACTAGTGATCAGATGATGTGTGGGCCATACTAGTCATACTAGTGATCAGATGATGTGTGGGCCATACTAGTCATGCTAGTGATCAGATGATGTGTGGGCCATACTAGTCATACTAGTGATCAGATGATGTGGGCCATACTAGTGATCAGATGATGTGTGGGCCACACTAGTCATACTAGTGAGCAGATGATGTGAGATGCTGCAGATGGGAAAATGCCGTGTGCATCACTCTGTACACTACAATCCATAGGTGGTGTCAGTATGTCACAATAACGCATATCGCGGTGTCAGTACGTCACAATAATTGAAAGACACATAAGAAAAAAAAATTGCATTGGACAAAGTTTGTGTGTGGGGTGTGTGTGTGTGTGTGTGTGTGTGAAGGAGGGAGTGTGTGTGAAGGAGGGAGTGTGTGAGAAGGAGAGAGAGAGAGTGTCCCACCTGTAACGGTGGCGGGGATGCCCCAGCCGATGGCGTAGTAGAAGCGCATGTGTCCCTGGTTGATGTTCCGCATCTCGGTCAGCATGCGGTAGATGTGCAGACCCTCCACAAACATCCAGGCAAACGTGCACATGTAGGAGTAATGCAGAAGAATGGCCACCACCGTGCACACAAACTACACAGAGACAGACAGAGACGACCAGTTAGGAAGGATCCACACTGTCCTGCTGAAGAACACTGACAGAGAGAGGACCAGTTAGGAAGGATCAACACTGTCCTTTTAAGGAACACTGACAGAGAGACGACCCGTTAGGAAGGATCAACACAGTCCTGCTGAGGCCAGTTCACATATAACTCAAGCATGTGATATATTGACTGAAAACACATTCAAAGCTCTCCTTCAGGCGGGCTTGATCATCCATTGTTGTCTTTTGAAGTTGTGGAAATATTACCTGTCAGGTAGACAATCCTACAGAAACCCAAAGCCACTCAGTTTGTTAGTGCTAAGTGCACTGGGTGCAGATCTCCAGAGGAGAGAGCACTCCTACAGCTCTCCTGCCCCCCCTGTAGATCAGACGGAGGTTAAGCTCCTGTCACGGCTTCTGTATGGGGTGCTTAGGGCACACAATGCAAACATTGCAGGGCTGTCGTCTGGCAGCAAATCCCATCTCTGCTCTCACCGTAACAGACACAGGTGTAGGCGCCGAGACCAAAACCCACCGCTGTGCCACCTGAGCTGTGGACAGGCCGCGTCAGGCAAACGAGTGTGTGTTGCAGCAGGAGTTCTCCAACCCTTCCCCATCATTAAACTCACACAACAGCACAGCTTTTGTGCGGGCAACAAATCCAAGTGTCTGGGGGGAGAGTGACAACATGTATATCTTCCTTTCTGGCAGTGGGAGAGTTCAGGTCTCACATTAGCGCGTCTCATAACTCCTCACCCCTGGCAATTCCTCACTCAAACACACACACACACACGAGACACACACACACACACACACAAAGCGCGCCTCATAACTCCTCACCCCTGGCAATCCCTCGCTCGGCTGACAGCTGCAGTTCCCAGACTCCACTGGGGAGGAGGGATCTCCAGGTGTCAGGACTGATGAGAAGTTGTGTGGCCTGCAGGGCTATTGTGTGATACAGTATCATTAACACATCACACAGGACATGTTGCTCTGACACATTTCCTGCTACGTTTTTTTTCTTTTTCTTCAAGAGATGAAACTTGGCAGCTAGTTGAAATAGAGAGAGACAGAGACAGAGACAGACAGAGAGAGAAAGAGACGCAAAGAGAGTGATTTGGTCCCCCCATGCTTGTCTTACCGGACTGTCGGTCTGGTTGATGCCCATGAGGAAGATGAGTTCGGAGAGGAAGATGGCGGCCACCAGACTCTTGTGGATGCTGTGCAGGTTGGAGCGCAGCCTCCGCAGGATGGCCAGCAGGAGGAAGGTGATGAGGAGGGCCACCAGCGAGGCCGACACCGTAGTGTAGGTGACCACCTTCAGGGGCAGCACATCCCCATGCTGAGACACCACATACAGAAGGACACAGAGATGAGGGCTAAAACGCCACAGAGATGAGGGCTAAAACGCCACAGAGATGAGGGCTAAAACACCAGTGAAGAGAAGCACTGGGTGTATCTAGCGCTCTACAGGAAATAGATGTACGATGAAGGGAAACAGAAAAACATCACAGTAAGGACACTGTTTAGGGTGGGATTAGCCTGAGTTGACTCCATCACAGTAAGCACACTGTGCAGGGTGTGATTAACCTGAGTTGACTGCGCACTGTGCAGGGTGGGATTAGTGCAGGGTGGGATTAGTGCAGGGTGGGATTAGCCTGAGTTGACTGCGCACTGTGAAGGGTGGGATTAGCCTGAGTTGACTGCGCACTGTGCAGGGTGGGATTAGTGCAGGGTGGGATTAGTCTGAGTTGACTGCGCACTGTGCAGGGTGGGATTAGCCTGAGTTGACTGCACATTGTGCAGGGTGGGATTAGCCTGAGTTGACTCCATCACAGTAAACACACTGTGCAGGGTGGGATTAGCCTGAGTTGACTGCGCACTGTGCAGGGTGGGATTAGTGCAGGGTGGGATTAGCCTGAGTTGACTGCGGACTGTGCAGGGTGGGATTAGCCTGAGTTGACTGCACACTGTGCCGGGTGGGATTAGCCTGAGTTGACTGCACACTGTGCAGGGTGGGATTGGCCTGAGTTGACAGCGCACTGTGCAGGGTGGGATTAGCCTGAGTTGACTGCGCACTGTGCAGGGTGGGATTAGCCTGAGTTGACTGCGCACTGTAAGCGCACTGTGCAGGGTGGGATTAGCCTGAGTAAGCGCACTGTGCAGGGTGGGATTAGCCTGAGTAAGCACACTGTGCCTCACCTCTCTCTTGGAGATATCCATGAGCACAGCAAAGCTGCTCATATGGTTGCACTGGCAGCTGATGTGGCTGCTGTTCCTGAAGACCATCTCACAGCCTTTAGAGGACCAGGCGCCTGCCCCCGAGACCCTGCAACACACAAGCCCATACAAATCCAACACACAAGCCCATACAAATCCAACACACAAGCCCATACAAATCCAACATAGAAATAAAAAAAAAAAACATTTGTTGAACAAGGAAACAGTCCATGATTATAGGAGGTAAACCTGCATATCGCCATGTCCATGTCTGCACGTCTTTAGTCACTGCTTTTGTATGTTATTGTACGCACCAAGTGTCTGTAGAGTCTGTCACCCAAGGACATGTCATACATGTATTTTATTCTACTCTAGAATTTCGTTTTTTAAGAATTTAGAGTTTATTAAACTTAGTTACACTATCCCTGATCACCTGCTCTATGTGTCACGGTTGACATATAAGTATATAAGTATTTATACTCTTTTGATCCCGTGAGGAAAATTCGGTCTCTGCATTTATCCCAATCCGTGAATTAGTGAAACACACTCAGCACACAGTGAACACACAGTGAGGTGAAGCATACACTAATCCCGATGCAGTGAGCTGCCTGCTACAGCGGCAGGGGTTAGGTGCCTTGGTTCAAGGGCACTTCAGCTGTTCCTACTGGTCAGGGTTCGAACTGGCAACCCTCCGGTTACAAGTCCGAAGCGCTAACCAGTAGGCCACGGCTGCCCCAAATGAAGAGAATGAGACATGAAGAGGTGCGCATGGTCAGGAGTACCTACCCGATGCTGTGGTTCCAGTACACACACTGGGGCTTTGTCCTCTCTGTCGACACCAGTAGCCGATGGTGCACGGTGACGCGGCGCTCCAGAGTGGCCACTAGGGGCTCCCCATCCCTGTGCATGGCCATGCTCACAATAGGGGTGTTGATGACCGGCCGGTTGGGCAGCCTGCATGTGGACCCAAAGAGGCAGAACGCATAACTCTCTCTCTCTCTCACTCACTCTCTCTCTCTCTCTCTCTCTCTCTCTCTCTCTCTCTCCCCTGTGGTATGATGTAATTTAGCAAAGTATGTGTGCAGCTGGCTGCTGCTCAGTGCTCCGACTGGCTGCTTAAGAGCGGCACATGTAAATGTTTTGACATGACTGCGGCATAATGGGATTCTTTTCGGACATCACTCTTGGGGTGTTTATATGTGGTGAGGACAGCCTAGCAGGGTATGGGTTACACTTGCTTGGTGGCATAATCTGGTCCCACGCTAGGCTCACACGCAACTGAGCTTTTTTCAGCACGAATCTGCAAAGTAAGTAGGTAATAACTGAACCCATAATGAAAACAATGTCTAAAATATTATGAAGGGAGATGACTCAATGTTTGGCAAAGTCTACAGAATGTCTTGATGATGTGCTGTAGCCTGTAGGCTCTAGGAGGCAGGATATACATTCAGGGCCACATGGTATTTTTATCTTCAGTTGTGTTGTGGGTATTTGCAGAATATGACGTGAGGGTGTGTGGCACCGCACCTCAAACTCCGGCGATCGGTGTCGTAGCTCTCCGGCAAGAGCTGGCCAAGAGATTTGTGGACAATCACCACGGCAACAAGGGGAGGGTCATCCATCTCGGTGTGGCGTCTTTTTTTCACAGATGGCACAATGGCATCAGGAGACTCTGTTTGGACTGTGGGGTCCATATTGTCCTGCCCAGGGCTGCTCTCTACAGGAGGCTCTTCAGTGACCAACACTAAGGATCCCAGAATAAAGACATACGATAGTCCATCATCTGAGCAGCGCACATGGCAGATATTAGCTTGTGGGAGACTACAGGGAGAGTACATGGTCTGAGCAGCACACATTAGCTTGTGGGAGAGTACATGGTCTGAGCAGCACACATTAGCTTGTGGGAGAGTACAGGGAGAGTCCAGTGTGTTACCTTTGTGCTCTGCTGGTCTGCTGGGGGACAGGTCTGGGAAGAGGACCGAGGACTCCAGCTCTCTAGAGTAGGCCTCCTGAATCTCATGGAAACGAGGCATCTTCCTCGCGTCTGAGCCAGAGGCATCCACATAGTCCACAGACACAACTACACACAGAGGAGAGCAATGCCACAATATGTTCCATCACTTACAAATACCATTAGCACGTGTTGTCTAAGGATAACCATGGAGGGTAAAAATAAAACCATTATGCCACATTGCACAACACTGCTGTTGCTAGATGGTGAGGAGAAGGAAAGACCAGCCCTGCATGACTTACTCATGTTTTCAGTTACAACAGTGAAGGGCTTCAGGTAGGTCTTCTTCATGTTCAGGGCCATGGTGTTGGCGTAGTCCTCGAAGCCTCGCAGCAGAACAGTGGAGCCTCCCTCCAGGTGCTGGATCTGATCCCAGTGCTCTTTGTTAACCGGGTCAAGAATGGCGCTGCCAGCTTTGAAGACATTCTGGGGAAGTGATGAAATGAATTTAGCAATACTGCTGTACATTCTGTACTCTGGCCATATATGGTACTC
This sequence comes from Alosa pseudoharengus, assembly GCF_046254945.1. Classification (NCBI taxonomy): domain Eukaryota; kingdom Metazoa; phylum Chordata; class Actinopteri; order Clupeiformes; family Clupeidae; genus Alosa; species Alosa pseudoharengus. The sequence goes on along the minus strand of NW_027468565.1, from coordinate 40,006,594 downwards.
TACGGCATTCTTCCCAAACGACCACATTTGGGCTCTTCATTCACAAATAAAGTAGAGGAAACCATGAGGTAGGCAAAATGCCACCATTCATCACCATTCACAAGATTTTCTTGTCCCATTCAATACTTTAAACCCCTACTTGACCAAGATCTGTGGTGAAAGCTGTGGTCATGACCCGCATGGCTTTGTGCTCAAGGGCTCCTTGTGAACAGGCTTATCAGATGGTCCGTGATGCCGTACACCTAATATCCTTTCCAACTCTGAACTTCTTCTCACAGAGATGTGGGAGCAAAGCTCCCGCTGGTGTGCCCCAACCAGCTAAGTCAGGATTTGGCTATCGGGCTATTAGCATCTTTGAGCTAACTAGGTATTTAGAATGTTCAATTGTAACATTAATCCAAAACAATGTGGCTCAGTCAGGCGTCATAGGGGTCTATTTTGACAATATTGGCTTATTTAGCATTGTAGAACACTGTGTGTGGAGCCGCTCAAATGCCTCTTAGAAATCCCTCATTCCGTCCCAGAAAAGGAAAGGATTTAAGTGTTTAGTGTATGGGATCTGAAAGGGAAACCTTGATTGGCTGACATCATTAAAGGTACAGTGCACCATTTTAATGCAATACACATTAGATTCAATGTAGTGAACTGCAGCCAGTGGGCCTCTTGGTGCATGTCTCTATTCTCAAAAAACTCTCAAAAGTTTTGTACACCATCCTGACAATGTAAATGGGAAACAACCAAAGTGGCTCAGACTGAGCCATACACCATTCTAACCAATGAACATGTTGCTTTAGGACCACTGCAGGTGAGAGTGTAATTCAAACTCAAATATCAACAGCCCTTCATCAAAATCACAAACAGCATTTCAGGCGAGCCGAGGGCATGGCTTTGCGGAGCGGTGTGTACCTCGTTGAAGAGCGTGTCGTGTGTGGCGGTCAGCTCAAAGCCCAGCTGTTGGCTCTCCCTCTGCAGCACCAGGGCCAGGAGCTGGTAGGCCATCTTGACGTCGTTGCCGTAGAGATGTGGGGTGTGGTCGGTGGCGGAGCGCAGCTGGTCAGCGAGGCTCCTGGACCTCTCAGCGTCCAGCATGGACACGTTCCCCCGCAGCTCCTCATTCTGTTTGGGAACAGATTCCACATCAGCAGATTCCACATCAGCAGAGCTGGACAGAACTTCACTAGCTGGACACAACTTCACTAGCTGGACACAACTTCACTAGCTGGACACAACTTCACTATCAGGAGAGCTGGACACAACTTCACTATCAGGAGAGCTGGACACAACTTCACTAGCTGGACACAACTTTACTAGCTGGACACAACTTCACTAGCTGGACACAACTTCACTAGCTGGACACAACTTCACTATCAGGAGAGCTGGACACAACTTCACTATCAGGAGAGCTGGACACAACTTCACTAGTGTGTCAGAGCGCTACATTGTATTTTGAGGCATTCTGCGGTCAGGCTGATTTAATGGCCTGCTTTCCCACCCCCACGTCTCTGTGTAAGCACGTGAATGAGAGCATGAGAAACGCAAGCTAAACTAAGAGACAGACGTAGAGCAGACGGAGATAGCGACCTCTCTCTTGAGCTGGGCGAATGAGATGGAGGTGCAGTTGAAGAGCTGTGGCGGCAGCCATCCCTTCTCATCGCTGCAGTGCCGGATAGCCGTCCCTATGGCAACCACAAAGCAACAAATTAAAGTATTAACCATAATCTGCAGATTTATGAACAACAATCAACAAAGCCCCTTTGGCATGCGCATCTGTGGAGACGTTTAACCAACCTGTGGATCCTTTGGGGCAGTTTATGGCCACGGGGCGTCCGAACGCCGTCTTGGGCCACCAGATACCCGCATCGAAGGCCTTGGGGCACCCGTCGTAAACCACTGGGGGTGCAAGAGAAACGTTGGAGAGAGTTCACAGTCAGTTCAGCATCACTAATGAGCCTAACAGTTTGGATTCGACCCTATTATGAGGCAACAAAAAAGGCCCTCAGTTTTGCTAGTGGTAATCCTCACCAGCCCTTACACAACAGCACACAGTAACATGAAAGCCTCTAGCACACAATTATCTAAAGCCGCACCGAGGAGAGCATGGCCTGCATGTTGTGTCATGCTGAGCGCTCGGGAGTAATATGGAGCAGAGGTCTTCAAAAACATGCCTGTGTGGAACACAAGAGCAGCCACGCTGAGCGCCTCCGGATTACTAACCAACAGGAATGCACAGAGCAACTGTGCCTAATCATTCTGTGACCTTTCTGCTGATATCTCATTAACATGCTGCTGTGTAACAACACATTAAGGATTAATTATAGCAGCCAAACACAACAAAGATATATTCCCCATGTGGCTGGCTGAGCAGGAGAAAACACTATTTGTACATCAAAACCAGCCAACAAAAATCGCTTTAGAATCTTCTTTAAATCTTCTACATCATGTATCAAACATTGAGTATTATGATACATGACTATAATTGCAATTCTAATTGTAATTCTGTCACACATGAAAATATAAATTAATAATTAGTTCTGAATCTGTACCAGCTTCCCTTTGAGTCCTATTGTATCTCATATTATAAGTGCCATCTTTAGTAACTTTTATTTGACATAAGACACAGTGTACAGTTTAGGGGGAGAAAATCAAATTGAAATGTGTTTTGACCAAACCATATCCTGAGTGCCTGGGAGCGCACTTACCCACGCATCCGTTGGCCGTCACCTCAGCGAAGGGGTTGTCACAGCGGTTGCACTGGCGGCCCACCACGCCCGTCTTGCAGGCGCACTGCCCCGTGAGAGGGTCACAGGTGCGGGCGTGCGCTCCCAGAGGGAAGCAGTCGCAGGGCAAACAGGTGTCGCTGCCCAGCTGCCGATAATAGTTATCCTGCAGGACACAGGACAGGTCAGCAGAGAGGCTTCGCAACATGTATAGTGTTAAGTTAGCTAGCGCAACATGTGTAGTGTTAAGTTAGCTAGCGCAACATGTATAGTGTTAAGTTAGCTAGCGCAACATGTGTTAAGTTAGCTAGCGCATCATGTATAGTGTTAAGTTAGCGCAACATGTACAGTGTTAAGTTAGCTAGCACAATGTACAGTGTTAAGTTAGCTAGCGCAACATGTATAGTGTTAAGTTAGCTAGCGCAACATGTGTTAAGTTAGCGCAACATGTATAGTGTTAAGTTAGCTAGCGCAACATGTATAGTGTTAAGTTAGCAAGCGCAACATGTATAGTGTTAAGTTAGCGCAACATGTATAGTGTTAAGTTAGCTAGCGCAACATGTATAGTGTTAAGTTAGCGCAAGTATAGTGTTAAGTTGGGGGGGAGGGGGGCACTGTGGCGCAACTGGCTAAAGTCCCTGTACCACACACGGGCCCTACGTTCTGCTGGACGTACTTTACAGCGGCACACACACATGTTCTGCTGGACGTACCTTACAGCGGCACACACACACACGTTCTGCTGGACGTACCTTACAGCGGCACACACACACACGTTCTGCTGGACGTACATTACAGCGGCACACACACATGTTCTGCTGGACGTACCTTACAGCGGCACACACACATGTTCTGCTGGATGTACCTTACAGCGGCACACACACACACGTTCTGCTGGACGTACCTTACAGCGGCACACACACACACACACACACACACACACACGTTCTGCTGGACGTACCTTACAGCGGCACACACACACACGTTCTGCTGGACGTACCTTACAGCTGCACACACACACACACACATGTTCTGCTGGACGTACCTTACAGCGGCACTCTCCGGTGGTTTTGTTGCAGTCCCGGTGGAATCCTTTGCTGGCGTCACACTTGCATGGGCCGCACACGGGATAACCCCACCAGCCACGGGCACACGGCTGCTCTGCTCTGTTGGTGATAGTGTTCAGCACACACACACACACACATGCACGCATGCACGCACGCACGCACACACACACGTACACACACACACGCACGCACACGTACACACGCACGCACACACATGCACGCACGCACGCACGCACACGTACACACACATACACACAAACACACACACGCACGCACGCACGCACACACACACACATACACACAAACACACACACACACGCACGCACGCACACACACGTACACGCACACACGCACGCACACACACACACACACACACGCGCACACATACACACAAACACACACACACGCGCGTGCACGCACGCACACACACACACACGCGCGTGCACGCACGCACACACACACACACGCACACACACACACACACACACACACACACACAAAGACACGCACACACACGCACACAGACACACACATGTTAAGTTCCATGTTCCATCACAGAGACAAATGCACAGATGCATTAGCCTTCCATCTGTACAGTCCTCAAGCAATCCTACAACTATGGAGATTCTTCAACAATTAAGCCTCAAGCAATCCTACAACTATGGAGATTCTTCAACAATTAAGCCTCATGCAATCCTACAACTATGGAGATTCTTCAACAATTAAGCCTCATGCAATCCTACAACTATGGAGATTCTTCAACAATTAAGCCTCATGCAATCCTACAACTATGGAGATTCTTCAACAATTAAGCCTCATGCAATCCTACAACTATGGAGATTCTTCAACAATTAAACCAAAACAGTTACTTTGTGTGACCAGCCAGTCAGGCAGACATAAGAAAACGAGCGCAGCACAGTTGAAACAAGTGCTCATAAATCCTTACACGGCGAAGCTGAGGTCAGGGCTGGACTAGAAACAAGGGGGGTGTTACTCTGGGCACATATGCGTTTAACGCAAGCCTTGGCAGGAACAGTCTGCCGGAACTCCGACTGGAGTGCACTCTCCCACTCAGCGCCAGGTTAACATTCCTCCACAAATCAAAAGCAGCCTGACGGCAAAAGTACACTTGATGGCCATATGGAGATCATCAGATACTCCTCAAGTATGTTGAGTTTGATCCAAGAGATCAGGACGCTATATTATTAGCTTACATCAAAGCTACACAAATACTATAGAACTCGCTTAAGCACAGGAGGTTAATTGGGGTGGAAAATGAAAACAACTGTAATATTTTCAGGGACAGCCGTGGTGCTCCAGTTTCATGGATGTCGGCCCATGGCTCACTGCTGGACGGAAGTAAGACCCAGGGCATTGAGAGGAAGGTCATGTGATCTGGACGGAGGTTAGGCCCAGGGCATTGAGAGGAAGGTCAGGTGATCCATTCCTCTAACCAGAACAAATATCAGAAGGTGGATGTCTTAGAGACATCAATTACTTTCCACAGCATGACCTAACCCCACCACCATGTCACACCACATGACCTAACCCCACCACCACGTCACACCACATGACCTAACCCCACCACCACGTCACACCACATGACATAACCCCACCACCATGTGACTGCATGACCTAACCCCACCACCACGTCACACCGCATGACCTAACCCCACCACCATGTGACTGCATGACCTAACCCCACCACCACGTCACACCGCATGACCTAACCCCACCACCATGTGACTGCATGACCTAACCCCACCACCACGTCACACCGCATGACCTAACCCCACCACCATGTGACTGCATGACCTAACCCCACCACCACGTCACACCGCATGACCTAACCCCACCACCACGTCACACCGCATGACCTAACCCACCTCACTGACACAGGTAGAGCCGTATGCCAAGTGGAGATGAGAGGAGGAGAGGAGAGGAGATGAGAGGAGGAGATGAGAGGAGGAGAGGAGAGGAGGAGAGGAGATGAGGAGGAGAGGAAGAGAGGAGATGAGCGGAGGAGAGGAGATGAGAGGAGGAGATGAGAGGAGGAGAGGAGAGGAGGAGAGGAGATGAGAGGAGGAGAAGTGGAGATGAGAGGAGGAGAGGAGAGGAGATGAGAGGAGGAGATGAGAGGAGGAGAGGAGAGGAGAGGAGGAGATGAGAGGAGGAGAGGAGAGGAGAGGAGGAGAGGAGATGAGAGGAAGAGAGGAGGAGAGGAGAGGAGGAGAGGAGAGGAGGAGAGGAGACGAGGAGAGGAGATGAGAGGAAGAGAGGAGGAGAGGAGAGGAGGAGAGGAGATGAGAGGAGGAGAGGAGATGAGAGGAGAGGAGGAGAGGAGATGAGGAGGAGAGGAAGAGAGGAGATGAGCGGAGGAGAGGAGATGAGAGGAGGAGATGAGAGGAGGAGAGGAGAGGAGGAGAGGAGATGAGAGGAGGAGAAGTGGAGATGAGAGGAGGAGAGGAGAGGAGATGAGAGGAGGAGATGAGAGGAGGAGAGGAGAGGAGAGGAGGAGATGAGAGGAGGAGAGGAGAGGAGAGGAGGAGAGGAGACGAGGAGAGGAGATGAGAGGAAGAGAGGAGGAGAGGAGAGGAGGAGAGGAGAGGAGGAGAGGAGACGAGGAGAGGAGATGAGAGGAAGAGAGGAGGAGAGGAGAGGAGGAGATGAGAGGAGGAGAAGAAATGAGAGGAGGAGAGGAGATGAGAGGCTCTTACTTGTTCTGGCAGTACTGGCCGTAAGAGTCTTGGCCGCACTCACAGCTGTAGCCGCGGGGGTCGGCAGGCCGGCGCACGCAGGAGGACGAGTGCTCACAGGGGTTCAGTAGGCACGCGTCCACACAGTCCCGCCCGAAGTAGCCTGCATGGGGCAGTAGGGCAGAGAGGGCATGTGAGTGAAACTGACCAGGGAAGTGAGTGGGCAGCACTCCCATGCCCGTTTCAAATCTATATTCATCTCTGCGTGGATGTTTTCAACCTTTCTAAAAATGCCTATGTCCCACATGAACTGTGCTAGTATATAAACCTAAACTAAAATACAATAGTACAGTAATAGTAATTATGATCAATACAGACTGCAGACTGCACACCCATAATGTTATGTTGACATGTTGAGCCCTTATCTGGGGTATTTAGGGTGAGGAGGTTGAGGATACCTTATCTGGGGTATTTAGGGTGAGGAGGTTGAGGTATTTAGGGTGAGGAGGTTGGGATATTTAGGGTGGGGAGGTTGGGGTATTTAGGGTGGGGAGGTTGGGGTATTTAGGGTGAAGAGGGTTGGGGTATTTAGGGTGAGGAGGTTGAGGATACCTTATCTGGGGTATTTAGGGTGGGGAGGTTGGGGTATTTAGGGTGAGGGGGTTGAGGATACCTTATCTGGGGTATTTAGGGTGAGGAAGTTGGGGTATTTAGGGTGGGGAGGTTGAGGATACCTTATCTGGGGTATTTAGCGTGAGGACGTTGAGGATACTTATCTGGGGTATTATCTGGGCTATTTAGGGTGAGGAGGTTGAGGATACCTTATCTGGGGTATTTAGGGTGAGGAGGTTGGGGTATTTAGGGTGAGGAGGGGGTATTTAGGGTGAGGAGGGGGTATTTAGGGTGAGGAGGTTGAGGTTACCTGGCTGGCAGACGCAGGAGTGGGAGCCCCAGGTGTCCCTGCAGCGGCTGTGCAGTGGGCAGACGGAGCCTTGGCAGGCGTCGGGCACCTCACAGCCCTCCTCCACACGCAGACGCAGGGCCTGCCGCATGTTGATGTTGGCCGTGTTGGTGGCGGTCTCTCCCATTCTCACGCCCTGGGACAAATATAGAGCACTCAGTCAAGGGGAGGGAGGTGACCGCTCTCTCACTATTCGCGCAGTTACACGTCAACAAAGGGTTAATAAAGGGTCAGTTTACACATTAACAAAGGGTTAATGAAGTGACCGTTGGATGTACCACTATAAAAACACAGGGAGGTAAAATCAATTATGTTCATCTGATGAGCTTCGTCAAAAGTCAAGCACATGGACAGACAAAAACTACACACTGGGTGGGAATATTGTGTGGAAGTTGCCAAAACTAACAGAGAGAACACTGGGAATCGCAAGTCAGCAAGAAACTGTGAAACGGCAGCAGAGGAAACATGTGAAATGAGAACCAACCTCCAGACAGAGAGAAATGTGTATACGCGTGTAGTGTATGCAACAAAATGAAAGAGTGCACACACCACAAATTTATGACGCACGCCAATGTTGATGTATTTATGACGCTAATGATGTGTTGGCGTGTTCAGAGTGAGTAAACACTTTCAACGCCCACGCTGCCCTCGACTTGATCTCTCCGCATCTCCACTCCTCTCTGAACACGTGTACACACCAACATATACTTCATCTGCCCTCTACCCATCAGCCCTGCCCTCTACCCTTCCCTTTTATTGCCCTTCCCTCCATGTCATTATTTTTATTTTTGGGTCTTCTCCTCTCAGCAGCTATGTGGCAGTGATGTCTGTCTGTTTTCATGCTTTCATCTTTTGTATCTCATGTTTGTCTGTCAAATTCTAGTCAGATGTACTGTCGTTGGGATTCAAAAGCACTGTGCAATTAGCTAAGTTTGTTAGCGTCAGCATTCTGGAGGGACAGACCTGTATGCAACCGTGGAACCCGTTCTGCACGGAACCGTCTTTTTTGAGGATGCCTCCTACGTACAGACTCTTCAGCCGCAGGCCTGGCAGCTCGTTCCCAATCTCTACGGTCCGCTGGTGAGAAACAGATCACTTTTGGTACAGGCACAAACACTAATGGCATCTACACTGTGATCATATCAGTCTGAGTATGGAGTCAATGTCAGCTTTATTTAATTCAACAATATTTCCAGAATGGTGATTGTGTATCTAACTGAACAGTATTATCCGAAGCTGAAACTTCTAATCATATGACAAATTGTACAAATATATCAGGTCACAGATGTAGAGAGGTCTGTGTTTTTATTTTGGAGGAGAGTACCTGAAACATGCCGTAGTTCAGAGACACCAGAGCCATGTATTTGATGTCCTTCCCGTCTTTGATGCTCTTCAGCTCCATGAGAAGGTGATGCCACTCCCCGTCATTCACACGGACTTTGGACAGGTCCAGCAAAGCCACCCGGGTCACCCCCAGGAACACCTGGAAGCGGACGTGCCGGTTGCTGACCTGAGGAAGAAGAGAGGAGGGGGGAAGGAGGGGGGTAAAGCATGAGAAAGGGACGTGCAACAGGAGAGCTCCTATCTGCAGAACTGTATCACCACTGACCCCGAGGCCAATCAGAAGTGCTGAGGGAATAAATGGGGCTTGATGAAAGGGGGGGTTAGGAATGCAGTGCACCTTTACCAGCAGAATGATTTTGGGGGGGGGGGGCACCCTTACCAGCAGAACGATTTTGGAGAAGTCCCCGGCGTTGGCCTGCACCAGAGTGCCCGTGCCCTTGCGGGTGCGGAACATCAGGCTCATGTACCAGGGCACGGCGATGGTGATGTCCGGGTCGGTCCAAGACACCAGAGCGTGTCCGTCAAAGTGCTGAGGGGAGGGCATGACTGTGGGGGGTGGAGATTTGTACAGGAAATGAACACTCAGAACCTTACAACTGCAGGATAGCTGTGTCTTTGAGCTTCAGAACACATGCACAAAGTGACACAAATGAAGTGGGTTAACCAACGAACCACAGGGGGTATAAACCACTCTGTGCTTTCCTCAGGCACAATATTCTTGGGGAGGAATGAGTGCCAATAGTGCAAGCACATTGCTTACATATGCCTTAATTATGCTTTAACCTTAAATATGCCTTAAATATGTTTTAACCTCCAATATGCCTTAAATACGCCTTAAATATGCTTTAACCTTAAATATGCCTTAAATACGCCTTAAATACACCTTAAATATGCCTTAAATATGCCTTAGATATGCCTTAAATATGCCTTAACCTTAAATATGCCTTAATTATGCCTTTAAATATGCCTTAAATATGCCTTAAACATGCCTTTATTATGCCTTAAACATGCTTTAAATATGCCTTAAATATGTCTTAATTATGCCTATAGTAACACCCTTGAAAGAGGAGAAACCTAGAAAACTTTGACATAAGCAGTCGGCATTCACATTGCCGGCCAGTTTCTGCTGCTGAGAATCAATCACATCGTCAGACAGCAAAGATGGACAAATTGTGGCCTGCCCCTCTATGCTGTTAAACACAACAGCCATTATTTGCTGTCACAATTAAACTCAAGTGTTAAATGGAGGCATCTTAAGTGTTAAGGAGGAATCTAAAGTATGTGTCTGGAGAGTGAGTTTGTGCTGCAGGGTGGAGGCCTGCTGTGGTTCCAGCATGTCTTGTGTGGCCTCCTCTCTCCTGTACAACGTCCCGGGCAACTCCACGTGAGCAGCAACAAAAGCAACCCTGTTGTATGGGAGACGTCTGCGTCTGCTCCCTGACAGGTATGTTAAGAGCTCTGGCTCAGAGCTGGCCTGCAGGCCAACAGGTTTGACCCACTCGGAGCTCAAGTTACACAAGACACTAGAGACGGAACCTGCAGGCCACACAAACTTGTGTGTGTGTGTGTGTGTGTGTGTTTGTGCTGTGTGTGTGTTTGTGCACGCGTGTGTGTGTGTGTGTGTGTGTGTGTTTGTTGCCAGACATAGAGAAAAACAACTGTCAACATAGACAGGAGATTGTCAAGATAGCTTGAGATTGTTACATGAGTGTTTGCAGTTATTAGAGCATTACACTGATTACAGTCAGTAGTGCACTGATAATGGCCTCCCATACAACATATGCACACACCGTGCAGCAGCAGCTGAGCTTCAGAGCCATGCTAACACAAACAGCAGCAGCTGAGCTTCAGAGCCATGCTAACACAAACAGCAGCTGAGCTTCAGAGCCATGCTAACACAAACAGTAGCAGATGAGCTTCAGAGCCATGCTAACACAAACAGCAGCTGAGCTTCAGAGCCATGCTAACACAAACAGCAGCAGATGAGCTTCAGAGCCATGCTAATACAAACAGCAGCAGCTGAGCTTCAGAGCCATGCTAACACAAACAGCAGCTGAGCTTCAGAGCCATGCTAACACAAACAGCAGCAGATGAGCTTCAGCTGAGCTTCAGAGCCATGCTAACACAAACAGCAGCTGAGCTTCAGAGCCATGCTAACACAAACAGCAGCAGATGAGCTTCAGAGCCATGCTAACACAAACAGCAGCTGAGCTTCAGAGCCATGCTAACACAAACAGCAGCAGATGGGCTTCAGAGCCATGCTAACACAAACAGCAGTAGATGAGCTTCAGAGCCATGCTAACACAAACAGCTAACACAAACAGCAGTAGATGAGCTTCAGAGCCATGCTAACACAAACAGCAGCTGCGCTGGCAGCTTCACTACCATGGGGAGGAGAGGCAGGCGCTTTGTTTTAATTGGCAGTAATTACACCATCTAAAACACACTCTCACACACACATGCATGTACGAACATGCGTCCTCACCGTGTTCACAGTTCTTTCCTCCGTAGCCCAGCGGGCAGCTGCAGGAGTGTGTGTTCCACTTGTTCACGCACAGTCCTCCGTTCTGACATGCGCTATTCGTGCAGAAGTCTCTTCTGGCATCACAGCCTGAAACAGAATGGAACAGTTAGAGTCCAGTGATGCTTTAATGGAACAGTTACCTTTTCACATGAGCACATGAAAGTTTCACATGAGCACATGAAACTAAACTTTAGCCCTTAGGGCCTCCGTACAATCTTGTGCTGTAGATTATGTACTAAATAAGTGATACTTTACTAAATAAGTGAATAAGGGAATACTTGTGCTGTAGATAATGTACTAAATAAGTGAAGGGAATACTTTTGTAATACAGAACAATGGGAAGTGTTTAGTTGCAGTTCAGTTCAGAGTGCTGTTTCCTCAGGGGTCCCACCTGCAGTGGTGCCGTTGTTGGCGATAAAGCTGGCCATGTCCATGGGCTTGCTGTCGATGGTCAGGTTCCTCATACAGCCTACGAAGTCGCGGCTGCGCACGGGGAAGTCCTCTGGAAGGTTGGGCACCCCGCCCAGCAGCAGGGGTCCTGTCAGGTCCAGAGACCTGGACGTGCAGAAACCAGACCATCAGCGCAGGTAAGGATCACCACACACCAGACCAGCAGCGCAGGTAAGGATCACCACACTACACACTGCCCATTACACACTGCACACTGCACACTAGGGCTTTGTAACATAATAAACAGTTTTGTGTTTATGACCTGCAATATGCAGGACTAAGACCACCGTTGACTAAAGTATTTACACAAATGACCTTGTGTCAAAAAGCTTAGGATTTCAAGGTCTACAGCATAACCTCTGTTGTGAATTATGAAAAGTTATTTGCATATAATAGGGCACTATTGTACGGAGTCTCATGATTTCTATAAAAGCCCACATGTGCTGGCCCTGATCAGAAACAGGGTTTGATGATTAGACCAACCTTACTGGCGTAATCATTGTTACTGCAAGAATGTCTACTTGGACCCACAGGGGAGCAACCAGACTTTTTTATGGGAACAGAGGCCACGACTCATTTCAGCCAAGTATATACTTTAGAGGAAAGACTTCAAACTGAAAGGAGAACACTTGGAAATTCTTCTACAGTTCAGAGAACTTCTACAGCTCAAGTAAAATGTGCATTACAAGCACGGAAATGCATGCAATGATTCTTTCTACAGCTGAGCAGCCAATTTGAATGTTTGATTGAGGTATTCACACTGCAACAATGCACCAATAACCCAGCCTGTAACCCACTGTCCTGCCTCACACAACATATTCATAGACCTTTTCTTGCAGTGTGTCTTTCAAGTAACCTAATCGCTAACCTAAACGAAATGCTGCTTTAGAGGTTGAGAAACAACTAGCAGCTTGTCCATGACGTGTTTTTGGGATAAATTGCATGCTAGCGTAAGAACACATAAAGGCCTGTCTGACAGCGAACAGCACGCAGATCTGTGGGAGATTAGCGGCGCTGAGGAGGGAGTTGAGTGAGCGCAGAGGGCTTGAAGGCAGCGTAATCTCCTGTAATGATCAGCTATTCAACGCCAGCCTCCAGTTAGCGTGCCTCTCCACTGCTCAGGTTCCTGTGAGCTTACTTCTGCTGCCAACGACAAGGCCCCTCACATCTCCCCATAATAAGGACCTCTGATGTGCGTGTTAACACTACGCAGTACACTGCCAGTGCTGTGCAGGTGTTGTGATAGATCTGAATCTGGTAAGAGAAAGTTACAACATGTGCTGTGCACAGTTTAAACATATTGTCTTCTTGTCAACCTAAGACATTTGAATCACATACGCATACTAATCAACGTAAGATAATCAGATCTGAGTGTCGGTCACTCACTTCTTCTGAATCACATACGCATACTAATCAACGTAAGATAATCAGATCTGAGTGTCGGTCACTCACTTCTTCTGTCCAGTCTGAGTGCCCTGAGCCGCACAGCTGTAGTTTCCGATCTGGCCCCCAAAACGCACCGCCATGGCAACGTCACAGTTGTCAACGGCAACCACAGCCACCTTCTCCCCTGAGGGTCCATGGGGGGTGCCGAGTCGCCCGATGTTGGGCTAAAAGAGAAAAAAATGAAAATGACTTTAACAGGTCTCTGACAAGTTTAAGACCAATTAGTTGTCTATTGTAGTGATTTTCAATATTCAATGACTGAGCTATGAGTTTGTTTGGTCGAGATGAAGGTATGCATTTTGTTAAATTGGAATATGGGGTAACTAACAGACAGTGAATCTGGAGTTAAATTGGAATATGAGTTAACTAACAGTGAATCTGGAGTGTCAGTTAATTTTCTTTACAGCAGTGAAGTCCTAAAATGTTTGACACCAGTAATGTTTTCCAACCCAGTATTTACTAAATACTCGCATACAGAGGAGACTTTAGCCTTCAAGGAAAACAGTGAACACTTCTTCAAATGTAACTAAGCTAAAGTCTGTGTCTTTGTTTGGGTGGAGATAACAGACCTATTTTCTCTCTAATCTCGCCAACACAGCGTGAGATGGCTGTTTACTATTCAGAGGGAGGCAAGGCCATTTCAACTCGGGGCCTAATTGGATTAGGGCAATGTGACACTCATGAAGAAAAACAGTCTGGTGGGAGAGCGGTGCCACGTCAAACTGCCCACCGGCAGCACCGCACCCAACACCACCAGGCAAAACCCATCCAATAGCGCCAATAGTCTTATTTCAACCCTGCACCATTTTCCACTGACTTTCTTTTTTTAACAGTCCTGGTTCTTCCTGCATATTTGATCTAAAGCTTCCCTTTGAACTCCTTCCTTTGGGAGCAGTGTGAGCTGACAGGGCGACCCTGGAGGGGCAGCGCAGGGTGTGCCCAGGTTCCAGGGGTAGGGAACTTTCCCTGGTTTTTTAGCACGGTGAGATTTGGCAGGGGTGGGATATTCAGGGGGTGAGCACAGGCCATTTTGCATCAGCCTTGTCATTGTTAATGCATGCAAATCACTGAAATTCATTGTGCATATGTTGTCCCACTAAATATATCTGACTGCCTCTCCATTTAACATGTAACACTGCTGACAGCTTGACTATGGACGTAAATGGGAAAGTAAACTAAATTCACTTGACCTGGTTCAGTTTAAGAACACCAAATGCTGGATGCTTGAAAAGATGCAAGAATGATGAAAAGTTGGGTTGTCTTCACAGCAAGAAAACAAGGACGAGATCAAACAAACATGAAGCATGCTAAGCCAAACATTCTAATCCATGTTCTATGGTAGGTTGTGATGGATGCATTTTAAACTTTTTGTGTTGCGTGGTGTTTTCATTCATTTATACCCTACTGATCCCTCAACAACAGCAGTGAGAGGACATATGTTTGCATTTAACTCAAATGATGTTGATTCTTAAAGAAGAGATAGCTCCAGTACAAATCCTGCACGTCTACTGGCTTTAAAATGAGAGACACATATCACTGTGGAGTGAAGCATAACTAATCCCCCTCCAAGGTATATGCTGTGAGGTGCATACACCTTGATCTACTTTAGCATCCTGCCTCCCCACAATGGCCCCCTATGTGCACCTGTGATCTACTGAATCACACGTGTAATGTACCCATTACATGGGTTTAACTTCCAAATCATGTGCCCCTAGGATGTCGGGATGCATTTCAAAGCTACGCTATACGCCAAGTCTTAATCTTTTTAAGGGGATCTGACAGAGAAAGCCCAAGTAGCTGTCATGACTCTCGCTATCACATAATAGAGCGCTCCTGTTACCTCACCATGTTTTAGCTCTGTGTGGACTTGGAGGGTTAGAGTGAATGGGCTGAAGGTCGTCTCACATAACAAATAGCTCTGGGACATATACTGCCCTGTGATCCACTGTGTACAGTGTGCACATCTCAGCATTATACATTTCACAGCTCACATTTCTAAAACCAAATGCATTTATCCAGCTCTGCAATTCTGTTGGGTGGGTGAAGAACAACCACATGCTTTCTGTTCATATGGGGGCATTACAATCTGGAAAAGTAAGGTGTATGTTAGCCCACTGTATCATATAAGACGCATATTTCATCCTTCTGAAGACAGGCTTGGCAACTGTGTTTTGAAGTGTTAAGAAGGGCAACAATTAGACGTGAACTTACTAACCGATAAGCTTAATTGCAAGACCAAAGCACCTCAGTCTATCCCATCTAACAGGAGCTGGGCACCAAGCCCTCTTCAGCTATCACACACTCCTCCCCGGGGTCTTGTTAGGGACGGCCTTTGGGTTGTAGAGGACCAACTGCCCATTCACAGCAGTACCCCCTTACTCTGATCCTGGTTCAACTACACGTATCAGAGGAGGAAGCATGTCAACAGGAAAACTGATACAGGATCAGTGTTCAGTCATTTCAGCTGCTATAATCAACCGAAACCCGAACCCCTCCACAACTTACAAGAGTCTCTTGAGCAGCCTTCGACCTTCCGCTGGCATGCCTTTGTGATTCTGCATTCTTCCGTGCCAAACTCTGAACCACAATTAATTGTCCAAATCTAAGCCCTAGTGCTCTGTGTAACTTAATGCCTTCAAAACACTGTTAGATACTGACAATAATACAACACCTGCACCGGCAACTCGCTGTTTTTCAGCTTTCTTAACATTTCTTAACAGTCATACTGGACAAGGAGTTCCCCCTCTCTTTTTCCCTGTTCCCAAAACATCTCCATAAATTCTCTTACACGGACCACTGCATGTCATTTCTTGGAAAAGAGAGGGAAACACACTCCCCATGTGTGTAAGCTGCATATATCTTCATGATTAGATTACAGGTAATTACGGGAAACATATTTTTGTATCTTTTTAAGATATAAAAAAGTACTGGAAATGATACATTTATAACAATAAAATGGTCAACTCTTACAAAAACTCGATATTATATACTATAATTATTATATAATATATTCTTTTTTTTATTATTTGGTATTCCTGGGAATTTGCAAAGCTTTTTTTAAATAATTGATATTACTCCCAGATCCCAACCCAAAAGAACATAGCCAACATGGGGGAGGCAAACACAAATATTTTCAAGGTTAGTTTGGAGTCGCAGACATAACAACCAGATTGTATACACTGGGTTGCTAGGGTCAACCAGATTGTATACAATGGGTTGCTAGGGTCAACCAGATTGTATACACTGGGTTGTTAGGGTCAAGTTAAGGTTAACAGAACAGAAAGTTACCAGATCACTGGCGACAGCTGCAGTGTATGTGAATGACCCTCTACACACGTCAACAGACTTCAAAACAAAACAAGCATTTAAACAGTTGTGCCAGCTTTGACATACAGACTTCAGCACAAGCCGAAGCCTCAGACCAGCCCAGGTGGGAACTTGCAGAAAAGAGAGAGGAGAGGGTCAGATAGAGAGGAGAGGGCAGTTGACATGGAGAAGCCTTTCTCGCTATCTCCAAAATATCCCCTCCCTCACTATAACCCATTATAGTTCACATTTTCACTTGTCTGAGCATATATGTTCAGACAAACTAATATGCAATCAGAATCTTTTCAAACAGTATTATAATATGAGGATGTTACATGATGAGAACTTGAGCCTTTGTGACAATATCACAATATCACAATTTTTTGAGTTAAGTGAAGCGCAACAAAATGCCTCATCGTGATTAAATTGTGGAAAGCGAAATTAGAGCAGGGCCTACATTTATGGAAGACCCACTGCATAAAGAAAGTAGAAGGGCATACTGTATGCACATGTGGCTAAGTGTGACCCAATAGATGTGTGCCGTCTGGCACCCTG
Organism: Alosa pseudoharengus; assembly: GCF_046254945.1. NCBI lineage: Eukaryota > Metazoa > Chordata > Actinopteri > Clupeiformes > Clupeidae > Alosa > Alosa pseudoharengus. The sequence goes on along the minus strand of NW_027468565.1, from coordinate 39,989,528 downwards.
AGAGACCCTCCAAACGGCTCATTGTGGCCCCAGATTAACGCCACAGGGGGTCTGTTGTCTGCTTGTCTCTGGAGGATCCGAATATGAATTTGGCGGCTGAGGGAGGAGCTTTGGTGCTTTACATGAACAATGGGCTCAGCAGGAGGACGGCTGGGCATTTAGCACATCTTATGATTCAAACATGACCGCGCTGACAATCCATGCCACTTAACAGGTATTCTAAAAGAGAATACACATTTAGAGGATGACTAGTCAGAGCTAGCCAACAACCTGCCGTTTGTTGACGAATTCATCCAAGAAACATTTTAGTTGTGATGCTTCTGAATATTTCATATATACACAACTCCATATATGATTGCAAATACAAAATGTAAATGTAAATCAGGTTTCTAGGCCAAGTATACTTGCGTAGCTGCCTTCAAGGGCACTTCAGCCGTTCCCACTGGTCGGGGATCGAACCGGCAACTAGGGCTGGGCGATATGGCTGAAAACTGTATCACGATATAAGTATTTCATATCGGTCGATACTGATAATTATTGATTTTTTTTAAATCTATTTCAGATAAGGACCAGAAGGGGAAAAAAGTTCAATTTAAACACTTTTATTTTAAACTTTACCTTCCTCTGATTTTAATCACCTCAGTTACTGTATCAATCAAAGCAAACAGGGGAAAGAAATAGCAACACAATCACGAAAAACACTCAAATAAATAAATGTGCACATAAGTCTGAATGAAAAGCAGCACTGGTTGAAGCCTGGAAATATTGTAAACAAAGTAGCTTAATTTGCTAGTTTATCATAGTCTACTGGTTAGACTGTTCAGTTTCCCCACATGTGTTTAAGTTTCAAATGAATACTTTTTCTCCTTGGGACAAGCCCGTTTGAGTCTTGGAAAATACTTCTCCATTTGCATCGGGATTGAAATGATTAGAACTTAGCAGTCAATTTGAAAGCAACAGTTTTGAACAAATTCGTGCAGCGTGCTAATGATGATAACCGGATTTAATAGCAATTTAGCCAGTCGTCTTGCACGATTGTGAATGTTTGGATTACATGTGCAGGAGGCTGAGGAGGGATGCGCCTGTTGAGAGGGAGGGAGAGAGAGAGAGAGAGAGAGAGAGAGAGAGAGAGAGAGAGAGAGAGAGAGGGAGGGAGGGAGGGAGAGAGAGAGAGAGAGAGAGGGAGGGAGAGAAAGAGAGAGAGAGAGAGAGAGAGAGAGAGAGAGGGAGGGAGAGAGAGAGAGAGAGAGAGCACGGGGCAAGGACTCATTGAGAGTCTGTGTTGAGGTAGGCCTACTTCTATCGCCTACTCTGGTAGAGTTGCACATAGCTACAATGCTAGATATATTTAGCCTATTTATTTATGGACAAAGTAAGGCGGGAGGTGTGTGTTTTAATTATCGAATGTTCTATCGAACGTATTTTTTATTGATATCATTACATGTCTATTGCGATACATATCGCTATCGTTTTATCGCCCAGCCCTAGCAACCCTCCGGTTCCAAGCCCGAAGCCCTAATCAGTAGGCCATGACTGCTCCAATCATGTCCTAATTCTGCAATACTAACATGGATTTGTTTGAGTCCCCATACAGGCACACATATACACACTCAGCAATGGCTCACACGCTTGAGGAGTTTCCCATGAAAATGTCCAATGCAACACACACACTGTCACCCTGACAGGATGGATGAATCTTTTGAAGGGACTCCAAAATCCTTTCAACTCACTCACTTCAAAAGCCCCACTAGGAAAGACTCTTCCACTTCCTGCTTTCCCAAACGGGCCAAAACAATATTGTTTCACGCAAGCACTCAAAAAAGAAGAGTTTTAAACATTTCACCACCACAACAGGAATTCCAAGTATCTGACATTGTCTTATATGACAGCCCCAATCAAGGACACAAGAAAGGAACCTATAGCGGCCCTATGGTGACCCAAACACCAGGGATCAGAGTGTCTGTTCCCATGGCGACAGAGAGGGTGGGGAAAAGGAGGGCTGCCCGAGTGTCCCCATTGACTCACCTTTGACCCCTAATCCCTGTACGCCTTGTAGGATCCCCAGTGATGCATTAAAAGCCAATGACGACTTCTATGGTCACAAAAACAAATGCTTGTAGGAGCGGTTGGCGTGTCTCTCTGGGTAAGTTATGAAGAGGCCTACTCTCATAAATCTGTCGCTGGTCTTTTGTTTCCCTCAAAGCGCCCTCTTCACATGCATTCAGTCCCATAACCAAACCATGACTACTTGACTGAGTAAAGTAAAGATGAATGGGAATAAAACTGGCCTGACTTCTAAAATGTATGTCAACAACTCTTCCCATGGAAAATGATACCAGGACACATTTTGGAGAATACAATGGGTACATGGAGTATAACAAGAGTACATCAAGAATAAAATAAACACTAAACACGAAACTAGTTTTGCCTTTGTTCAACTTTTCACAACATGTATCATCAGGGTATATAAGTGGGTGCTTTGTCTAAAGGAGAAATGCATTCCCTGAAGTCATGAAAGGTGACACAGTCAGCTAATGTAAAAAGGTACATCTTTTCTATCACAGATAGATCAGGATCAAAGAAAAACATCCAAAGTGAAACAGAACTAGTGTGGGCAATAGCTGAACAGTGTGTCCAAATCATTTCACCTTGTAAAATGATACCTTGTTATCAGAGTATAATGACCTCCTCTAGGTGAAAATTATAATAGCTACAATTGTCAAAATATTTGACAAAAACCTAATCTAATGATAGATCTGTTGCACTGTTAGCTGATAATGAGCTGTAGGCTATGGGCTGCAGGTGAAGGGTTGTGTTAGCTGATAATGAGCTGTAGGCTATGGGCTGCAGGTGAATGGTTGTGTACCTTGTTGTAGTAGTGCAACTGGACAACGTGCCAGTGACCATCGCTGACCCCTCCAGGGATGAATGGAGACACGGATGTTTTAGTTTCTCCTGAAGGAATATGGAACAACATCAGCATCAACATATTTTCTTTTGATATATCCCCTCCCAATGGGAATCTGAATGGACTCTGAATTATTGGACTGAGATAAGTCATGACAGGAAACAAAAAGGAAAAAACAGGAATGACTTCAAAAACATTATTTTAAAAACATTCCAGAACTTTGGCCCATTCTTCCAAGTAAGGAACAACAGGGTGTTTTGGCAGTAAACAAGCAGTTCTTTTAATCTGGAAGTGTTCCAGCTGAGTGGACACCACAACAGCCTGGCATGATTGAGGTTAATGATTGTCTGAGGTGGACGATACCTCCAAGTGAAAGGCCCCTCTGAAGTCCAACACACAGGCAGGCATCTCACTGCTTGTTTGCTTCCAACCCGCCAATTATCTATGAGATGAGCGGCTGCCCTGTGACCCCTGTGGGTGAAGCCATTATCTACTTTTTTATTAAAATTCCTCTTCTCCACAGACAATGGGATTATGCTCAGTGGAACAGAGAGGGTTTCTGCTGTCAGTGCTTCAAATGCTGTCTTTACTCCATGTGCTTTTTCCAGGTCTCTAAAAACATTGACTGTTGAGTGATCTAAAATGGTTGCAGTCCTTGAGTGATCTGACAAAACAATGGAGTCAACATTAGACTTGGAATTGTTCTACTGTTCTACTGTTGGGACTCTGACCTGTAAGTTATCATTGGCTCAAACACTGAACAGCATGGATTTAACCCATGGCAGATGCATCGATCAAATAGATTGGAAATATGAATAACTAATGACTATACTTTAACTAATGTCTATTCCACTTGGCCGGGCCAGAGATTTCATATTCGTGCATCATGGAACAGCAGTCACTCAGCCACATTCAGCGCCCCCACTCTCAAGGGGAAAGTGGTCCAAGTTGCTTTTCCTCCGGAAAAGATTGCTGACAGCCCTAAAGAGTGGCCACTGCTGGTCCACAGTTTGGGCCGCAGGCCAGGGTCAGGGAGAGGGAAGGTTACACAAACAAGAGGACAGGTAGATAAAGGAAGTGTGTTCCTCTGCTCTTTGGCCAGCTGCTTCCTCCGTCCACACATCTCCCCATTCAAATATGCTTTTCATTCGTCGAGCCCCCCACCCCCAATCCCCTCACATCCACCACCCCTGTCCAAATGCATCACGCTGTTTCTACTCTCCTCGCTCATCAGAGGAGGACAAGGGCATGTCTCTCAACCTTGCGGCGCATTTACAGACACACAAGGTACCAAAGGCGACCCGCTCCATTGTGAGGAGCGCGAGGAGTAATCCTGTAGTCGCTACACATTGTGAGGAGCGCGAGGAGTAATCCTGTAGTCGCTACACATTGTGAGGAGCGCGAGGAGTAATCCTGTAGTCGCTACACATTGTGAGGAGCGCGAGGAGTAAGTCCTGTAGTCGCTACACATTGTGAGGAGCGCGAGGAGTAAATCCTGTAGTCGCTACACATTGTGAGGAGCGCGAGGAGTAAGTCCTGTAGTCGCTACACATTGTGAGGAGCGCGAGGAGTAAATCCTGTAGTCGCTACACATTGTGAGGAGCGTGAGGAGTAATCCTGTAGTCGCTACACATTGTGAGGAGCGCGAGGAGTAAGTCCTGTAGTCGCTACACATTGTGAGGAGCGCGAGGAGTAATCCTGTCGTCGCTACACATTGTGAGGAGCGCGAGGAGTAAGTCCTGTAGTCGCTACACATTGTGAGGAGCGCGAGGAGTAAGTCCTGTAGTCGCTACACATTGTGAGGAGCGCGAGGAGTAAGTCCTGTAGTCGCTACACATTGTGAGGAGCGCGAGGAGTAAGTCCTGTAGTCGCTACACAAACTGGCTCCGCTCACCGGCAGAGAAGGTCAGCTGGATCTGCTCCTCGGAGATCTCCAAGGCGATGAAGTCGTGCTTCTCGTTGAACCTCCCATTGTACAGCAGCAGGGCATTCCTCTCCCGAGTGGCAAACCTGTGGGCGCAGAAAGGTCAAATGTCAGGGTCCAGTTTCAGCCCTGTCTATGGAAACCAGAGGAATGCGGGAATGGAGATGGGATGGACAGAGAGAGAGGGGGAGGGAGGGAGGGAGGGAGGAACAGAGAGAGAGGGGGAGGGAGGGAGGGAAAGGGAAGTGATGGAGGCAGACAGTGTGTGGATGGAGAGAATGTCAGGACTACAGGGAGAGGACTGGGGCGGATTACTGGTTGAGTCGGGGAAATGAGCGTGCTGATGTTTGGCAAGCGGCTGCCCCTCATAAGCCCTGTGGTGAGCACACAGGAGAGTTGGAGAGGTGTCGCTCTCCATATGGCCCAGGGCTTCATCCACAGGAAACCGCGGCCAACAAAGCCAAACACCGGCTGGACTCTCGCGCCACATGCCACTTCCTGTTTTCATGTTTGCTAGCAAGTGTTTCCCCTGGAGGCCCCATGAGGATTTTTATTCTTTGCTGCACACGTTTGATCACTTAAATTTTTACATTCAATAGACACTCTAATCAAAAGAGACTTACAGGTAAATGGCCCACTACAGTACACTTACAATCACACAGGACATACTCATGTTCAGGTAAATGGCCCACTACAGTACACTTACAATCACACAGGACATACTCATGTTCAGGTAAATGGCCCACTACAGTACACTTACAATCACACAGGACATACTCATGTTCAGGTAAATGGCCCACTACAGTACACTTACAATCACACAGGACATACTCATGTTCAGGTAAATGGCCCACTACAGTACACTTACAATCACACAGGACATACTCATGTTCAGGTAAATGGCCCACTACAGTACACTTACAATCACACAGGACATACTCATGTTCAGGTAAATGGCCCACTACAGTACACTTACAATCACACAGGACATACTCATGTTCAGGTAAATGGCCCACTACAGTACACTTACAATCACACAGGACATACTCATGTTCAGGTAAATGGCCCACTACAGTACACTTACAATCACACAGGACATACTCATGTTCAGGTAAATGGCCCACTACAGTACACTTACAATCACACAGGACATACTCATGTTCAGGTAAATGGCCCACTACAGTACACTTACAATCACACAGGACATACTCATGTTCAGGTAAATGGCCCACTACAGTACACTTACAATCACACAGGACATACTCATGTTCAGGTAAATGGCCCACTACAGTACACTTACAATCACACAGGACATACTCATGTTCTGTAAAACTATGTGAGAATCGAAATGAAGGTGAAATGAAGAGAAAAGAGAGAAAAATGTAAGAAAATAAAACACAATGAACCTGATGAACACTGAACTACAGTATGCTGGACTGCCCTATCCTAACTGCCCTATCCTAACTGCCCTATCCTAACTGCCCTATCCTAACTGCCCTATCCTAACTGCCCTATCCTAACTGCCCTATCCTAACTGCCCTATCCTAACTGGACTGCCCTATCCTAACTGCCCTATCCTAACTGGACTGCCCTATCCTAACTGCCCTATCCTAACTGGAGTGTAGTATGCTGGAGTGCCCTATCCTAATTGCCCTATCCTAACTATCCTAACTGGACTGCCCTATCCTAACTGCCCTATCCTAACTGGACTGCCCTATCCTAACTGCCCTATCCTAACTGGACTGCCCTATCCTAACTGCCCTATCCTAACTGGACTGCCCTATCCTAACTGCCCTATCCTAACTGGACTGCCCTATCCTAACTGCCCCTATCCTAACTGGACTGCCCTATCCTAACTGCCCTATCCTAACTGGACTGCCCTATCCTAACTGCCCTATCCTAACTGGACTGCCCTATCCTAACTGCCCTATCCTAACTGGACTGCCCTATCCTAACTGGAGTGTAGTATGCTGGAGTGCCCTATCCTAATTGCCCTATCCTAACTATCCTAACTGGACTGCCCTATCCTAACTGCCCTATCCTAACTGGACTGCCCTATCCTAACTGCCCCTATCCTAACTGGACTGCCCTATCCTAACTGGACTGCCCTATCCTAACTGGAGTGTAGTATGCTGGAGTGCCCTATCCTAACTGCCCTATCCTAACTATCCTAACTGGACTGCCCTATCCTAACTGGAGTGCCCTATCCTAACTGCCCTATGCTAACTGCCCTATGCTAACTGGACTGCCCTATCCTAACTGGACTGCCCTATGCTAACAGGACTGCCCTATCCTAACTGGAGTGCTAAGGCATTACTCAGTACGCTGCTGAGAGTGTGAGGATATGAGTAAGCTGACTCTAGCAGCAGACCATGTGCCTTGACATGTCCTGCCATGCTGACTAAACCCACAGCTCGACATCTATCATCTACCTGTGACCACAGCTACCCCAAATCAAAGTCTTATCAAGGTGCAAGATCTTGGCATGCCATTTTGGCGAGATGTTCAGCAGATAAGACCAGGTGAAGTGAAACCAGACAGGTTGGAGGAAGGAAGGAATGACGGTTGGAATGAACTAGACACCTGAGAAAAATGTACAGGTGGGAGGAGGCTACTCACATGAGAGACACAGTGAAGTTAGAATGAACTACACACCTGTACAGGTGGGAAGAGGCTACTCACATCAGAGACACGGTGAAGTGGAAGCGCTGTTTCAGGCCTCGGAAGGTGATGAAGGACTGGCCAGGGAAGTTGCGTGTGGTCATCTCGCAGTAGGGCTTCTCGTACTCCCCCTCGGGGCACTGGCACATGAAGCCGCCCACCAGCAGATCCACGCAGCGGCCGCCATTCTTGCACACGCCCGGCACGCATCGGCCTGACCGCGCGTTCACTTCGCAGCGCTCACCTGGACATTAAAAGGAGAGAGACCACGTGAGATGAAGAGGAGAGAGACCACGTGAGATGAAGAGGAGAGATGAAGAGGAGAGAGACCACGTGAGAGACCGCGTGAGATGAAGAGGAGAGAGACCACGTGAGAGACGACGTGAGATGAAGAGGAGAGAGACCACGTGAGATGAAGAGGAGAGATGAAGAGGAGAGAGACCACGTGAGATGAAGAGGAGAGAGACCACGTGAGATGAAGAGGTGAGATGAAGAGGAGAGAGACCACGTGAGATGAAGAGGAGAGATGAAGAGGAGAGAGACCACGTGAGATGAAGAGGAGAGATGAAGAGGAGAGATGAAGAGGAGAGATGAAGAGGAGAGATGAAGAGGAGAGATGAAGAGGAGAGAGACCATGTGCGAGACGACGAGAGAACAAATCAGCGACTCCAACTGCTCTGTCAACTGAGAATGGAGAAGGTGGTGAGGGAATAGGAGACGGAGCTGAGACTCCAGACTACAGATTTATATCAGTATTATTTACAAGATACCTGTGAGCTACCTGAAATGCGAAATCTCACCCTGCCAAGAGAAGCCATTGCACATGTTTTGACAGATGTATAGCAATGCTGAGAACTTTCACTCCAACACCTTTGGCTCATAAATCCAGCACCTGTTAGACAGCTTTGTGTGCTCTCCAGAGTTCAACCACTTCATCATCCCCACAGATCTCATTACAGCAGTCACCACTTCACAGCCCTGCTCCACGTTAATACCACACCCAGTTCACCTCCACTCCACTGTGGATTCACCACCCCTGCTTTCTAAACCAGCGCCTCCACGCGGAGAGCACGGCCGGGCCTGTGGTCAGTGACCCCAAACGACCCCCACCAGCTTAAGTTAAGTCAAGCAGCTCAGAGAGAAATAGCGAAGGGACAATAGACTAGCCACGGGCAGCCCTGGTGGTCTATGAGGACACCTGTTATGGTTCACCGGACCATTAGCGTGAGCCAAAAAAGGGTGATACCCTGATGACAGCTCTGGGATAGGTCACGGCGTGATGACAGCGCTGATGACATCACTCCTGCTGCTTGAGGTGACTGCACTGCAGGGCATTTTTAACTCTTTGTTACCCTCCCTGTTTGATGTGAGCGGAGCAGCAATAAAACTGTGTTTCCAGTAAGGAGGACCAGCGGTGAGATGTGAGGGATATTGGGACATAAGCCTCGAGAACAAGTCCCAACTCTTCTGCATCGTCTCCCTGACCGCGACTGCGCTCTATGTGTCCAGACACACTGCTGATGCATCATGCGCTCTATTTACCTCATCTCTCTGGCAACCCCTTACCTGCCTTCACCTTCCTCTTATCAAGATTAAGAAGCAGAAGCACTGAATAGGCTTTTAAACAGAGAGTTTCTGTGAAGGTGTCCAAGGCAAACACAGCCCATTGTGCAACACTCACAAGGCAAATGAAATGTCATTTCAAAATAGAAGTGGCAGTTCATAACCACTAACCATCAAATGTTTTTCTTTTGGGCGGTGTCTGTTTTGCAAAATTAACTACATATCGAAACTGCCAAAACTCTACAAGGTGAACACGGTTAAATGGGCACAACATGGCAGATCTAATAATGACTAACATGGCAGCAAGTAAATCCAGGGAATTAACAGGATTACTTTCTCCTTTGATACTGTATGGGAGGCTTTATGAACATTTAGGATTAATAACTATGAACATTTACAGAGTTCTCTTTCCACAGGCAGATAATGCCACTGCAAATCAGAAGTAACACAAATATTTGCAGTTAAATAATCTCATATTACTTCCTAAAAGGAATCTGACCAGCTGACCTAACCTCAGCACTTCTAGGGTAGAAATACCAGCCGTCCTATACCAGCGCTATTCCTAGTCCAGACTCAGTAAGTAGGATGGTCACAGAAAAGGCCACTACACAAGAATGCTGCAGCTCAGCTTTTTGTGCTCTTGTACCTGTGAAGTGGGCCGGACACTCGCAGGTGTAGCCGCCCTCGCGGCTGATGCAGCGTCCGCTGTTCTGGCACGGCCCCGAGTAGCAGAGGTCGATCTCCGTCTCGCAGTAGTCGCCCGTGAAGCCGTCGGGGCAGCGGCAGCGTAGTCCGGCCACGGGGTGGATGGGCCGGAAGAGGACGGTGTGGGACGAGATGAAGGGCGCCGAGCTGTCGAAGCGCAGCACCGCCACGCACTTCATGTAGTTCTGGCAGGGCTCGCGCAGGCACACGTTGTCATCGAAGGGCAGCACGCGCTGACCGGACAGCTGACGCAGCAACGTGCGGTTCAGGTACACACGCTCCTGGAGCTCCTCGGACGGGAGGAAGCGTCCAGAGCCGCCGGGCAGCAGGGCGGAGAAGGTGACGTTGAGGATGGTGGCGCCGGCGTGCGCCACGTCCGTGTCGTTCTGGACGTTGAAGATGAAGACGGCGTCGGGGCCCGTGGACAGGATGGCGGCCACACCGCGGGCGAAGAGTGACAGCAGTGGAGACAGGAAGCGCTCCTGGGACATGTTCTCCAGACGCACGGTGATGCTGCTGGTCAGCATGGCGTCGCTGATGATGGTGACACGCAGTGTGCACTGGGCACTGATGCTGTGGAGCCCATCTGTAGGGATGAGAGGAGAGGAGAGGAGAAAAGAGAAGAGGAGAGGAGAGAAGAGGAGAGAAGAGGAAAGGAGATGAGGAGAATAGAGGAGAGGAGAGAAGAGGAAAGGAGAAAAGAGAAGAGAAGAGAAGAGGAGAAAAGAGGAGAGAAGAGAAGAGGAGAGAAGAGGAGAGGAGAGGAGAGGAGAGAAGAGGAGAAAAGAGGAGAGGAGAGAGAGGAGAGAAGAAGAGAAGAAGAGAAGAGGAGAAGAGAAGAGAAGATGAGAAGAGAAGAGAATAGAAGACCATGGTGACACATTAGCCAATTCTGTTTGAGTGATTTAAAAGGCTTCACATCACCGCACCACAGAGCAGCAAAAGAACATGTTTTGACAGATATCAGGATGTAGAACTGAGCTCTTGCTGGCTTTCTCGCTTTTTCTGCCTAAACTTGTTTTCATGATCAAAGTCAAAGCCAGCTGTTTTTTTTTTTTAATAAAATGAACTTGTTGCAATTGCTGGCATGAAGCTGACAACAGACACTTTGCTCTGTGCTTGACTAGCTTTCTGTGGATTGCACTTTTCTCAGATTCACCTGGACAAACGTGATGTCAAAACATAGGCACAGCCTGATTTCATGGAGGGGGGGGGGGGACAATACAAAACATTTGACCTTCATCGGCAACTCTCACTAACTTGGAGCAGCCTGTTTTAACTTGGTATCACCTCCCTTGCTAATGTTTCTCATTTTGTCACTGCCTTGTCATTGATTTTGCAAATGGAAAACGTTATTGAGTTGGTATCAGGCAATTTACATTCCCTTCCCTAGTATGGACATCTATGTCTGTCCTACAACCACACAATACTCTCCCTTCCATTATTTAAGCCATCTTGAAATTCTTCCTCCATTCCTCTCCCCCAGTTAGAGACATTGTACGCACAGTAATGACGGCTACAGGGGCGAATAGTACATCTGCTTAGTGGGTCACAGCAGGTCTGGCCCATTGTCCCTGCGTTGTGTGGCTATTGTTACGTCCTGTGTATGCCTCTCTCCAGCGGCCTGGGAGGCTCCGTCATGTGAACGCACGGCCTTCTAATCGGCACACAAAGAGGAGCCGTTTCCACTCTGTTGCACTGTCCTCTCAGATCTCGCCCCTCTGACCAGACACGCAGTGGTAGACACAACAAGACCCAGCTTCTGATTTGGACACCCATAAACACGACTTATCACTTACTGTACACACACACGCACACACACACACACACACACACACACATAGACACACACACATAGACACATACACACGCACATAGACACATACACATACACACGCACGCACACGTATACACACACACACACACACACACAATGGACATACAGTAACAGCTGGTCATCCCAAAAAAGCTCTTGTGTCTTGAATAACAGAATGGTTAATGAGACACTGTGTCTACGCTTGCCGAAGATCAACACTACTAGCCAGGGGCGTGTAACTCGTGAATGCTGGTGATTATACGTAAACATCCACGTCACCACATCTCCTGCGGATTATTGGTTTTAGCCGGAGGATAGAAAACTAGATGTACCGCAGAGCGGTAAAAATATGACCGCCGCCCAGTCCAGCACATTTTTTCCACAAAAATAAATCACGCTGAAAGGCCTATATGATTCTAACTGTCTCACTAAATTGCATTAGCCACACTCAATTCTCACTTGTATCTGCTAGACAACAAGTACCAAAACATGATTAGTTCATAGATTTCACATATAAAATTAATTTTATACAACCCCACCCCCATCTTGCCTGTTCATAATTCTGAGAAATTCTTGAATTGTGTGCATGTGTGCGTGTACACGTTTATGTTTATGTGTGTGGGTGTGTGTGTGTGTGTGTGTGTGTGTGTGCTTGTGTGTTTGCCTGCGTATGTGTATTTGTGCATGTGCATGCATGCGTACATATGTCTACTGTGTGAGTATGTGTCATACGTATGATTGCTGTGAATGCATGTGTGTGCGTGTGTATCTGTTTATGCACATGTGTGCACATGGAATGGGTTAACATGACCCCTGGAGGCAAACATACGGAAAAAATTGGTCATCATAGGCCCTGAGGTTCTCAAGATATTCACAGAAAACTGTGTCTGCCCTACCCTCCTTTCGGGGGGTCCAGTACAGCGGGGGGGCTACAGATCAAAACGAAAAACGACGGTTCCATGCTATCCATGTGGGGTTACATGCCCACCAAGTTTCGTGTACCCCGGTCTTTCAGTGTCCCGGGAATCCTTGTTGGTGTACGGTCACTAAATGTACACATAAATTATTTTATTGTAAGGCCCCCCATGAATGAAAGTTCACAAAACTTGGCATGCATTCGGAGGGTGTCATAATGATCCTACACTTTCAATTTCGTGCAGTTTTGACCATGTCAGCCAGAGATATTGTGATGAAAACACCTAATTTTTTGCTTTTTAATTTTTAACTAGGTGGCGCTATACATGAAATAAGTGGTAATGGGATGGGTTGACATCCCCCCTTAAGACCAACATACAAAAAAAAGGTGGACCTAGGCCCTACGGTTCTCGAGATATTCACAGAAAACTGTCTCCGGCCACCTACAGGCCAGTTGGTGTATAGTAACATAAATTAATTTATTGTGTGGCCCCCCATGAACGGAATTCCACGAAACTTGGCGTGCATTCAGAGGGTGTCATAATGATCCTACACTTCCAATTTCGTGCAGTTTTGACTATGTTAGGTCACAGATACCTGCGATTACAACACCTCATTTTTACTTTTTTGTGTTTAACTAGGTGGCGCTATACATGAAATGAGTGGTTATGGAATGGGTTGACATGGCCCCTTGAGATCAACATACAAAAAAAAATGGTCCTCCTAAACCTTACGGTTCTCGAGATATTCACAGAAAACTGTGTCTGCCCTACCCTCCTTTCGGGGGGTGCAGTCCAGCGGGGGGGCTACAGATCAAAACGAAAAACGATGGTTCCATGCTATCCATATGGGGTTACATGCCCACCAAGTTTCGTCTACCCCGGTCTTTCAGTGTCCCGGGAATCATTGACGGAAATTTGGACATGCGAAAAAGAAAAAAGAGAAAAAAAAGAAAAAAGAAACATCTGACTAAACCTATATGACGCGGCGGTCATAATAAAACATACTTTTCACAGGTGTGACTGTTTAACTGGACATGCAGAAAGGGATGTGTCTGACATACAGCCCAGGCCTCAGTGGACCAACAGGCCTTGGACTTCAGCATTTAGGGTCATTTCTGTCACCTTGTTTTCCAACAGGCCTTGTACTTCAGCATTTAGGGCCATTTCTGTCACCTTGTTTTCCCCCCTACGTTCCACCTCTTATCTCACTCCAGGGACTCTCACCAGCAGGAAATTCTTTGCTCGTGCCCTGAAAATTCCCAGGAAATTCCCAGTCATTTCCTCACCTGAGAGTTAACTGTCCTGTCTTTTTTCCAACGGTCACATGGATCAGGAGAACAAAAATGCTGCGTTCTCTCTGCCATTATACTGACCGGACGACTCACATGTGTCCTCTTCTCCCTGTCTGTCTTCCTGATCTCTCCACAACCTACTGCTCTCTCTGGGCTGCACTCATACAACCTACTGCTCTCTCTGGGCTGCACTCATACAACCTACTGCTCTCTCTGGGCTGCACTCATAGACTACATAAGAAAAACAAATCGTTCACCTAAACATACTGCACTAGAGTCCTTTTTTGTTCGTCTAATCCCCCTTCTAAATTCAAACGCTGTTCTGCTTTGTCTCAAACAACATCTTCAGACAACAGCATGCCAGCAAGCAAATAGTACATCAGTGGCTGCCAGACATATTTGGGACATGTCCTTGTTTATTTTGGCACAATCTCCGGATCTTAAGATAAGACCCTGATAAAGGAATATTAATCCCAAGAAGAGGGCCTTTTAAGCAGTCTGAATTTCTGCCTACTGCACAACGTTTCAGATCTCACTTTCACTAAAATCCTCCCCCTCAGTTCAAGAGAGGCAGTTCAAGAGAGGCAGTTCAAGAGAGGCAGTTCAAGAGAGGCTTTATAAAACCTAAGAGTTTTTTATGTTTTCTTTTTCTTGTTCAACTGAAGGCATGATCTGTGTGTTCACACATGATCCACAGTGGATGGTGCTCAATGTAATTCATCAGCGCTCTTTAGCACTTCATATTTCACAAGCATTAGTCACACATTAATCCGTCACACACGTCTAGCACTGACACAAAATAAATGTGAATTAACTACATCTAACAGTTCAGGAGAGTCAGTCACTGTTCCTAAATATAATCTCTCACTGGACACTAGACTCTGCTGGGCATTTAAGATGACTTGGCAAACATGACCCACTTCCACTTAATGTGACCCTTTTGTACACAAATACAAATGTTACATCATCTGCAAATCATGCACACAACTCATGTACTATCATGACACTCACAGAGGCACAAACCCTGTGTGCTTTATACATTCACACACACCAAGAGAGTATGGCTGCTTAACACAAACCCTGTGTGCTTTATAAACTCACACAAACCAAGAGAGTATGGCTGCTTAACACAAACCCTGTGTGCTTTATACATTCACACAAACCAAGAGAGTATGGCTACTTAACACAACCCCTGTGTGCTTTATCAGTTCACACAAACCAAGAGAGTATGGCTACTTAACTGGACTCAAACCCTGTGTGCTTTATCAGTTCACACAAACCAAGAGAGTATGGCTACTTAACTGGACTCACACATGGCTATCAGAATCATGGTCTAGGTATGGTATATCATGTATAGCATAGGTTATTGATCTTAGGAGGACACATATCGTCCTATAATCCTGGATCTACGAGCATCTATAAGCCTGTCAGCAAAAAGACACATGGACCTTTTAGCAGAAGACAGATTCAGAGTGTGATAGAGAAGCCTTATTTTACAACTTCTTATTCCTGACCGGTTTTGTGCAGCTGTTAGCCTTGAGAGAGGAACATGGAGAATCCAGAAGACAGATGGGAATTAAAAACTAGACACCAATTAAGACTTTAAAGAGATTGTTGCCACATTCCAAACAATATCCCAAAGAAGCAATTAAGAGACAATAAACTCCATTACGCCTCTTCCTCTGAACACCCTGTTCCATATTTACAAAAGCAAGAGCATCCCTGTGTGTGTGTGCCCATGTCCTCTTTCAGGGTTGATGGGAAGAATAGGTCTACTGTTATCCGCAGACACCCAGAAACACACACCCACACGGATAACTAAGCTGGAGTGTGTCTGGTAGTGCACTTGCACTGTGAATACTTCAGCAGCATTTGGATTCTAAAGGATGCTCATTCATGGCTAATATTTAGTATGGCAAGCTGTAGCGTCTCTCTTCATGAAAACATATTTAAAAGTAACATTTCAAACTTTTCCTCAGTTCGTCAGGTCATCTTCTGTGAGGGGGTGATATACTGTCACTAAAGGGCAACAGCTGTTTAATTTCCATTCCGACGTTGAAGCATCACGAATAGAAGTCCCCATTCATTGGCTTCTTTTAGATACAATATACAGTCTATGCAATAGCCAACCCCCTCTACTGTTTAATGAAGTTAAACTCTTTATTTCCAGTAGTTATCCATCAGCAGTCACAAATGTGTGAGTTGGTTCTGACATCCTCTTTGGAAATCACTTATAGCACAACAGTCAACAACTGTGGCCTTAAGTAGAAGCTATGCTGCTATACAGTTACACTGTAGATACTGGTCCAAATCTAAAGGTTGAGCTTCATGCTTAAAATATCTTAATGTCATTTTTGGTGTGAGCAAAGTTGAAAAAAATATTGTAATACACATTTTCCCTTTAATAACAGATTCATGTAGTATATTACTGTAAAACAGGAAGACAGACATTAAATGCATCCTGGAAACTCCAAGGCATATCAGACAGGCCTCTAGGGTGAGGGTTAGGCTCCAGCACTCTGGGTCTGAATGACAGCAGCCACAGTAACATCATGGCTGCTCGGTGGCCTAAATAACGCGTGGAGTCCAGCCAGCGCCCCCCCCCCCCCCCCCCCCCTCACACAGCGAGGGGCCAGAGAGGGCAACTCTGCCAGCATGACACCCAGCAACATGTGGAAGAACTTCTTCAAACATAGGACCGACAGAAGATTCTTTTCAATACTCAAATAAAGCACCAATGTATAAAAACACAACAGAGAAAATATCCATTCAATGTGTCCGATTATCCAAAGATATAATGACTCCGCGAGCACCGTGATGAAGGGCTGAATAAAATCTTCCGTACTTTGGTAAACAGTACTCTGGGTTCTTTCACTAGTTCTTTACAGCACATCAGATTGAACGCCTTGACAATATAATTTGAACCACGTCAAACACTCTCTTTTAATGATAAACACTTTTATCTCAAGCCAGGGCACATTGTTTTGCCAAAAGTTTTTTGTAATGCTGACTTCAATGTGCCCTCCTGAATGGCAGTTCTGATCAAAAGAGGCTCTGTTTTCCTTTTGATCTTATTAGGGAGCTACACGTCATTTACAGGATGTACTTTCACTCTGATTCGCCATCATCTCAAATGCTATAATAGTCATCTTCCTGCTCATTGCCAAATTGTAATAACAGGCAAATCAACCATCATGGAACAATAAAAGCATTGTGGATTATCTTAATTTGATTGTGGCTTCTTCATGCGCTCTCATCAGTATTTGTCAGACATTATCAGCAAGTGTGTTTGAATTTTTTTTTTTTAAACTGTATACTATGTTGATGCAAGATATCCAATCAGTGCTGCTGTCAGTTCATTTTGAGGCAAAATCCCAACCAGTAGTGATGCTAATCCCACTTTTTGCCAGAGATTTCCTGCTAAAGGACAATAAGAAATCTTTCTAACGTAATGTACTGCACTAGATAGTTGATACACACAAAGCCACTATTAGGCCCCTCCATTTAACACATCTGCACTAACCAGAGAACAATACACATAACCACCAGTCAAGTAACAAAAGGAAAACCCCCAATCATGTGCTTCTGAGAATCAGGAATACCTGTTGGCTACAAATCTGCTTTGTCTCCATTTTCCTTGCCTTTCCTTGACATGTGTTTTCAACACGAGCCACATTCCTTCCTAAGTCCCATTAAGGCAACAGGCCCAGGACTGTGGAATGCGGTAAGGTGCACCCACGGAGGTTAATGAAAGAACCATAAAAGTGCCAACATTACACCATTAAACTGACAATGTCCAACACCAACAGGGCGGTTAGGAATGCTCTTTCTGCTTGTTTGTCACTGATGAGGTGATGAATGCAATCAACCAGAGTGAGGTTAGGAGGCGGGAGAGAGAGACGGAGATAAAAACCTAAGGGGGAGGGGGGGTCAGTGCGGAGTGAGATGCCTGTATGTCTTCAAACACGTCCTGTCTGCTAGTAGATGGCAGCTTTGATGTGTGTGAAAATGAGCGGGTGTGTGTGGAAGTGAACAGCGTGGGGGCGGCTTTTTTGGCTACCGTGGGGATGGAGTTTACGAGGCTCGCTGAAAACTCAACTCCTGAGGGGATGAAAGGGAAAGTCTAGGGAGACATGGCACATCAAATCTCTGTCCAAACTCGAGGCAACCGCAGGTGAGGTGAAGGGCAGGAGTCTGGTAAAGGGAAAGTGTTGACCTACCTACATCTACACTAACAGCAACAACACACACAGAGTCCACTTCCAATGTGGAACCTACACCTCCATCTACATCAGTGCACCACTCCAGGCCTACAGCAAAATATAAACGGTATCAGGTGGCCCTGATGTAGGCCTAGCAGGGTCTAGGGTTGCAAAATTCCGGGAATTTTCAAAGTTGGAAACTTTCCATGGGAATTAACAGGAATAAACGGGAATTAATGGGAATAAACTGGGAATTTTTAATATGGCAAGTTAGTCTATAACAGGGAACTTAAATGTAATGGACAAAACCCCATCTTGCAGTTTAATATTAGTTAAAACAACCTGATTTAATGCAATTTCAGTCAAATTTCTACCCTGCACATATGTCAATCACATGCACACAGCAATCGGCATAGGCTGCTAGACATAAAGGAAACCTATGGTGAAAATTTTTTCCAACCAATCGGATTTTGTTGTTGAGTGGTGTGGTGTGGTGTATCTTGGGCAGTTCAGTGTTGCTAGTTTAGCACGCTAGTAAACCATAGGCAGAGAATGGGATTCCCGCTAGCATGCTAGCTAGCTTTGTATGCTAAGCTAAGCGAAAATACGAACATACAAATCATATTGCTTATTACGAAACAAAATGTTTGTATATGAAACAGTTTGTATGAATTACCCAAAATTCCCAGTTAATTCCCGTAAATTCCCATAATTTCCTTTAATTCCATGAAAGTTTCCAATTTGGAATATTTTCAAAATTCCCCAGCTTAACTTCCCATGGTAAGTTTCTGGAAATTTTCCGCCCCTTTGCAACCCTAGCAGGGTCTGCCAAAATCTTTACAGGGGTTCCTGAAATATCTCCAGGAGTTCAAGTTGGCCCATTAATACATGAACATTCAAAGTATGACAATGCTGGTGTAAGGTTGAGCAATACTGTAAACAGAACAAAGCAATCCTTTGCCACAACTCCACAATTAGAGGCTCTCGGTAGTTAGTCTGGGGTTAGGGCTCAACTGTGTACAATGTTACATCTTTGAATAAAGGCTTCCATGCTGGAGTACAGTCCTATGTTCTGACCCACATGGTTACCAACTATTTAATTGAAGTACATAGTTCTTCATTCTTCTCTAGAGGTTCACAGGAATGACAAGCATGTGTTTTCATCCACAGCACAGGGACGCCTCTTCCTTCAGCTGAATATCCTCTGTTTGTCCCTGCACTACAAAGGACAAGGAATTCTCAATTAAGACCCACAACATTTCAATGACCTAGAATGGACCTTGCAGGGTTCGGGTCTGAGCTCATCAAAATTTCAGAGATGACTGAGGCAGATGCCTCTTTTAGCATTTGTGAGTGATCTTAAGTAAAAAAAAAAAAGCTCAATGTAACGATCACGCTTTCTTTATCCAGACTATTTTTGGTTTCCCATGGCAACCAGCCTTCTCCATGGGAAAATTAAAAGCAGCCATTCAGAGGGAGGGCAGCTTAGCTTGGGACTAATGGCTAACTCAGAAAGAACAAAGGCCGCAACCCAACCTGGTGATCAACAACAATGGGAAAGAGAGAAAGAGATTAAGAACCAAATCTGAACCAGGAGAATGTCGAAAAGTTTATCAGTGATTTGTAGAGTTCTTGTCGTTGTTAGTGTTTTTTTAACACTATTACTTGGGATGATATGGGGAGGTGAATGGGTGGATGCCAAAAAGGAGCATGTGGAATGAAAACCTCCCTGAACTCTTCTCATGGTCCAGTGCAAAAGAAGAGCCAGGTTGCAGATCCATGTCTGAGCCGGGAGCTGCCGCCTCCAATGAGAAATGAAAGAAGTTGTGCCTCCTTACTACGTGCTCTCTGACACACAAACAGCTTTTGTGGGTTTTTTGACAAAAATCTGCATGAGGACAATGACTCTGCAGCTTCTCCTATTAAAAGAGCCCCCCCCCCTCTCTGCTGCACCCCCCCCTTTCTCTCCCTCTCTCTGCTGCACCCCCCCCCCCTTTCTCTCGCTCTCTCTGCTGCACCCCCCCCCTTTCTCTCCCTCTCTCTGCTGCACCCCTCTCCCACAGCACCCCCGACAGCACAAAGGGCCCGCGCTGCACTCCTCCTACTCCTCCTCAGAAAGTCGGAGGGGCCTAAGCGAGCTTACGGTCGCCATGACGACTGGAGATGAGATCCAAAACTCTCTCATTCTTACCCCCTGCTTTCCACATGCTTGTGTCCTTGAGTCAGACTCCGACCAGTTCTGATGGACACTTTCTCTGTCCCCCCAAACTCCAGGAGAGGAAATGAGCGTGGCCCCTCTGACTCGTGATTGAAATGGGGCCCAGTGTGGTCCAGCAGGCTGGTGTGGGCCCAGTGCCCCAGTCAGTCATCACTTCAGTGTCCAATCAAACGCTTTTTTGTCGTTGCTATGTATTTTGTGTTGCTATCGGTTTTCAGGGAGGAAACTTTTGCTGTGCTCATTATTGGGGGTATTGACCATATCTGGCCATTTTCACCAAACTAAAGCACACACTGCAAATTCAAAGCAACTTCCTGTCCAGATAAGACATGTATTTCATCAGAATGTGTGTTCCGCAGGACTGAAGCCCACCACAAGACTGTTGTTAGCAGCCTGATCCACAAGCTGAGTTGAAGAAACACTTACTGTATGTACAGTATATGATTTGCGTAACTAATATCAACCAGCACACATAAAATGTGGTCAGTGAAAAAGTTTACAACCGATCTAAATCAGAAGTCTAAGCACTGAAAGTGCAGGTTGTCTGTAGAATGGCGGGAATGCATAGCCTGACGAGCCAGACCCACATTAAAATGTAGGGTCTGGGCACTCACCGTTCGCAGTGCTCAGTCCGAGGGGCGGGATAATCGGTTGTCTTTCAAATTCCCTCTGCACGCAATAGGACAGTTCAAACTAGGCTAGTTCAAACTTTTGCCAACTTAATAAAAGCTTAACGAGTCACACTGTTCGCCAACAGCAACATTATCTTATTTGTTTTCAAGTAGCAGGGAATTCAAGCCAAACCGTTGCAACTCTGCCATCAATCATTATGTTAAGCCCGCCTAACGACTCTATACACGATTTGATTGGCCTGATAGAAGTTTAATTTTTCGAGCTCACAAGCCAACGGAGAGTTGCTAGACTAGCCCTGGCAGCAAATGTAATTTGTTGCCGCTAGTGTGCGTCTAGATTTCTAGGCTAGGGAATGCAAGAGCACCGAAACTGACTGTAAAAACCCAAGTCACACCACATCAACAATAATGAGCGATTCATATGCGGTGAGTGACAAAGAAAACTATGGAGGAGAAAAATGCACCCAGCCAAAAGGGGAATCCCGTGACTTGGAGTTGTACCTGGCATGCATCTCTGGGGAAGGAATGGAGACTCATGCCTACGCTAGTCTGGGGGCATGCATCTCTGAGGAAGGAATGGAGACTCATGCCTACGCTAGTCTGGGGTCAAGTCTAGATCTACTTCACTGACTTCAGGATTAAAGTAAACACTAAGCAGACCCTATAGGAGATAACAGTGTCTACACACCAACAGACACTACACCAACCTACAATTAATATTTAATCTTTAACCAAATACTCAGTGATGCAATTGAGTGGTTATCTGAGGACAACTCACAGTATTTTACAGCAAAGCATTTCACTTTGTACGCTTCAAACACTTGGACTTATTTGTACGCTTCAAACACTTGGACTCATTTGTATGCTTCAAACCCTCAGTGGACAAGCTGCCCAGCCAGAAGCACAAGTCTCGACTCACGATGGTGAGCACAGGTCTCGACTCATGACGGTGAGCACAGGTCTCGACTCACGACGGTGAGCACAGGTCTCGACTCACGACAGAAGTACCGGACGGTGGAGAGGACAGAGGACCTCTAGGGTGTGTATGCACAGGGGATAGAGAGAGGGGGCAGAGAGAGAAAGAGAGGGAGGGAGAGAGAGAGGGGGGGGGCTGAGAGAAAGAGAGAGAGAGAGAGGGGGCTGAGAGAGAGAGGGGGGGCTGAGAGAGAGAGAAAGAGAGGGGGGCTGAGAGAGAGAGAGAAAGAGAGGGAGGGAGAGAGGGGGGGCAGAGAGAGAGAGAGAAAGAGAGGGGGGGCTGAGAGAGAGAGAAAGAGAGAGAAAGAGAGAGGGGGCTGAGAGTGTGTGTGTGTATGAGCTAACAGGAAGAGCAAGGAGTGTGTGCAGGGTTTGGGGTGGGTGGGGGGTTTGGGGGGGTGGTATTTGGCACACCATCCCTTTTCATTAAGATGGGCACACGGCAGCTGTTCCAAAAAGCTTTAGTATGGAATGTATCAGTGCTGGAGGCCAAGGCACAGATTCATTCATAATTGGCACAGTGAGCCTCACCGTGGCCTGACACACAACAACAGGTTAAAAAGTATTATTGTGCGAAACCTCCACAAAAACAAGCACACATGCTGATATTGTAGACACATAGGATGATTCATGCTTTTATGTTACAGTTGGCCCAGCTACATGTAAATATTTCCGTAACCTGTGATACCCATGTGATAACAGCCAGCATCCATCCATCACTGTTAGCTGCAGCGCCTCTTAGAGGGGCAGCCTGTTACCGTGAAGGTCAGGTTTTCATTACATTTTCCAGAATATTATCAAATATTCTGTTTATCTTTCCTGAATGACTTTGCTTGATGGTTTAAATATGATATCGCCATGTAGCTATAATGGATAAGAAGTAAGATGATTTTAAAAATATTAACCCGTTATGCGTCTGCCAGAATGGGAACTATTTGGGATTCCCTAATGCAATCCTTACACTTTTGCACAATCCAGAACTTGCATTCTTATTCCAGTCACCTCATCTCAGTCTATTCATATGTACTGCATGTCAGACACTCCTTTGATGCTCAGAGCATGTCACCATCTCCTAACAGAACCTGAGGGCCAATGACAGCTACCTGAATAACAGAGGTGGAGACGTGCATGCCTCAGGTAACTCTCAGGGGCCCGAGCTCAGGTGACCCAACTTATAGATCTCACATTTCAGACTGTTCATCACTTATCTCTGTTCATCTCTTATCTGCTAATGATGCTCTGCACAGACATACACACGTACAGTATATGTAGCGTATACAATAAAACTATGTATCTTAGTGTAAATGTACAGTATAGCGTATACAATAAAACTATGTATCTTAGTGTAAATGTACAGTATAGCGTATACAATAAAACTATGTATCTTAGTGTAAATGTAGTTGGTTGTTATAAGCATTTGGGGGTGGTCAAGTCAAGTCCATTGACAGAGTGCATCTTACAGACATAAACAAGCGGACACACAAGGGATCCTTATGATGACCAACATCATGCCATTTTACACTGCCATACATACCATACAATTTGCAATGTATGAGCAAATACAAATACTTAGCTGAAGATAACACAATACACAAGGATGTGCCCAGAATATCCTCTTAATGGAGCTTCTTCTCCGAGCACTTGAGGCCGTGGAGGCTATTTGTCTGCTAAGCAGCAGCACATGCCATTGGTTATTCCCTCAAATTAGATTATGGGGGGTAGCGGCATGGACAACTCTGGGGGAATAAAGTGCGGGATTGTAACAGCCGGCCTGTTCATCTACTGCAACCTTCACGCAGGTAGCACCACAGATGGAGTGAAATCACCTACTCCCACCTATTCCCACAGCTGTCCTGGAGAGTTTACACTGTGTCACTATGTACCTACTGAATCACTAGTGTGTCAGAAACACCCGGATAAAGTCCTATCAGTCATTTCATTAAATACGTGGAGGATGCACACAAATCTTCAGTCATTTTCATCTAATCGTAGAGCTAGCAATCAATCAATCCTGAGTCACAGGCTAGAGTTACATGCTGTCAAGGGCAGATCTGCCCCAAACTGTGCTTGAACAATTAGCTGGGAAAGACTTGGCATGCTAAGACACGTTCTGAGCTTTTGTGCACGATAGGGTCTGAAATATACTGGAAATGGCAATTTGGGAAGAGAATTCGGTCCGACAGATTATCAATCACTACGCACACAGATCTAAAGTTAAAGCTGCAGGCGATGTCTTGTAAAATGCTGCAGATCACAGGCTTTCATATCCATCTGTGAGGAGGTAAAAGATTTGCTTTACGCTGTATTCCCCTGCTTCAGGGAGTAGGGTGACTACTATGATTTTGTAAAACCACAACAACTTCTTACATTATTAATTTTCACCTAAAGCAAAACACTCATGTTTTAACATTTCTAATGTACATCACATGAAAGCACTCTTGGCATTGCAGTGCAATTAAACAGACGTAGCCATTACAGTCAATGACTTTTGTCTCTTTTCCACAGTAACTAAAGTCAACCACACCATAAATCTGTCTCAATAGCCAATTAAATTCGCTGACCTATTAAACCACTCGGGCTTTGTTAGTGTGGTCACGCTTGTGCTCTACAAGTGAGAGTAACTGCTCTGGGCTTTCTGAGAGAAGCTGTAGAAGTGCTGTAAAGTAGTCTGGTGATGACCCCTGGTAGCCAGGGGACGGGCGGGACATGACCAATCACCTGCATCAAAGACTGGTCAAAGCTCTAACAACCGAAACACAAGACAAGGCAGACAACAGCTCGTCAGTCCAGATATTCCCAAACCGTACTGACCACTTTACAACTTATTTCTTCCCCAGGATCAGGAGTTAAAAAGAACTTAAGAGTTAACTGGCTGACATCCAGATGTGGCATCTGACCTAAATGCTGAGGGCATGACACACATTACATACCAAGACAAGACAGCATCAAATAAGCATCCATTCAAACTCTGAGTGGGCCGTTAGAACAGCATGTAAATCACTGTGATAAGAGAGTTCTCACCCGTCACAGACACCTGCATTGTAGCCTCCAGAGGCCGGTTGTTGTCCAGATCTCTGCTCAGCTTGAGCTCCCCGGTGGCCTGGTCTAGAAGCAGCAGACTCAGCTCATTCCCATCCACAAATGTGTAGAGCAGCTTGTCAGACACGTCGGGGTCGTGCGCGGGGACCCTTCCGATAACTCCCGAGGGGAAACTGTTGGACTTGTTGGTGACGTAGTTGTTGAAAATGATCTCGAAGTTCTGCAGCACGGGGGTGTTGTCGTTGATGTCCAGCAGACGGATGTGCACGATGGCCCGGCTTACGAGAGGTGCAGAGGTGGCCTGCACCACGATCACGTACTCCATCTTGGATTCATAATCCAGATCGGTCAGCGCAATCAGATCTCCGCTGAATATGTCCAGCTGAAACACCTCTGGGACGTTCCCCTCCACGATCTGGTACAGGATCTGGGCGTTGGTCCCCTCGTCAGGATCTGTGGCTGTGATCCTCGCCACTGTGGACCCCACAGGACTGTTCTCCTTCACGAATATGAACAACTCGTCTTTCTCAAACACGGGTGCGTTGTCATTAATGTCCTGCACCGATATCTGCACGTCCACAGCTGCCTTCAGGGGTGGAACTCCTTTATCCACAGCGAAGGCTTTCAGGCTGTACACAGGCACGTTCTCTCTGTCCAGCTTGCGTGCCGTTCGGATGATACCCGAGTAAGGCTCAATGAAGAAATCTCCATCTCCATCCTCTCCACCCTGGAAGGTGTAGCTGACCCTCCCGTTGGACCCCGAGTCCCTGTCTGAGGCAGACACCTGGAGAACACTAGTGTAAACGGGAGCATCCTCTAACACCGTGCCCTGGTACAGGTCCCGCACAAACTGTGGCGCATTGTCATTGGCGTCCAGCACAATGATCTCCACATAGGTTGTGTCCGACTTCTGGGGAATGCCGTTGTCCCGAGCAATGATGGCCAGTGTGTACGACGCCTGGTCTTCATAGTCGATCTCTGTCAGGGTGGTGATGGCCCCTGTGTCGGGGTGGATCTTAAACTGCGGCACGTTGTCCTCCATGACGTAGGTGATGCGAGCGTTCTCCCCCGTGTCCTCATCCGTGGCACTGATCACGACCACCGTGGAGCCCACAGGCCGGTCCTCGCTGACCAGGACTTGGTAGTTTGCGCTCTGAAACACGGGCCGGTGAGTGTTTGCGTCCGTGACGTTGATGAACACTTGCGATGTGTCTTGGCGCGTGCCGTCAGACGCAGTCACGGTCAAGACGTACTGCCGCTCCTGCTTGTAGTCCAGGGGCAGGGCCAGTGAGATGAGGCCGCCGCCGCTCTGGCTGATGATGGCGAACCTGTTCCTCGTGTTCCCACTGGAGATCTGATAGGTCACCACACTGTTCACGTCCCGGTCAATGGCCATCACGGTCACCACGCTGGTCCCCACCACTGCGTCCTCGTTGATCTTCAGAGAGTACACTTTCTGCGTGAACGTGGGGACGTTGTCGTTCACGTCCAGCACGGTCACGCTCACGCTGGCAGAGGAGGACATGACGGGCACCCCGTGATCTCTCGCTTCCACGCCAAATGTGTAGAACTCGGTGGTCTCGCGGTCCAGTTCCACGCACACGGTGATCCAGCCTGTGCTGTTGTTGATGGTGAACGGGAAGCCAGGCTGCATGTCGGTCAGTCTGTACTCCAGCTGGGCATTACTCCCTGAGTCTCCATCAATGGCCTGAATGTGAATCACAGAGTAGCCAATGGCCACATTCTCCAACACAGAAGCTTGGAATGGTGTACTCACAAACATGGGAGCATTATCATTGACATCCACCACTTGAACCACAACCAGACCGGTGCTGTTAATAAGCGGTGGCCGCCCCCCGTCTTGTGCCTTTACGCGTAAGGTATACTCTCTCATGGTCTCGTAATCCAGAGCACTAGTCACATCTATGGCCCCTGTTGGAGAGTGGATGTAAAACTGTCCCCTCACGTTGCCACTGATGATGCTGTAGTGCACTTTAGCATTATTTCCTTTATCATTATCGGTGGCTTTCACAAGAGCCACTTGGGAGTTCACCGGTATGTTTTCTTGCACGTGTACAACATAGCGTTTCTCAGTGAACTGGGGATAGTTGTCATTCTCGTCCTCCACCGTGATGTGCACTGTGGCTGTGGCACTGCGCGGTCCCGGGTCTCTTCCCTGATCATTTGCCACGACTATTAGCTTATACTGGGACATGATTTCTCGATCTGGACGAATTGTTGTTTTAACCAGTCCATTCCTGGGGTCGATTTCAAATCCTCCCCCCAAGCTTTCCTCGTTCACAATCTTATAAACCATATTCGCGTTTGACGGCGCGTCACCATCTGTTGCCCTAATTGTCATGACCTCAAACCCCACCTCAACATTTTCACGGATGCTGACCCTGTACTCGGACTGTTCAAACACAGGACTATGATCGTTCGTATCGCTAACTGTGATAGTCAGATAGGCAGTGGCGGATCTTTTGGGAACACCAGAATCAGTTGCAGTGACTTTGAAAACATGTGTATCTTTTACCTCTCGGTCCAGGGGTTGCAAAGTTGTCACACTACCGGTCTCTGTGTTAATTTGAAAGTAGTCATTAGACCTACTGTAAAAAAGGGCCTCCATATCATAGTCAACTTTCCCCGCATCTCCATCATCTGTATCTAGTGCTTTCAAAGTTATCACACGCGTTCCCGATGGTTCGTTCTCCGGGACAGACACCTGGTAGTTCGGCAGTTGAAACTGTGGAGCAGTGTTCACATTTCTCTTCTTACGTTTGGTCCATAGATCTTCCTGAGCAGCGTCCATAAACAATCCATGCTTCGGTTTAGATCGAAGTCTTAATTTTAAACGCACGAAAAACTCAGTGTTCATGGAGTTACGCACGTTACAGAAAAGGTCCAATTCTCTACGCTCCTTATTATGGACACAGATATCCCCGCTATCTTGTCCACTGCTTACTTTATTGATGGGTTTTACGTTTTTTTCCAAACATACAGAATGAGGTGAGTGAAAGCCTCGATTAGCCACAGGAACATGTTTGCTTATATCCAAAAGCAAATCACTTATTGTAAAGCATGGGGAAGTCCATCCTTCCAATCCGAAAGACATAAACGCGTCAGGCGTCAGGTTCTTTCTTTTATACTTGATAAAACAATCCTGTCCATGCACATACGCATTGAAGTGGGTTAACACGAAGTTTTCAGATGATAAAGAAGTGATCTGAAAATACAAAGGCGCTGGGTTCTTCTGCAAGCGCGCACAAGCAACTTTTTTCGAAAGAGTTAATATTCCATCATTTCGCCCTAATTTCAAAAAGTGCGAAACATATCTCGGAGTCAATGTTCTGACAAGTTTGTAACTCCATCCAGGTCCAAGAGATAAATTAGCCACCAAGGTCCCCGCTTGTAAAGTCTCTGAGATGTGTAAATCAAAACATCCACATAAAGTTACTTGGAGAAAAAAACTCAACCATAACCACTTCGTTTGTAATCCCATGGTTTTAGCTTCATGAAGTCTTCATACATGTAACCGTTGCGTTTATCTTCGTATTCCGCATCGCTCTGTGCAGTCCTGCTCCATGCTGGAGGCTGAATGAGAAGCCGACGGGACAAATCTGTGAGCGTCGTCACATTCTTCCCCCGTTAAGTTTTAAATCAGTCCAAAATGGCTCCGTATCTCCACTCCCCCAGGCGCAATTTGCATGAACCTGCTTGTGGTCTCTTGTGAACTGTGCGTGAAACTGCTCACCTTTTGGAGCCGGTCGACGAAGATATATAAGTGACTAGATATGGAGAGATTTAATTTTTAAGATTTGATTAGGGTTGGTGCCAGTGGTCTTGGATAGTTCCACGAACAATTTTATCTAATTTATAATGCACTTCATTAGGCTACACAATAATAGCCTATAATTTTGGTAAATGGTCGGTAGACTAGCCTGTATGAGATATTATCCAAATAATAATAATTTGAGTTAGCTTATCGACTAAACTGTAACTTATGTAATTTATGTATTGAAAGGGTTAACACAAACAATGTTGTAGAGATTAGGCCAAAGGTGACACAATGAAACAAATCGGGATTTAGCCAAAGTAGCCTATTCAAGTTGACCTACAACTGAATTGATTCATAAAGCAGTTAGTATTCGCTTGCACAATATTGTTGTTCAGCACCGTACTACTGGCTACAGAAAATGCGAGAGAGCTTTTAAAAGCACCTGTTTGCACAATCTTACGCCTACGTCCCCCTCTTGTGGACATCTTTTAAACCTGCTAAAAGTGACATTTGATCCTGAGGCATACTGTTCCAGCCCATATGACACGAAACTAGTTCAGATCTATTTCAGTGGTGATAGTAGTTAATACCCATAGACAGACACCTAGATACCGCTTATATCTATGGCTATAGGCCCACAGTAAATAACATGCTAACCCATGAATGACCTGGGAACTTATTCTGACAGAGTCCTTTTCTGTAAGGAATCCAAAGGCTGTCTGGCAAAATGACAGCTGTAAAAATAAAAATAAACAGTCTAACTGTGTTTTAAAACGTTTACATGACTTAAAAGGACCCCAATATGAATTTAGATCGGGCATATTTACTGAAATATTTGCCCTTTCACAGCAAAACATTGTCCATGGATATTGAATAAATGTAATGAATTTTCCAAAAGCCTTTTCAACAAATTTACCCAAATTCATGATTCTCCCAAACCTGGAAAATAGGGTTTTAAATGTCAATGCCGTGAGAATGTACATTAGGAATTCAATTAGTAATGTTTCCATTAGTGGCTACCCTACTGGGTACCCACAGGGATTAAAGTGAAAAAAAATCGTTTGACTGAACTTTTTTCAAAAGTCAAAGTCAAAGTCAAAGTCAGCTTTATTGTCAATTTCTTCACATGTTCCAGACATACAAAGAGATCGAAATTATGTTTCTCACTATCCCACGGTGGAGACAAGACATATTTTACCAATTTTAAGTCCACAGACAAACATAACATTCAAGTAAACAAAAAAGTAAGTAAATAAGTAAATAAGAGGGCACATATAATGAAAAAATAAGAGCAGCAAAATTTGGTTGAAATTGTGCATAGACAGTCAATAAAATACTAGTGCAAAGTCAGGCCAATAAAAGGCTGAGGTAGTTCTGTTTGACCTAAGTAAGAAATAAAGTGGCATAGTGGTGCAAGTTATGTAAGAGCAGCAGAAGTGTTGTGTTTTCAGGACAACAACAACAAGTTGCAAAGTGTACAAGTGTGCAAGTGGAGTGGTGCAGGCGGCCATTGTGGGTCCAATGTCCAGGATGTTATGTAGCTGAGGGTGGAGGGGGGAGAGGAGGGAGAGAGTTCAGCATCCTAACAGCTTGGTGTATGAAGCTGTTGGTGAGTCTGGTAGTGCGGGAGCGCAGGCTTCTGTACCTCTTCCCAGAGGGCAGTAGATCGATCAAACAGATTGTGAGCGGGGTGACTTGCATCACTCACAATTTTGGTCGCCTTGCGGGTGAGGTGGGTGGTGTAAATGTCCTTCAGGGAGGGGAGTGAAGCACCAATAATCCTTCCAGCTGTGTTCACTATGCGCTGCAGGGCTTTCCTGTTGTATTCAGTGCAGCTTCCGCCCCACACAGCGATACAGCTGGAGAGGATGCTCTCAATGGTGCCTCGGTAGAATGTGGTCATGATGGCTGGTGGAGCACTTGCTCGCCTGAGTTTCCGCAGGAAGTACAGGCGGCGCTGAGCTCTCTTCGCCAGTGATGCAGTGTTGGTGGTCCAGGAGAGGTCTTCACTGATGTGCACCCCCAGGAATTTGGTGCTGCTCGCTCTCTCCACCACAGCACCGTCGATGGTCAGTGGCAGGTGTTGGGTGTGACCTCTCCGGAAGTCAACAACAATCTCTTTGGTCTTGCTGACGTTCAGCAGGAGGTTGTTGTCCCTGCACCACGTGGTCAGATGGTCGACCTCCAACCTGTATTGAGTCTCGTCGCCCTTGGTGATGAGACCCACCAGAGTTGTGTCGTCAGCAAATTTCACTATGTGATTGTTGCTGTAGGTTGCAGTGCAGTCATGCGTCAGCAGGGTGAAGAGCAGCGGACTGAGCACGCAGCCTTGGGGGGCCCCTGTGCTCAGTGTGATGCTGCTTGAGGTATTGTTGCCAACACGTACTACTTGAGGCCTCTGACAGAGGAAGTCCAGTAGCCAGTTGCAGAGGTAGGTACTGAGTCCCAGTTTGTCAAGTTTGCAGATGAGTTGTTGTGGTATTATGGTGTTGAATGCAGAACTGAAGTCTATAAAGAGCAATCTCACATATGAGTCTCTTTTTTCCAGGTGGGTGAGGGCTGGGTGGAGGGCAGAGCAGATTGCATCCTCTGTAGACCGTTTGGCTCGGTATGCAAACTGGAAGGGGTCCAGGGTGGGGGGGAGAATGGATTTGATATGTGACATGACAAGCCGCTTTTCAGGCCATAGGCTAAGTCATACGTTGTTCTTATCTACCTATAGAGATAGCACCCCTTTTGCGGTCGCGACCTATTGGTTTTTAATGTACAAAAAGATGCAAACAGCAAAGTAAAGGGAGTATTCGCCTTATTCGCGGCCATTGTTTAAACCAAAACGAGGCTACAGGGTACACTTACTATATAATTAATGCCACCTACAGGTGAATGCATAACATAACAATCCTATGGTTTGTGTACCCTGTAGGTTCGTTTAGCCGCCAATGGCCGCCATGTGAATAAGGCGAATTGAGAGTGTTCTTGATTGAGATTGAGTTTTCCTGATGAACAAAAATATATTTTAGTACCATCCCTGACCATTGCTGATTAGCCATTGCTGTTCTTTTCTACTGCAGCAATATTGTAGAAAGGCTTTAACACACTCTTATTTAATTACTTCAGGCCAAAAGTGTTTAAAGGGGAGATTTTTTTCTTGTTAATATGCAATTTAACACCAAGTAAAATCTATAAAATCAAGTTTGCAAGACTTCCCATTTCCTCATCAAAGTAACGAATCAGAACATTCTAGATATTGTTCATATTTCCATTTGTTGCCTCATCCGCATTTAATGAAAACATGGTAATTTTGAGTTTTACAGACAACTCAGTTTTCCAATGAGCAGCAATACTGTGTGTGCTCATGCAGGAGGTCTGCGCATTTGATAACGACAATCTGGAGACGGTGCTTTTGTCTTCAGCAACAGATTGTATAAGGTTGACAAGAGGTTGCGATATGGTGAGGGACAGGTCGTGTTGCGCTATGAAAGAACATGCGTAGCCTACTTTCTAAACGTAAAAACGGCCAGCCATAGATAAACGTAGCCTACCTCTGTCGTGGTGGCTAGTTGCACCAGGTAGGGAAGATG
Source organism: Alosa pseudoharengus (assembly GCF_046254945.1). Classification (NCBI taxonomy): domain Eukaryota; kingdom Metazoa; phylum Chordata; class Actinopteri; order Clupeiformes; family Clupeidae; genus Alosa; species Alosa pseudoharengus. The sequence goes on along the minus strand of NW_027468565.1, from coordinate 39,957,317 downwards.
TCCTGAAGTGCACGAACGTTAACCTTATGGCGGTCTTCTGATTGGTGGCGTGCTAAAACGTTTTCCTATTGCATCCATAAACAATTTTCTTGCAGCGAACCGCGCAAAAGCAAACCCCTGGCACTTTAATTTCTTTACACCATGGCTTGTTAGTTCTCCCCTATTTCCAACAGCTGCCCATCTCCATTTAATTTTTAACTTTTGACACCTGCCTTCCTTTAGCAACAACGCATCCATGACAGCTAGTGGCCTTCCCAAATAGACGCACACAAATCATGACGCCAATATGCGAGGTTCTGGTAGGCCTACTGGTTATGGTTTTGTGCTATAAATTAATAATATTTTATAGCAAAGTTTTAAGTTGACTATTTTAATTGTATGGTTATTTTTTGTCAACATACACTCACAACCTACTGTCCTTAAAAGTGAGGCCTAAGCAAAATAGGCTACAAGGCTGTCTGTGAGTCACAGACTGACCCCCTTCCTCAACAGTTCGCGATGATGACAGTGATATTTTTTTCACGCTCAGTCAAAACCTTCCGTCGCAAATTGTGAAAAACATTGTTGTACATGTCATAACAGACGGGATAATAAATTGCATAGGCTACGGTTTATATTGCGTCGCTTTACACATAATGTTAGTTGCATTGATTAAAAACTGTAACAATAATAGTAGCCTACATCGGGTGGCATAGAAGGCTATCTGTTCAAGTCATAAAATGAATGACCTCCCCTGACAAGAGTTCGCGATAGTAAGAAATTGTCTACATTGATGCACGGAAAGAACACGCTTCTTCTCCAAATTCGCACATAGAGCTCACAATATCATAATATCAAAAAAGTTAAACGGATTGGCCAACCTCATCAGCTGTATCTAATGTGTCACTATAATCCAACTTTTAGACCGTTATAGTCCTCCATACGTGTTCTTTGGAAAAGCAAAGGTGATAGTCCCCCCCCATCCTATTTTTTTTCTCATCGGATCTGCATCGATCTCAAATATGACATTTCTAAAATCAAATTGACATAAATCAGTCCTTTGACGGAGAACTTTAATCCTTGTACCCATCTTCCCCTGGGATGAAGAGATCTCCCTATGCAAGTGTGGCCACAGGCAGATTTGGGAGATGGCCTTGCTTGGGTTCTTCAGTAACCCTAATCACCATTTTTTCATATTTTCTTAACCTGCAAGTAATGTAGCATAAGATGAAAGGTATCCCTGTTTAATTCCATTATTTTTCTTATTTCATTTAAAAAAAAATTTTTTTTTTAAGGTGTCTGAATACTAACAGAGGCAAATATGGAGAACATCCCTGTTGCAGTAAACACGAAGACCATGGAGCCTTTACGGATATTTTAACATTTATTTGCACATTCAGAGAAATCAAGGCAACCAGCACAGAGACATAAACAGACACACAGACAAATAAATCAAAAGGCTGTACCTGCAATAATATTGGAAATTGCTCACAGTAAAATATTGCACTGACAGTACAGTAATATGCATTTTCATTAAAAGGTGAACCACATGGTGTCAAACTAAAAGCCACTGCATCTTCATACTGTATCTTTTTTCCAGAATATCTTGATCAACTAAGAGCTCTTTGCATCACATGCGCCAATTAGAGGGACAAGTCTATCAGCCGCGCCTCATGCGCCAGTTAGAAGGACAAGTCTATCAGCGGAGCTTCATTCACCACATTTTCCTTCTTGTCATCAGGACTCCATTTTATGAGCGGTGAGCTGAGGTCAATTAACTGGAAAGGAAAGGAGTGACAGTGAGATCAATCAGCAGAGACAGTGAAAGGCACTGCAGCAGTGCATACTAGTACTGGACACTGACATGGGACCTACAAACCACATATGCCACACTGCTATGGTGAAAGCACAGACCCTGAATTAGGCAGGCTGTCTATGCCCGAGTTCACTGAAACCATACGAGAGATGTTTTTGAATCGTGTAGAGGAGTCAATCCCACCCACCTGATGTCCAGTGGCCTTGATGGAGGTTGTTCTGATGAGGTCGGGGGTGTTGGACAGGTCAATGAGGAGCTTCTCATCAGGGGTCAGTGTAGGAGCCGGCAGATCCATCAGTAGGACCTACACCAAATAAATTTACTTCACTGATAGAATGAAAAACTCAATACTCCGACATGCCCAACTAGGCCGAGATGCCAAGATAAGGACTCATGGCAAATACTAAAAAATATATTGAAATCTGTTACATAGTTTTTTTCGATTTTCAGTGGCACAAATAACTTAAAGGAATTATCCGGAGTAAAATGCACTTTAGATCAATTTACGGATGATTGGGAGTACAAATTCACAATTTCGTCGCCGTTTTTTTTTTTTTTTTTAAAACATAGTCCAGTATTTCTTTCGAAATTGAAATGAGGTTGTATGCAACAGCAAACCCTAGCTTACTAACAGGTTGGAATTTTGAAATGTCACGTGACGTGATGTCTCGCGTGAGGTAGCCTCCTGTTGACGGAAGAGGCTCTGATTGAGCAGCAGAGAAGAGCAGGAAAGAAAAAACATCAAAATTCCAACCCGTTAGTAAGCTAGGGTTTGCTGTTGCATACAACTTCATTTCAATTTAGAAAGAAATACTGGACTATGTTTTTTTTTTTTTAAAAACGGCGACGAAATTGTGAATTTCCAGAGCGTGTTACTCCACACTCGGCAATCGACTCCTACGGACTTTCCCCTAAAGATGGCAGCTGCAGCAGCAACATTTCCGGAAAGGTACTGGCTTGATGAAATTCATTCTGGACTATCTATCCGACCACATAAAGACCTCGGGATACTTCGGTTTGGCTTTAGGGACCCTCTACTCACTACCACGTAAGTGTAATGTTGTTTGGAACTGTAGAAGAGGTATAAAAATAGCGTTTTGTAGCGGCGATATGACATGCCCGGGTCACTTCCAGGCTAACGAGTTTTGACTAAAAACGGTAAAATCGAACTTTCTCAAAACACATCCGAATGACATGATTTTGATGTCAACTCAACGTATGTACCCCCAATCATCCGTAAATTGATCCAAAGTGCATTTTACTCCGGATAATTCCTTTAATAATGTTGGTGGGAAGTTGTGCAATACCTCAGTCATCTTCTGGCCCTGGGTTACGTCCAGCTGAGTCTGGTCACTGGTCTTCTCCTCCTCTGGGACTGACTGGGGCTCAATGTTCACCAGAAGCGGCTCAACCGGCTCGCTGACCGGCTCGCTGACCGGCTCAGGGACCTCTGGGGCCGGGTCAGAGGGCGGCGCTGTCTGGGACTCGGCGTCCGTCTCCAGGGAGAAGATGAGGGAGCCGCCGGGCTCTGGCCGGTCCACACCAGCAGGGTCATCACTGGACTCCGCCTCCATAGCCTCCTGGGGGCCGAGCGGAATCTCCTCCGCTTGTGATGGACTGTGGAGATGTAAGAAACCAAAGGGATGTGACCTCACTCTACAAATAAAATGACATGCGGACTGCTAATGGGGCAGAGTGGCAGACGGTGTTAGATTGATGCATATGACAACACGTGCAGTGTCAAATCAACACACGTGCAGTTAGGCCTGTCGCGATATTCAATAAATCAATTAATCGCATGATAATTAAAATTAGCTCGATAATTTTTCTGGCCGCGATAAATGCCATTTGCATGCTTGTTTGTTTTCCTCGTCTCTCTCTCTCCCTCTCTCTCTCTCGGGTCCTTAGAGTAACGATGAGTGAACCCTCATGTCAGTCACTTATCAGTCGCATGGTGTGTGGGGAGGCGGGACTACTGGCGTAGCCTACCACAGAGTGCAGCTAAAGAGCCGGTAGGCACTAGGCAGAGAGAAAGCTAGTTGCGAGTTCGAGTAGGCTACGCCTAATAAAGACAAAAAAGATGGAATTGGTTTCTAAGCCTAACGCGACAGCTGCAGTGTGGGAGCATTTCGGATTTAAACCGAATGCCCGTGGTGAACCACTGAACGTGTGCGAGTCGGTGTGTCGCATTTGTTGGAAAACAGTCGCAATTAAAAGCGGCAACACAACAAACATGCATATGCATCTAAAACACAATCATCCGCTGCAGTTTTCCCAGTTGGGGAAAAAAAAAACACAACAAGTGGGCCGTCTTCCTCTTCCCGAGGAAAATTCTCAGAAAGACAATATTATCGCTTATCGCAATAATTTCTGAGACAATTTATCGTCCAGTAAAATTTGTTATCGTGACAGGCCTACATGCAGTGTCAAATCAACACACTATCAAATCAACACACATGCAGTGTCAATTAACACACGTGCAGAATCAATTCAACACACGTGCAGAATCAATTCAACACACGTGCAGTATCAATTCAACACACTATCAAATCAACACACGTGCAGAATCAATTCAACACACGTGCAGTATCAATTCAACACACTATCAAATCAACACACGTGCAGAATCAATTCAACACACTATCAAATCAACGCGTGTTCACGTGTACTTATATGTTCAACTTCTTGATGAAAAGGGAGACTATGTGCCTTGCTTTCTTCTAGGCATTATGCCAGTCAGGCTATTAACAGAGGTAGTGGTGGTGGCCAGCTAATGACTAGCACCATTACAATCCATTTCAACACACTGTGAGAACAAGTGCAGTGTAATGGTGGTGCCCCTGGTACCCACCTCTTTAAGAGGGCCTTCCTGGAGGGGGCGTGTAAGGACTCTGTTCTCTGGAGAAGTCGGGGCTGGGCAGCACTCTTGGGCGTCTGTATTGGGGCAGCAGAGACATGGCGGCCGCTTGGGGTGGGCAGTGCAGACAGTCTTCTCATCTTGGACGGAGGCAATAACTTATCTCTGCCAGCAGAGGGCGTCTGGAGTCCAGCAGGGTGTCCTGGTTTCAGTGCTAAACTGAGGACAGAGTTTCCACTCACTTACAGTACATTACTCAAACACAGTATTGTGCATTATATTGTGCTAAACTGAGGACAGAGTTTCCACTCACTTACAGTACATTACTCAAACACAGTATTGTGCATTATATTGGCCAGGGTCATGAGATCAGCCTTCAGGCTCTGTCTGGGTCATATGAAATGTTGCATTTCTGCATTTCTGTAGCGAAGTCAATTCCCAGTGTGTGAAATCTGGGCCCATGTTTTACGTGGTGGTAGTGGTGGTGGGGGTGGTGGTGGTGGTGGTGGTGGGGGGGGCTACCACATGAGCCTAAGGGATGCTAACAGACTAAACAGGCTTCTTAAGAGAGCCAGCTATGGCATAGGAGGTGGAGTACAGTTAGAAATGTAAAAGTTAATTTTTATTTTACTTATTTTTACTTTTTATGTCTAGTTGTTTACATGCACAGGAAGGTGGTCCTGTGACAGTCAAACTTCAAATGAACGAATAAAGTATTTCTTATCTTATGTTATAAACTTCTATGAATACACTAAATTCCCATGTTGGTGGTAACCCTGCTTACAAAGCCCATAGAACATGTAGTGTATGTGTGTTAGATGCATAAGTCTGTAAAATCAAATGTACTTTTCCATACTGCAAGCTGACATTAACCGTTTTGGCTTCATGATCCGTGGGCCATCCGGAGATGCAAATGCTGGAACTACAAAACAGAGCAGAAATCAATGACAACCACACACATAAATCTAACAAACAAGCCCAGTAACCAGCACCACTGCTTGCCCATATGCACATTCTGTGAACTAGGTTTTATAGACATTTCACTCAACAAACGGTGAGAATATATTATTCCATAAAGTGAAGCATTATTTAGAGGACCCAAATTGGTCACCTTCCGATCGATTGGGTCCTTTTGAGGGATTTGTGGGCGTTGCGCTGATGAGACCATTCAGTCTGGAGCTGCCTTTGACCGCACTCTCAGCTCTGGAGCTGCCTTTGACCGCACTCTCCGCTCTGGAGACGCTGGACGCGTGCGCGATGCTGCGCCGTGCTGGAGTCTGGCGGGGGGTGGGGACAGGGGTGGGGTCAGGTTTCTTGCAGGGAGTGGACTTGACAGGTCGGGTAAGCGGTTCCGAGGGCTTCCGGCTCTGGACGGAGATGGACCTGCGGCCGGCTGTGGGCAGCTCTGGGGCTCGACTCATGACTGATGAGCGACGGGACTTAGCGGCGGCGGCAGGGACAGCAGGGACACAGAGGCCACTAGAGTTCAGTGAGGAATTCAGCTTCGCTGAGAAAGGAACACACACACACACGATGAGAAAGGAACACACACACACACACACACACACACACACACACACGATGAGAAAATAACAGACACGGCAGCACGATGAGAAAGGAACACACACACACACACACACGATGAGAAAGGAACACACACACACACACACACACGATGAGAAAGGAACACACACACGGCAGCAACAATGACCACGCTGGCCCCATACACACACACATACAGACCCAATCCTCTTATTGGCACATTACTTGAGATTCTGTCTCACATTCATAAAGCCTGTTCTAATATGCAGGTCATTCCAGATGGATACAGATGTTTTGTTCAAAACAACACCAAAGCTCGTCAGTAGCTTGCTCAGGGTCCCTACACATAAAACGAAGCACCAACAACGCAGTTAGTGAACCCGGAGTTTATTACAGAAGACTGTTAACAACACTTACCAACTGTCCCCCTACCAGCTCCCCCAACCCCAGCACGGAGAATAGATTAACCAAACGCGACAGTACAACCAATCCTTGCCATACTGGGTTGGAGAAGCTGGTGGGAGGACAGCTGTTAAGTGTTCTTAACAGTCTTCTGTAACATACTGGGTTGGAGAAGCTGGTGGGAGGACAGTTGTTAAGTGTTCTTAACAGTCTTCTGTAACATACTGGGTTGGAGAAGCTGGTGGGAGGACAGTTGTTAAGTGTTCTTAACAGTCTTCTGTAACATACTGGGTTGGAGAAGCTGGTGGGAGGACAGTTGTTAAGTGTTCTTAACAGTCTTCTGTAACATACTGGGTTGGAGAAGCTGGTGGGAGGACAGTTGTTAAGTGTTCTTAACAGTCTTCTGTAACATACTGGGTTGGAGAAGCTGGTGGGAGGACAGTTGTTAAGTGTTCTTAACAGTCTTCTGTAACATACTGGGTTGGAGAAGCTGGTGGGAGGACAGTTGTTAAGTGTTCTTAACAGTCTTCTGTAACATACTGGGTTGGAGAAGCTGGTGGGAGGACAGTTGGTAAGTGTTCTTAACAGTCTTCTGTAACATACTGGGTTGGAGAAGCTGGTGGGAGGACAGTTGGTAAGTGTTCTTAACAGTCTTCTGTAACATACTGGGTTGGAGAAGCTGGTGGGAGGACAGTTGGTAAGTGTTCTTAACAGTCTTCTGTAACATACTGGGTTGGAGAAGCTGGTGGGAGGACAGTTGGTAAGTGTTCTTAACAGTCTTCTGTAACATACTGGGTTGGAGAAGCTGGTGGGAGGACAGTTGGTAAGTGTTCTTAACAGTCTTCTGTAACATACTGGGTTGGAGAAGCTGGTGGGAGGACAGTTGGTAAGTGTTCTTAACAGTCTTCTGTAACATACTGGGTTGGAGAAGCTGGTGGGAGGACAGTTGGTAAGTGTTCTTAACAGTCTTCTGTAACATACTGGGTTGGAGAAGCTGGTGGGAGGACAGTTGGTAAGTGTTCTTAACAGTCTTCTGTAACATACTGGGTTGGACAAGCTGGTGGGAGGACAGTTGTTAAGTGTTCTTAACAGTCTTCTGTAACATACTGGGTTGGAGAAGCTGGTGGGAGGACAGTTGGTAAGTGTTCTTAACAGTCTTCTGTAACATACTGGGTTGGAGAAGCTGGTGGGAGGACAGTTGTTAAGTGTTCTTAACAGTCTTCTGTAACATACTGGGTTGGAGAAGCTGGTGGGAGGACAGTTGTTAAGTGTTCTTAACAGTCTTCTGTAACATACTGGGTTGGAGAAGCTGGTGGGAGGACAGTTGTTAAGTGTTCTTAACAGTCTTCTGTAACATACTGGGTTGGAGAAGCTGGTGGGAGGACAGTTGGTAAGTGTTCTTAACAGTCTTCTGTAACATACTGGGTTGGAGAAGCTGGTGGGAGGACAGTTGGTAAGTGTTCTTAACAGTCTTCTGTAACATACTGGGTTGGAGAAGCTGGTGGGAGGACAGTTGGTAAGTGTTCTTAACAGTCTTCTGTAACATACTGGGTTGGAGAAGCTGGTGGGAGGACAGTTGTTAAGTGTTCTTAACAGTCTTCTGTAACATACTGGGTTGGAGAAGCTGGTGGGAGGACAGTTGTTAAGTGTTCTTAACAGTCTTCTGTAACATACTGGGTTGGAGAAGCTGGTGGGAGGACAGTTGGTAAGTGTTCTTAACAGTCTTCTGTAACTACGTTGTCGGTGCTTCGTTTTATGTGTAGGAACCCTGAGCAAGCTACTGAAGAGGTTTGGTGCTGTTTTGAACTATATTAATGGTTAAAAAATGCTATTTGGGAAGCGTTTAGCTCACCGCCCTTAGCTAATCCACTGTCTCATAGCATAGCATGGAGTGTATATTCCAGAGAGAGCTAATGTTAGGTAGAGGTCATTCTTTCCTGCTGGTATGAGCCATAGAGGTGAGGAGCAGCATAAATGGGGGGCGTGCTACCTTTGGGCATGGGAGACGCAGTGATGCTACCTTTGGGCATGGGAGACGCAGTGATGCTGGAGTTGATGCTGGACACCGAGGAAGAGGAGGATGACGTGTTCCTCCTTCTGTCCACCGCCCTCTGCGTCTGAGCAACAGGAGCCCTGACTGAGGACGGTCTTCTGAGTGCAGGCTAAAAGAATATGAAGCATTACATGTGGTCAATCTAAACGCATACAGAATGTTTTAATTGCACATTAATGTGATGCCATAATTATAGATCCAGGAGGCCTTCATTACCAATCTAAACCACTGGCATTTTAAACATAACTCGATAACAATTCCAAACATTTACTTGTCAAAAAATGATTGGCTCCTTTTGTAATGGTAGATTTCCCAGCTTGATTGTGAAAACGCATGGCATGCTCACTTGGGATGAATAAGTCATCAATAAGAAAGTGAACACTTCAAGCTGGCATTGTGTAAGGATAGAGATCAATAAGAAAGTGAACACTTCAAGTTGGCATTGCGTAAGGATAGAGATCAATAAGAAAGTAAACACTTCAAGTTGGCATTGCGTAAGGATAGAGTACCTTGCAGGGCGGACAGATACTTCTCTTCCCAGTCAGGCTGGTGTTGAGTGAGGTGTCGCTGACATCTGAGGTGACGCTAGCGGAGTCTGAAAGAAGATCTTCAGTGGAGCCCATTCTGGTGGACGCTCTGCAGCTCAGGCTGCGTCTTGGGCCCAAGTTACCCTAGAACAACAACGCACACACTCAAAACATATAATATATATACATATATTATATATATACAAAATATAATATACATGTTCACAGGCAAACTTCATGATCATATCCACTACAGTCAGTTAATCAAATAGTTGATGACATTAGAGCTCCTACTCTGGCTGGAGGTTGCAGCTTGTGTTTGTCTGGTGGAGCAGGCCTCATTTTAACAGGCGTCTGTGTGGCCGCTGGGACAGTAGGTCTGCTGGGCAGCACGCTCCGAGGCCCTGCCAGCGCGGTCTTGCTCCTGAGCGCCATCCTGGGCAGGGCTGCAGCGCCAGGCTGCCTGATGGGGCTGGACGTGCTGAGGCGAGGTTTGCCAGGGCCAGTTGCAGCCCCGGCACCAGCCCCGGACCCCTTCACCTTCATCAGACGCTGCTGGATGGCAGGCGGGAGCTGCTTCAGCGGACTGTCCTGAATACAAAATGTCTCCCTTTTGATGGGGCTGAGCCTCCGTTTGGCAGCACTTTCCGCTGCAAATCTCTCCCTAGCTGGAGTGAATTCGGCCTCCTTCTCGAGGCAAGCCTCCTGGGATCTGGACGACCCATGCAGGCTGCTGTCCAAGTGGCTGACCACCAGCTGGGCCTCCTTGCTGATCTCGTCAAAGTTGTCCACTGTGAGGGGACTCCAGCTGGACTCTTCCCCCACCGATGGACCACTGCTGATGCTGTCCTTCAGCTGCGCCTCCACGCCCACGGCAATGCAGCGCTCCTTGTGCTGGACTGGACCAACAAAGACTTCATCTTCATCCTCTTCTCCTTTAGAACTGGAAAAGAAAAGCAAAGTATTCTTCCATGGCCTGATTCATGTGCAAAAGTATTCATACACAGAAGAACAACCACGTTGCCAACTTTGTAGGTTATAAAACTTTTTTCATTACCACGATCATTGTTAATACATGTTCTAATAGATGTACTGTTATGTAGGCTACTGCATTAGTTATGGATGGATAGAAAGGAATACCTCGCAGGTGAAAGTGAAATGTCAAAGTCAAACTTCTCATCGGCCACGGACACAAAGTCTGAGAAGAAAGAGTGAAAGTCAACATATCTGCATACTTCCAAAACGTGTATATTATTCAGCGGTTACATTTTCAACTAATAAAGAAAGACGTTTACTAATTTCACCATAACTAACGTTACCCACCTTGCTCATCCAACGCAGCCATAACCCGATGGAAAACAGCCAAAGGTCGAAAAGAAAGGCAGCCTAAAATGAACCGAACAGATGAACAGCTGGCTTAACAACGAAAGTGTGATCATTTTCTTTTAATTATTGAGACCGCAACTGGTAGCCAGATAGTTAACCAACGCAACAAGTAACGATAAGGCTAGCTCAGTCCAACTTCTAGGTCTACATGTTAACTTTAACGGTAACTTACAAGCCACCAGTCGCCGGAGGCATCTAAACTCAAGCACACAACTGTGAATGCAATGCAACCTTACCGTAGCGGTCCTTGAAATACTTTTTTTACATTAGTGAGGTCAATATGAGATATGTCTCAGTTGTATGCAACAGCTGACTCACCACGACCGAACACAGTTAACGTTAAGTTAGCTGGTAGCTCGCTTTAGCTAGCTGCTACTGGCACGGTACGAAATGTAGCTAGGACCTAACTGAACTGAAATCATTTTGAACAATCTTATGAACCGTTTCGAAAAGAGGTCGTGCAAACTAACTTTGGTCTACTTACGTAGGTTGTTAGTAACGTGCTACGGCAGGAGCACAATTTATTTTTAAAAGCAGCAAATACTGGCTGCGACAATTTATCCAGCAGACTTTGTTTTCTTAGGTTATCGACAGCAATCCACATTTCAAATTTCGTGACTGTCGCCCAAGGGTCACATGACGCAAATCTTGAGATCTTATTGGTAGAAAATTATTTTCTTCCGCTTTAGATCATCACGTGTTCACATGACGTTTACGTCTTGTTTGTGTCAGGGAAGGACCATGAGAAGGACAGGACAGGCCTACAAAGCATGAAGAAAACTAATCGATTTTCCCTTACTACTAACATCAATCTAATAGTTATTCTGATAAAGAAAACATAGCAATTTGTATGAGCTAAATATGAATATTTTATTTCCAAAAAACATACACAACTGAACAACTTCCAACTGTAAACTGAATCACAAAAACCATTTCCATTTCTCATGAAACAGACATGAATTACTCACTTACCAAATATTACTTAATAAAAAAAAGATCAACCCATGAACAGATGGATAAACATTCATTTCTTGAACAGAAATGAAACTACTAAAAGACAACAAAAAAAATGACCCATAGATGTCTTCCTTTCCTTTCTTTGTGGACCTTCTGAAACTTTCCCCTGAAGAGAATCATACAAAATGTTGTTGCAAATAGGGCTTGCACAAAAAGCCCTCTAAAATTTAAAATAGTGGTCAATGGTCTAAACGCAATTGAGCTAATGTTTGGATGCAGAGACCTGTGCTTCATAACTGTCTCACAGAGACTAGGCCCTGCTTACGAACAGAAATATGAATAGTGTTGGTGTTTCTACAAAAATATAAAGCATGCGTTTCACACATTCATCTGTGCGGAGGCCATCCAAGGGTGCCTTTATGCAGCCAAATACCTTTACACCTTTACTGAATCAGAATCAGATCTTTGTGGCGCATTCATTTCAGGTGTCTATCTTTAGAGTAAGAGGAGTACAGAAGTAATTTTGTTTTTCTTTGTTACTGACAGCTTTGCCCAAATTCCCAAAAGAAAAATCACTAGTTTGAAAGTCATCAAACAAACATGACTTGTCCAGTATTGACCCTCTCTTCCCGATGGCATGGATTTCTTTGTGGGGTTTTAGTATCACAGAGGAATTTGAATTTGAATTGGTCATTTCCTTAAGATATATGAACACTCAATTAAACAATTCCTTCACTTTATGAATTTTCAAACTTAAAAGTAGTCTACTAAAATATACTTTTGTTTAGAGAGAGGGCACTAACATTTTTTCCAGTTATGTTTTAACAGATCACATCGTTATTGGTCACCACTACCGTACTGGTGCTACCGTATAAATCTATAAAATAAATATCAAATACATCTTATAGGCAAAGTAGTGCAGATGTCTGTTTCCCTAAAATACAGCGGTTTTCTAAAATACTGACCTAATCTTCACGTTACACCATATTTGTACATCATGTTCCACTGACAATGAAAAAATATCTATATTCATGTAAACAAACTTGAAATATGATGAACAATGAACAGTCAATAGAAAATCAAACCCCATTTAAGAACTATACAAAGGGCATGATTTTTCTGCACTCAACAATTTATCCAATTCATGGAATGTGTTCAATAAATCACTCTTTTGTTAGCAGGTTTTGTTTTTGTATTTCATGTCTTCATTTCCGAACATATTTGGTAAACCTTTTTTCACTATATGCGGTATGTGCTGTATAAAAATCTGATATTGCATGCACCTTTTATTATCTATCGTTTCCCTCCAAGTCTGACTCCACTGAAATCCAAACTGAGGAGACAATAGATTTTTGTAAGCATTAATGATCCTGGGGTATATGTGAGATCTGTGGAAAGCTTTGTGAAGGAAAACTGTGAAAAATAAACAACGGTTATCACAACTGCTGCACAAACACAGACAGAGGGTTCAGTGTGAAATATGTGCTTAGTGCAGAAATCAAACATAGCCTCTAAAATGTTCCCCAGACGTCCTCTTGTGGAATGCAGTGGGGTTCGAGGAGAGGCTTCCTGTGTGTGTATGTGTCCTGGTTCAGAGTGAAGTCTCGAGGCTGTGCAAGGGACTGCCAGGTGTCGGGGGGACGGCAGCGTCCTTGTAGAGGTGCGGTAGCCGCTCTGTGGCGTTATTGTTCTGGTTGGGTGAGGTGGGCAGCTTGGGCAGGGGAGGCACAGCGTTGCGCTTGGTCGGAGCGGAGTCCTCCTCCAGGGTGATGTCGTCGATCAGTGGAATCTGTGGCTCCGAGTCCTCGATGCGGAAGTCGGGGGTGGTCATGAAGTTGTGGATGGAGCTGCGGGACTCTGGAGTCTCCAGACCCTCATATGGAGACATGTTGTCACGGAATGCGTTGACAACACGGATCTGACAGGGGAAGAGAGAGATACAGATACATTTTTTGTCCATTTTATATGCAAAATTAATTCTTTAACATCATTATCAAGAAGAACTTCAGTATCCTCATAGTCATAGGTAGAGGAGTTATGCTGTACCTGGGTCTGGATTCTGTTCAGGCCTCTGCACCACAGCACCTGACCTCGCCGCATTTCCATCTCGGCGTGGTCAATCTCATCCTGGTCCTCCAGTTCCTCCAACTCCTCCTCAGGAATATCATCCTTCTGTGTGCCATGGCCTGCCGTCATCAGGAACTTCAACCGACTCGTGGGAATGGTGGATATCACCTGCAAGCGAGGACCACAGATTATACAAAGTACATCTCCATTATGATTGTTAACTTAACAATTCTTACTATTGTACAGGAGAGTGCTTAGGCTACATCCTGCTTTGAGCATGTAATGTAGCGTGTTGGGTATTGGATGGATCATCCATGGAAGAGAACGGCCAGACAGTGGACTAACCTGACCCCAGAGGAGGCAACCAAAGCCCAGGAAGACACACCACAGCCACTGCTCTACACTCAGGCGCACACAGCTGAACGGCTTCCCTCCAAACTGCACTATCACAATCTGGGAAACAACAAAGGTGAGAGAATGATGACATCACAATCTGGGAAACAACAAAGGTGAGAGAATGATGACATCACAATTTGGGAAACAACAAAGGTGAGAGAATGATGACATCACAATCTGTGAAACAACAAAGGTGAGAGAATCTGTGAAACAACAAAGGTGAGAGAATGATGAGAGTCATCTGTGGAGCAGCGCATCGCCCTCACATACTCTTCTCACAATTTATAGTACAGAAATGTCACTGTCAATTACTGTTAGTTTTTTATTTGTGAACAACATTTCTTTGAAACATTTGTGGTAATTCTCAAAGAAGGTCAGACTATGTACCTAAGCTTTGTTAATGTAAATGTGAAACAGCACACAGCTGGAAGTTAATGTAAATATGAAATAGAACACAGCTGGATGTTAATGTAAATTTATAGCACACAGCTGGATGTTCCCCTTGGGGATCAATAAAGTATCTATCTATCTATCTATCTATCTATCTATCTATCTATCTGTTAATGTAAATATGAAATAGAACACAGCTGGACGTTAATGTAAATTTATAGCACACAGCTGGATGTTAATGTAAATATGAAATAGCACACAGCTGGTTCTATACCTGGATGACAAATGTGCCAAAGACGATGGAGCAGAAGATCATATTGTTGAATATTCCTTCAAAGACGTTGCGTTCGCCATGGATCTTGCGGGCATTTATCTCATTGAAGAGCTGCATCATGACGAAGGTGTTGAACACGATGGTGTAGTGTTCTGAGGGTGGCGCATGTAGGGGAGCGTTTCGGCCGTTGTCGATGTCAAAGATATGCTCACCTGGGAAGATACAAAAGAGAAAGTTAAAGTTAAAATTGATTGGAATTTAGCAGAAATTTTAATTTTAGTGTTGGGTTCAGGAAACGAACTCAGGCCGACCAGTTATCGGTGACATTACCACTGCTCCTCCACGATTGGGAGAACATGAGTAAGCAGAAATGTTACTGAGTAAAATATTAGTGATATGAAATGAAATCTATATCCCACGACAAAATCTGCATTTATGAAACATGTATTGCATTTCGTTTTTATCATTATTTTTCTTAATGACGGAGTGACAGCAGCAGGGGGCGCCAGCCATTCTTTAGCATAGTATTGTGCATTGTGACCTCACCTGATTGTGTCATGCTCAA
Organism: Alosa pseudoharengus; assembly: GCF_046254945.1. Lineage (NCBI taxonomy): Eukaryota > Metazoa > Chordata > Actinopteri > Clupeiformes > Clupeidae > Alosa > Alosa pseudoharengus. Next base: position 39,942,106 of record NW_027468565.1, on the reverse strand, counting down.
GGCATTCTTTAGCATAGTATTGTGCATTGTGACCTCACCTGATTGTGTCATGCTCAAGGCATTCTTTAGTATAGTATTGTGCATTGTGACCTCACCTGATTGTGTCATGCTCAAGGCATTCTTTAGCATAGTATTGTGCATTGTGACCTCACCTGATTGTGTCATGCTCAAGGCATTCTTTAGCATAGTATTGTGCATTGTGACCTCACCTGAATGTGTCATGCTCAAGGCATTCTTTAGCATAGTATTGTGCATTGTGACCTCACCTGAATGTGTCATGCTCAAGGCACACAAAACTACAGATTTCATGAAATGTCTGTGTAAAATTTAATTACTTCAAGGATCAAATGATTCTATTCAGCCCCTCTCGATTCCTCCCACCCTTCCTACTGATAACACTGAGCATGTATTGGTTCATACATGACTTGGCCAGCAAAGAAGGGCTGTATTTCAGGGAGAATTTAACAATGCTCAGTGTGTATAGATCAGATAAATACTTAATGGACCCATCGAACAGCCAATCAGACATCTGATCAATGCAAACCAGAGGGCACCAGAATGATGAAGCCATAGACACAAACAGGAGCTGTACAGACTCAAAGGAACAGACCTATTAGGCAATTCAGTTGTTTAGATTGACATGAAAGTAAAAATGTATTTGTTTATGAAAAGGAGTTTGATTCCAACACTGATTATACACCACTACAATATCACTGTCTTTTTGCATGTCCTGGCCTAAAGCATGGTAAAGCAGTGTTCCTTTTGGATCTTCAACACCACAGTATGAACTGCAAATCTGCTGTTATCACAGAGAATTCACTACTATAACAAAAATACACATTTGGGAGACAACTCCTTAAAATTGTGTTAGGGAATTCCCATTAGAGCCAATGTCCCACCCTAGCTACGGTCTACCTTCCTAAAAACTGCCCAAAAGTTGACAAAGGCCTTAATTTTCACAGCAACTTTAAACTCCTCCTCCATAAGGCAGCAGACAATTAAATCTTAACATGTTTTGAGCGCATACACACCAAATTGCTATATCATTGTCTCCAGATGCATACAGATGCATACTGTATTATACAAATGGCTTTGTGAGATGCATACTGTATTATACAAATGGCTGTGAGACTACAAATCTACAAAACGTTAGAGTAGGGCTGAGCCATGAACCAGTGGTAGCGTCAGAGCCCAGCACCACAGCACCTCACACACAGACCCAGCACCCATGGAAACCTCACACACAGACCCAGCACCACAGCACCTCACACGCAGACCCAGTGTCCATGGGCACCTCACACACATTTTCTCGTCCAAAATGCCTCACACGCATTTTCTCATCCAGTGGTCATTTCCTGTCCACTAAAGCCAAAAAATATAACTTTTATAAAAAAAAGATATAAAAGATCTGTATGTAGTTGGCCATTCTGTTTTACTCACCAGCAAACAGCAGAGTGAAGATGATGGTGAGCTGGTAGACAGCGTGGCCCAGGATGTTCTTCATCATGGTGCGGGAGATCAGAGGCTTGTTGCGGCCGTAGGGCTTCCTCAGCAGCAGGGCTTCCGTGGGCGGCTCTGTGGCCAGAGCCAGAGAGGCAAACGTGTCCATGATGAGGTTGACCCACAGCATCTGGACGGCTTTCAGTGGGGAATCCTACAGGAGGAGAGAGACTGCAGTGTTAACGGCCTTCTTCCTACTCATTTAACTTTGTTAAATCAGACTGGGAAAAATAGGATTGGATGGCATGAGTGATAGATATGAAAGTGGTGAAACTGAAGAAATGAAAGAAAGGAAAACACTGCTGTTCAGATAGCATCAGCAAAAGGTCTATTCTATTGTATAAATTGGTCCTTACAAAGGCTTTTCCCATAGCCAAAGGCTTTTCCCAAAGTGGGTTCGGGGAACGAACTCAGGCCGACCAGTTATCGGTGACATTATCACTGCTCTTCCACAATTGGGAGAACATGAGTAAGCAGAAATGTTACTGAGTGAAAGATTAGTGATATGAAATTAAATCTATATCCCACAACAAAATCTGCATTTATGAAACATGTATTGCATTTAGTTTTTATCATTATTTTTCTTAATGACGGAGTGACAGCAGCAGGGGGCGCCAGCCATTCTTTAGCATAGTATTGTGCATTGTGACCTCACCTGATTGTGTCATGCTCAAGGCATTCTTTAGCATAGTATTGTGCATTGTGACCTCACCTGATTGTGTCATGCTCAAGGCATTCTTTAGCATAGTATTGTGCATTGTGACCTCACCTGATTGTGTCATGCTCAAGGCATTCTTTAGCATAGTATTGTGCATTGTGACCTCACCTGATTGTGTCATGCTCAAGGCATTCTTTAGCATAGTATTGTGCATTGTGACTTCACCTGATTGTGTCATGCTCAAGGCATTCTTTAGCATAGTATTGTGCATTGTGACTTCACCTGATTGTGTCATGCTCAAGAGATTCTTTAGCTGTATTGTGCATTGTGACTTCACCTGATTGTGTCATGCTCAAGGCATTCTTTAGCATAGTATTGTGCATTGTGACTTCACCTGATTGTGTCATGCTCAAGAGATTCTTTAGCTGTATTGTGCATTGTGACTTCACCTGATTGTGTCATGCTCAAGGCATTCTTTAGCTATATTGTGCATTGTGACTTCACCTGATTGTGTAATGCTCAGTCACACAACTACAGATTTCATGGAATGTCTGTGTAAAATGTAATTACATCCTTTGATTCAAGATTAATCAAATTAAAACAATATAAAAATTGATCAAAATTGATCAAATTAAAACAATATAAAAGATCTGTATGTAGTTGACCATAAAAAAGGTCTATTGTATAAAATTGGTCCTTACAAAGACTTTTCCCATAAGCCAGTTAGGATATGCCACACTTAGGGGTGTCAACAGATATAGAATGACAAATGAACTATTCTCAAAAGATTACACATTACACAAAAGGTTTTAGCTATGTGTCATGTTTAAGGCAACATTCATGCATAAGAGTCATTATTACATTATCACCAGCAGGGTGAGGTGGTCTCCAAACTGGAGAGCAAACCCATTGCATGATTTGTTTTATTACCATCCTGTTTTATTAGTAAAGGAGTATTTTCCAATTCAGTTCACCTGTGTGATGCAGGCTCCTGTGAAGGCTACTATCTCAGCTCACCTGTGTGATGCAGGCTCATGTGAAGGCTCACCTGTGTGATGCAGGCTCCTGTGAAGGCTACTATCACAGCCACCACATTGACTGTGAGCTGGAACTGCAGAAATTTGGAGATGCTGTCATAGACGTTCCTCCCCCACATCACAGCCTTGACGATACTGGAGAAGTTATCATCTGTCAAAATGATGTCCGAGGCTTCTTTGGCCACGTCTGTTCCAGCAATGCCCTGAAGAGAGACAGTCATATCAGGATGAAGTAATAGCCAAAGGAGACCAGTGCTATCAAGATCAAGCATTCCTTCAGGAGTCAAGTCATTTCAATATACATCAACCCTGACAAGAAGACAGTTTTGTGATATGACCCGTCATTGTAAATCGTTCAAAAAACAATCAAATGTGTTATTGATGGGGTCCTCTAATTTAGATCTGGACTACATTCGATGTTAAATTCAGAGTATAAGACTTTGTTATTGACAAAACACATTTTTGACGATACATACCATTGCAAATCCAACATCAGCTTTTTTCAGTGCAGGGCCATCATTGGTTCCATCTCCTGTTACAGCCACAACTTGCCTTTGCTCAAGAACTGTGCTATCAATTATACCTGTACAGAATATCACAAGAGAGAATTTTTCAACAACTGCAAAATGTGCTTGAGCTCAACTGTAAGCCCCTTTAAACACAGTAAGACTTACCCTTAACAAGAGTGTGTTTATCTGTGGGTGAGGACCTGGCCAGTACTCGTAGCTTTGGCCATATCTTATCAATGCGCTCCTGCTCGATCTACAATGGAATAAAAAGATCACGCTTGACCCCAGTGACATAGGATAAGCAGAGGAATGGAGATGCAAAGCAAAGGCTGTACTAACCTCCCCTAATTCATTCCGAATCCGCCTGTTAAATTCTTTGCCCTCAATGCACAGGAAGTCATCTCCTGGATGCAGGATGCCACACTTGCTGGCGATGGCCCGCGCAGTGTTGATGTTGTCCCCGGTCACCATGCGCACGGTGATACCAGCTCGCTGACACTTCTTAATGGCGTCAGGGACCTAATCAGGACAAACGGACCCCCACCCACCCACACAGGCCTCTTCATTAAAACAGCAGGAATCAGGCCCACACAGGCCTCTTCATTAAGACAGCAGGAATCAGGCCCACACAGGCCTCTTCATTAAGACAGCAGGAATCAGGACCACACAGGCCTCTTCATTAAGACAGCAGGAATCAGGCCCACACAGGGCTCACCTGAGGGTAGCTGTGCTGGAGGGGCATCTAAACAAGCACAACTGTCACCAAAATGGCCCTGTACACTGTCCAACCCACTAACATATTTGCATTAGATCATACAACAGCAGAGGTGGACGAAGTAGCCTACACAATTCCTTTACTTAAGTGAAAGTATAGATACACCATGTCAAATATTACTCCAATACAAGTGAAAGTTGCTAAGTCAGATTTTTACTTAAGTTGAAGTACAGAAGTACCGGTACTTGCTTTTTAATACTTACCGGTAAGTATTCAGAAGTATTTTTCCTTTTTAATCACTATTTGGCCTTTTTAACAGTATTGTAATGTAATGTTTATTTGGTCATTAATAGGGTATACATCCTTTGGTCGGTCATAGGACTTGAAGAGACCTTTAGCTCCATACATCCAACAAAAACATTTGACCTATTTTCATAACTTTGCAACTGTTCAAATGGATGCAATAATATAATTTTAATCATTATTCATTCTCTGTTCACAAATCTAAAACATTTTCACTGCCGAATACAAAACCAGAAAACTCAATTATGAGTAGATTATTTATCATTTAATAATGTAGGGTAAAGATCTAGCTATGTGGTGAATGTCAGGTGATTGTCTAATTTCATTCCAATTTCGGAATGATCATGGAGGATAGCTTGGTTAACACCATACCACTTCTCAAATCTCAATTGCTAACAGGTTCGTCTAGGTTCTCCCAGGCTACATGGAGGATGTTCTGATGAAGAATCTGTTGTCACCATCATTACCAAAGCCAATTCAGCCAAGTTCAAATAGAACTATTGAAAAAATGAACTTCAAAATGGTCTATCGTATTATTGCATTTAAAGAATTAAATGTGGTTAAAAGTAACGAGTACTTCAAGCTCATAGTTCAAATGTAGTGTAGTCAAAAGTACAGTATTTGTCTTTCAAATGTAGTGGAGTAAAAGTCACAAGTTTCCAAAAATAAGTAATAGTGAGGTGAAGTGGTTCGGTCCATCATGGGAGTGTAAAGCACTGTGAGAGGCAACTGCCTCACCTCTGGCCTCACTGGGTCCTCGATGCCCACTACACAGATGCAGGTGAGGGCAGTGAGGATGTCGGTCTCGTTGTCCCAGTCGGGCTCTCCGTCCGAGGTGGGGAAGTCCCTGTAGGCCAGGCAGATGGTGCGCAGGCCTTCGGACGCCATGGGCTCGATGACCTGCTGCATCATGTCGTCTCGATCCCTGGGCTTGAACGCTTTGGCCTCACCTGTGCCTGTCAACACTCTGCAACACCTGAACAAATGATTGACATGTCAGGCTTTTGTTTTTTTTATGCATGAACGTGTGTTTTACCTTGTTCTCTGTAGGTATGCAACTTTGGTCCGTCACAAACATGCTCAGATGCTATTTACAAGCCAATTTACAAAGCTAGAATTAGGCTGGGGAATAAAATGACCCATTGTGTTGGCTGTGTTTTTTAGTGGTCATTTCAATGTCCGAAATGTTATCCATGGAGGAAACAACTGTGTTTCTGATTCACGGTAGGTTTGTGATGATGCATCGATCTTTACTATTCTGTGTCTGTTTAAATGACCAGACAAGCCTTATTGTAAAGTACAACTATTTCAGTCAACATTACCAGCTCTCCCAGAAACTAGTGACTGTGATGGCTATAGTGACTGTGATGGCTATAGTGACTGTGATGGCTATAGTGACGGCTATAGTGATGCTATAGTGACGGCTATAGTGATGCTATAGTGACTGTGGCTGCTATAGTGATGGCTATAGTGACTGTGATGGCTATAGTGACTGTGGCTGCTATAGTGATGGCTATAGTGACTGTGATGGCTATAGTGACTGTGACGGCTATAGTGACTGTGACGGCTATAGTGATGCTATAGTGACTGTGACGGCTATAGTGATGCTATAGTGACTGTGACGGCTATAGTGACTGTGATGGCTATAGTGACTGTGGCTGCTATAGTGATGCTATAGTGACTGTGATGGCTATAGTGACTGTGATGGCTATAGTGATGCTATAGTGACTGTGATGGCTATAGTGATGCTATAGTGACTGTGATGGCTATAGTAACTGTGGCTGCTATAGTGATGGCTATAGTGACTGTGATGGCTATAGTGACTGTGATGGCTATAGTGACTGTGATGGCTATAGTGACTGTGGCTGCTATAGTGATGCTATAGTGACTGTAATGGCTATAGTGACTGTGATGGCTATAGTGATGCTATAGTGACTGTGACGGCTATAGTGACTGTGACGGCTATAGTGATGCTATAGTGACTGTGACGGCTATAGTGATGCTATAGTGACTGTGACGGCTATAGTGATGCTATAGTGACTGTGACGGCTATAGTGACTGTGATGGCTATAGTGATGCTATAGTGACTGTGATGGCTATAGTGATGCTATAGTGACTGTGATGGCTATAGTGATGCTATAGTGACTGTGATGGCTATTGTGATGCTATAGTGACTGTGACGGCTATAGTGATGCTATAGTGACTGTGATGGCTATAGTGACTGTGATGGCTATAGTGATGCTATAGTGACTGTGATGGCTATAGTGATGCTATAGTGACTGTGATGGCTATTGTGATGCTATAGTGACTGTGACGGCTATAGTGACTGTGACGGCTATAGTGATGCTATAGTGACTGTGACGGCTATAGTGACTGTGATGGCTATAGTGATGCTATAGTGACTGTGACGGCTATAGTGACTGTGACGGCTATAGTGATGCTATAGTGACTGTGACGGCTATAGTGACAGTGACGGCTATAGTGATGCTATAGTGACTGTGATGGCTATAGTGATGCTATAGTGACTGTGACGGCTATAGTGACTGTGACGGCTATAGTGATGCTATAGTGACTGTGACGGCTATAGTGACTGTGATGGCTATAGTGACTGTGACGGCTATAGTGACTGTGGCTGCTATAGTGACTGTGGCTGCTATAGTGATGCTATAGTGACTGTGACGGCTATAGTGACTGTGGCTGCTATAGTGACTGTGGCTGCTATAGTGATGCTATAGTGACTGTGACGGCTATAGTGATGCTATAGTGACTGTGACGGCTACAGGGATTAAAGTGAAAAAAAATCGTTTGACTGAACTTTTTTCAGGCCATAAGTCATACGTTCTTCATATCTACCTATAGAGATAGCACCCCTTTTGCGGTCGCGACCTATTGGTTTTTAATGTACAAAAAGATGCAAACAGCAAAGTAAAAAAAAACAATTGCCTACGTTTCTTGTATCGATCAGTAAACTGTTTCTCTCAACCAACGCGGCTGAGAATTGTTAAATCACTAATATTCCCACTGTTAGACTACGCGGACGTTGTTTATCAAAACACCTCAGACTCAAACCTGAAACCTTTAACTGTAGCATTTAATAACCTGTGTAGATTTGTTCTAAGATGTCTGTTTATGACCCATCACTGTGTATTGTATGACTCCCTGAACTTACTATCACCAAAAGCCAGAAGACAGTTTCATTGGTATCAGTTCATCTTTAAATGTGTGTACCTTGACTTCCCCCAATACCTTAAAGACTATCTAATTCCACCCAGACCTAGCCACAGATTGCGGCACACTGAACACCCCACGTTCACGGTGCCAAATATTACAAAGGAGATTGGTAGACGGGCATTTAAATTTAGAGCGCCCTACGACTGGAATAGTCTGCCGAGGCATATCAGATCCATAGTCTGCCTTCACTCATTCAAATTTTCCATTCTGACCTACTTACAGGCGAACTCCACATGTAAATGTTTTTGAATAATTATGATTAGGTGTCTGTATATGTATATTGGTAATGTGCTGAGTACTATTCTCCGTAACACCTATACTGAATATATTTTGTAAATGTGTAGGCTGAATACTGCCATGCTATGACCTATTGTTATTTTCCTCAAGGGTGGTGACGTTGGGGTGGGAGTGGGGGAGATTTTGTGTGAATGTACTGTATGTGTGAAAGTGTTGTCCTGTTCAGTGTTCTGTTTTTGTTTTTGTACTGTACTGTTTGTCCTGGGGACCCCCTCGAAAACGAGATATCTTATCTCAAGGGGCTATCCCCCTAAGCAAATAAATTGAAATTTTCTTTAAAGGGAGTATTCGCCTTATTCACACGTTTAACATTGTTTAAACCAAAACGAGGCTACAGGGTACACTTACTATATAATTAATGCCACCTACAGGCAGTGTTGGGCAAGTTACTTCAAAATCGTCAAAGTAATTTGTTACATTATAATATTACTGTCTCTGAATTGTAAGGCATTACACTACTATTGTATTACTTTTAAGTTACTTTTACCAAAATATCTAGAAATATGGATTTGGAATTCTAAATGCAGTTTATTATGCTCAATGCAGCTCATTGCACTTCTAATGGAGGGCGATGTGGTATAACATAATGACTGAGCTAGGCTTAAGGCTAACAACAGTAGAATGCAATAGGCGCAGTGATGGCTCATGATGCAATACAAGGAACAATCATAGCCATAATGTTGTTAAAAGCAGACAAAAGGTCGAAGTCTGGTCAATTGTGATAGAAATGCTGTAACTTTAGGCTTAGGCCTACTCATTAAACTCAACAGAGAGCCACTACCTGTATATTGTAACCCAGAACTGGTCAAGACAGGCTACACAGTGCCGCTGCTGGCCATTGTGGTGCCCTAACTGGTGAAATACAGTATTAACCCAAGTATGTCATCATATGGTCAACTATAAAGATGTAGGCTAATCTGCCTGTTCCCAGGGATGGGTAGTATTTCTGAAACATGTAATATGTATTTCAAATACAAAATAGTATTTTGTCATTTGTATTTTATTGGGTTGAAGGAAATGGCTCTGTATTTTGTATCAAAATACTTTATTGGTGTGTATTTTTGTATTTTAGAAATACTGCAAAATACTATATGTGAAACACACTAAAAAAAGTAGATACTACACACAGGTGTAATGAATAATTGGTAATTAGGCAACAATGGTTTATTTTTATCGCAATCAGCTAATGTGAGAACAGCTGTGTTCAAAGACACTAACAGCTTTTCAGTGACGGCTATTGTTGAAGCATCAGCTCTGGTCTGAAGCACTGGTGTGAAGTCGTACGCAAGTAAAGATGAGCAAGTTTACCTGTGCAAGTTCACATAAGGACACCGACAAAGGCAACCATGTCCTATTCACTAGTTCACATTCCTGAATTTGCATAAAGACAAAAGCATAATAAATAAATAACCTGACTGATTGAAGGAGGCATGGCAAATTCTGTCACGCTCCTCCCGAACTTCCGTTTGTAAAACGCCATTTGTCTCCATGCCAATCATTAACAGAAAAGATATCTCAATGAACCACAATGACATCAATAGATGGTAAGGTGTTGAGTGTGTTTGAATTCCCTTCCTTGTAGCATCCATTTCTGCATTCTACAGTGGGGACAAGTTCACCTTGTTTAATTAAATAACAATTCTATTTCCTTATTAGCTGCATACTTGAGGTTGGAGATATTAAGGCATATCAAGTTTCTCACATACTGGAACTTCAAGATACATAGCCTTATGATTTTCTTATTCAGTTCTGCACTGGACTTGAATTACGAAATTCGGCACAGATACACAATTATGATTTTGGCCTATTGATTATAATGTGGTTAATTGAAAGCTCTGTCAGTCGTTTTGGATAAGCATCAGCTAGATGACTAAATGTAAATGTAAATTCTTGAATTATTCTTCTGATCACACTACATGAACTTGCATACGGTATACTATTTGGTATGACGGGCCAAATTGTATTGTTTTTTACTATATAGTTTTAATAGGCTAAATGTTTGGGATATTAAAAAGCTTTTTTTGCAGTGCTTTCATACTTCCTTGAAAAAAGTATTTTGAGTATTTTCTAAATACAAAAATACAGTATTTTATTTTGATACATAATATGGTTACTGTATTTTGTAGTTTATTTTGATACATTAAAAATGAGGGTATTAGGTATTTTATTTTGAAATACATTCTGATGTATTTTTGCCCATCCCTGCCTGTTCCCAGCATCAGAACACTTTGCGATGGTTAGCGTGTCGTAATTCAAGTCCAGTGCAGAACTGAATAAGAAAATCATAAGGCTATGTATCTTGAAGTTCCAGTATGTGAGAAACTTGATATGCCTTAATATCTCCAACCTCAAGTATGCAGCTAATAAGGAAATAGAATTGTTATTTAATTAAACAAGGTGAACTTGTCCCCACTGTAGAATGCAGAAATGGATGCTACAAGGAAGGGAATTCAAACACACTCAACACCTTACCATCTATTGATGTCATTGTGGTTCATTGAGATATCTGACATTTTTTCTGTTAAAGATTGGCATGGAGACAATAGGACATGGTTGCCTTTGTCGGTGTCCTTATGTGAACTTGCACAGGTAAACTTGCTCATCTTTACTTGCGTACGACTTCACACCAGTGCTTCAGACCAGAGCTGATGCTTCAACAATAGCCGTCACTGAAAAGCTGTTAGTGTCTTTGAACACAGCTGTTCTCACATTAGCTGATTGCGATAAAAATAAACCATTGTTGCCTAATTACCAATTATTCATTACACCTGTGTGTAGTATCTACTTTTTTTAGTGTGTTTCACATATAGTATTTTGCAGTATTTCTAAAATACAAAAATACACACCAATAAAGTATTTTGATACAAAATACAGAGCCATTTCCTTCAACCCAATAAAATACAAATGACAAAATACTATTTTGTATTTGAAATACATATTACATGTTTCAGAAATACTACCCATCCCTGGGAACAGGCAGATTAGCCTACATCTTTATAGTTGACCATATGATGACATACTTGGGTTAATACTGTATTTCACCAGTTAGGGCACCAAAATGGCCAGCAGCGGCACTGTGTAGCCTGTCTTGACCAGTTCTGGGTTACAATATACAGGTAGTGGCTCTCTGTTGAGTTTAATGAGTAGGCCTAAGCCTAAAGTTACAGCATTTCTAGCACAATTGACCAGACTTCGACCTTTTGTCTGCTTTTAACAAAATTCTGGCTATGATTGTTCCTTGTATTGCATCATGAGCCATCACTGCGCCTATTGCATTCTACTGTTGTTAGCCTTAAGCCTAGCTCAGTCATTATGTTATACCACATCGCCCTCCATTAGAAGTGCAATGAGCTGCATTGAGCATAATAAACTGCATTTAGAATTCCAAATCCATATTTCTAGATATTTTGGTAAAAGTAACTTAAAAGTAATACAATAGTAATGTAATGCCTTACAATTCAGAGACAGTAATATTATAATGTAACAAATTACTTTGAAATGACAGTAATACATAATACATTACGATTTTGAAGTAACTTGCCCAACACTGCCCCTGGCACTTTCATTTCTTTACACCATGGCTTGTTAGTTCTCCCCTATTTCCAACAGCTGCCCATCTCCATTTATTTTTTAACTTTTGACACCTGCCTTCCTTTAGCAACAACGCATCCATGACAGCTAGTGGCCTTGCCAAATAGACGCACACAAATGACGCTAATATGCGAGGTTCTGGTAGGCATACTGGTTATGGTTTTGTGCTATAAATTAATAATATTTTATAGCAAAGTTTTAAGTTGACTATTTTGATTGCATGGTTATTTTTTGTCAACATACACTCACAACCTACTGTCGTTAAAAGTGAGGCCTAAAGCAAAATAGGCTACAAGGCTGTCTGTGCGTCACAAACACGACTGACCCCCTTACTAAACAGTTCGCGATGATGACAATATTATTATTATTTTATGTTAACACGCTCAGTCAAAACCTTCCGTTGCAAATTGTGAAAAACGTTGTTGTACATGTCATAACAGACGGGATAATACATTGCATACGGTTTATATTGCGTCGCTTTACACATAATGTTAGTTGCATTGATTAAAAACTGTAACAATAATAGTAGCCTACATGGGGTGGCATAGCAGGCTATCTGTTCAAGTCATAGGTGACACCCAAAATGAATGACCTCCCCTGACAAGAGTTCGCGATAGTAAGAAATTGTCTACATTGATGAACGGAAAGAACACAGCCTACGCTTCTTCTCCGAATTCGCACATAGAGCTCACAATATCATATCCAAAAAAGTTAAACGGATTTGCCAACCTCATCAGCTGCATTTGTCATGCATTGTGTCACTATAATCCAACTTTTAGACCGTTATTAGTCCTCCATATGTGTTCTTTTTTTTAAGCAAACGCCCCAGGCCAATGAGACAAGTGTGTAGCTACAACATAAACAAAGCGGAACTCATGGCTGAGGTAGGCTAGGCCAGTGGTTTTCAAAGTGGGGGCCGGGGCCCCCTGGGGGGCCGCAAGGGGGTGCCAGGGGGGCCTCAGCAAATTGGAAGGAAAAATAAAAGCAACAAATAAATACATTTGAAATATACCTATTACTATGAGAGTTGTTATACAATGTCATTATAATAATTTGGTGCATATGAACATTATAATGACTGGGAATAATAGTAGAGTGATAGCTCTCATATAGCAGAAAGCTCCAAATGCAATGTTTACACACTGTATTCTCCATTGCGAAGTGCTTGTGGCTAAAATAATTATTAGGATTATCTTAATGTATTTTTTCATTTGCCGTACTATTGTCTATGGGTTTAATAACACATTAAGGGGGTCCTTGGCCAGAACCTAGTGGTATTTGGGGGGCCTTGTCATGGAAAAGTTTGGGAACCCCTGGGCTAGGCTATCTTCTTGAGCCGTCACTGATTGAGACACAGAAAGTTCTCAAGAACACTATTAGGTCTTTAAACATTTACCATCACACACATTAATTCCTTAAAAAAAGGAAAAGAAAAGGTGATAGCCCCCCCCCCCTCCTATTTTTTTTTTCTCATCGGATCTGCATCGATCTCAAATATGACATTTCTAAAATCAAATTGACGGAAATCCGTCGTACGACGGAGAACTTTAATCCTTGCGGCTATAGTGACTGTGACGGCTATAGTGATGCTATAGTGACTGTGACGGCTATAGTGATGCTATAGTGACTGTGACGGCTATAGTGATTGTGACGGCTATAGTGATGCTATAGTGACTGTGACGGCTATAGTGACTGTGATGGCTATAGTGACTGTGACGGCTATAGTGATGCTATAGTGACTGTGACGGCTATAGTGACTGTGGCTGCTATAGTGACTGTGGCTCCTATAGTGATGCTATAGTGACTGTGACGGCTATAGTGATGCTATAGTGACTGTGACGGCTATAGTGACTGTGATGGCTATAGTGATACTATAGTGACTGTGATGGCTATAGTGATGCTATAGTGACTGTGATGGCTACAGTGATGCTATAGTGACTGTGACGGCTATAGTGACTGTGACGGCTATAGTGATGCTATAGTGACTGTGACGGCTATAGTGATGCTATAGTGACTGTGACGGCTATAGTGATGCTATAGTGACTGTGACGGCTATAGTGACTGTGGCTGCTATAGTGACTGTGGCTGCTATAGTGATGCTATAGTGACTGTGGCTGCTATAGTGATGCTATAGTGACTGTGACGGCTATAGTGATGCTATAGTGACTGTGACGGCTATAGTGACTGTGGCTGCTATAGTGACTGTGGCTGCTATAGTGATGCTATAGTGACTGTGACGGCTATAGTGACTGTGGCTGCTATAGTGACTGTGGCTGCTATAGTGATGCTATAGTGACTGTGACGGCTATAGTGATGCTATAGTGACTGTGACGGCTATAGTGACTGTGATGGCTATAGTGACTGTGACGGCTATAGTGATGCTATAGTGACTGTGACGGCTATAGTGACTGTGATGGCTATAGTGATGCTATAGTGACTGTGATTGCTGTAGTGACTGTGATGGCTATAGTGATGCTATAGTGACTGTGACGGCTATAGTGATTGTGACGGTTATAGTGATGCTATAGTGACTGTGACGGCTATAGTGATGCTATAGTGACTGTGACGGCTATAGTGACTGTGGCTGCTATAGTGACGGCTATAGTGACTGTGATGGCTATAGTGACTGTGATGGCTATAGTGATGCTATAGTGACTGTGACGGCTATAGTGATGCTATAGTGACTGTGACGGCTATAGTGATGCTATAGTGACTGTGACGGCTATAGTGACTGTGATGGCTATAGTGATGCTATAGTGACTGTGACGGCTATAGTGATGCTATAGTGACTGTGACGGCTATAGTGAGGCTATAGTGACTGTGATGGCTATAGTGACTGTGGCTGCTATAGTGATGCTATAGTGACTGTGATGGCTATAGTGACTGTGATGGCTATAGTGATGCTATAGTGACTGTGACGGCTATAGTGATTGTGACGGCTATAGTGATGCTATAGTGACTGTGACGGCTATAGTGAGTGTGGCTGCTATAGTGACTGTGGCTGCTATAGTGATGCTATAGTGACTGTGATGGCTATAGTGATGCTATAGTGACTGTGATGGCTATAGTGATGCTATAGTGACTGTGACGGCTATAGTGACTGTGGATGCTATAGTGACTGTGATGGCTATAGTGATGCTATAGTGACTGTGACGGCTATAGTTACTGTGATGGCTATAGTGACTGTGATGGCTATAGTGATGCTATAGTGACTGTGACGGCTATAGTTACTGTGATGGCTATAGTGACTGTGATGGCTATAGTGATGCTATAGTGACTGTGATGGCTATAGTGATGCTATAGTGACTGTGACGGCTATAGTGACTGTGGATGCTATAGTGACTGTGATGGCTATAGTGATGCTATAGTGACTGTGACGGCTATAGTTACTGTGATGGCTATAGTGACTGTGATGGCTATAGTGATGCTATAGTGACTGTGATGTCTATAGTGATTTTCTTACTTTTTCAGAAGGATTTCCGACGCTCCCTTGCTAAACATGCGGTATCCTCCGTCATATTTCTTAATGACGGTGCTCATGGACTTGCGGACGGAGTTGAAAGTGTAGACTTTGTAGAGCTTCTCCTCGGGGTACTCGTTCCGGACGGCCTGGTAGTCTCGGCGCAGGTCCATGACGAGCCCCAGCAAGGCACATTCGGTCTTGTTGCCCACTTGGCGCGGTAATCCGCCCTCCTTCTCAGGAGACTGGTGACAAACAAACAAACAGCACTTCCATTTACCACCGACCCCATAGCAGGCCATACCCAGGAGCACACACACATAGCAGGCCATACCCAGGAGCACACACACATAGCAGGCCATACCCAGGAGCACACACACATAGCAGGCCATACCCAGGAGCACACACACATAGCAGGCCATACCCAGGAGCACACACACATAGCAGGCCATACCCAGGAGCACACACACATAGCAGGCCATACCAAGGGGCACACACACATAGCAGGCCATACCCAGGAGCACACACACATAGCAGGCCATACCCAGGAGCACACACACATAGCAGGCCATACCCAGGAGCACACACACATAGCAGGCCATACCAAGGGGCACACACACATAGCAGGCCATACCCAGGAGCACACACACATAGCAGGCCATACCAAGGGGCACACACACATAGCAGGCCATACCCAGGAGCACACACACATAGCAGGCTATACCCAGGAGCACACACACATAGCAGGCCATACCAAGGGGCACACACACATAGCAGGCCATACCCAGGAGCACACACACATAGCAGGCCATACCAAGGGGCACACACACATAGCAGGCCATACCCAGGAGCACACACACATAGCAGGCCATACCAAGGGGCACACACACATAGCAGGCCATACCCAGGAGCACACACACATAGCAGGCCATACCAAGGAGCACACACACATAGCAGGCCATACCAAGGGGCACACACAGGGCCATACCAGGGGGCACACACACATAGCAGGCCATTTACTGCTCCACTGCTTTGTTTTTCAAATGGCTGCTCAGGAGTCAGGACAACTAATGCTTGTGTTGCTCGTGTAAAAACAGGTGGAACACCAAAACCTGAAAGACAGAAAACAATTATCCTACCATAATTTTGGTGGTATATGCACAGTTGATGCCGATGCCTGTTATGAGTAGGTCCATGATTTTTCCAGGAATGAGATCTGGCTCTGGGACCTTTCTGTAATGTCTGTCTGCAATATTAATCTGCACCACTGTCATCCTGTTCATGGTCAAGGTTCCAGTCTTGTCCGAGCATATAGCAGTGGCATTGCCCATGGTTTCGCAGGCATCCAAATGTCTCACAAGATTATTATCCTTCATCATTTTCTGGAAGTACAAAAGTATAACATTCTCAATCCCAGAGTGGAGTAGATCATCAACAGTGGATCACCTATACCTAAACATTTTATATTGATCTATTTGTCTATGTTTTATTAAATGTAATATTTTACATCAACCACAAAATGGCTTTAAAATAGTAATATTTAAATTCTGCGTTGTATGCAAATGACTCACTTTGACAGAGTAGGCCAGTGAGATGGTGACGGCTAGTGGGAGTCCTTCAGGCACGGCCACCACCAGCACAGTGACGCCGATGATGAAGAACTTGACCACAAACTGAATATAAATGGGAGTGCAGTCTTTGATCCACGGCAGGCCCTGGACCCAGAAGGTGTCCACCACGAAGAGCACCACTAGGATGATGACCGTGACGGCTGACATCAAAAGGCCTAGATACACACACACACACGCACACACACACGTATGCACGCACGCACGCACGCACGCACAGACACACAGACACACACACACACACCCACACACGCACGCACAGACACACACACACACGCATGCACGCACGCACGCACGCACGCACATACATGCATATGCATGGGTTTAATTACCATTCATATAAAACAATCCTTTTAATATTGATGAAGAAAACTGATCAAAACATACCCGCTTTGCCGATTTGTACTGCTAATTTGGTTAGTTTCCCTTGTAGCACAGACTTCTCTTTCTTTGGTATGTTGGCTTTCTTTTTCTCCTCGGCTTCTGCTCCATCGTCACTGTTGAGGGGCTGCATCTCAACACCATCCTTACCTGTGGAGGAACACCATCCTTAAATATGGAGAAGTGCACATGCATCTCAACACCATCCTAACCTGTGGAGGAGTGCACATGCAACACCATCCTAACCTATAGAGGAGTGCACATGCATCTCAACACCATCCTAACCTATAGAGGAGTGCACATGCAACACAACACCACTCTTACCTATAGAGTGCACATGCAACACCATCCTAACCTATAGAGTGCACATGCAACACCATCCTAACCTATAGAGTGCACATGCAACACCATCCTAACCTATAGAGGAGTGCACATGCATCTCAACACCATCCTAACCTATAGAGAAGTGCACATGCAACACCATCCTAACCTATAGAGTGCACATGCAACACCATCCTAACCTATAGAGGAGTGCACATGCAACACAACACCACTCTTACCTATAGAGGAGTGCACATGCATCTCAACACCATCCTAACCTATAGAGGAGTGCACATGCAACACAACACCACTCTTACCTATAGAGGAGTGCACATGCATCTCAACACCATCCTAACCTATAGAGGAGTGCACATGCAACACAACACCACTCTTACCTATAGAGGAGTGCACATGCATCTCAACACCATCCTAACCTATAGAGTGCACATACAACACCATCCTAACCTATAGAGGAGTGCACATGCAACACAACACCACTCTTACCTATAGAGGAGTGCACATGCATCTCAACACCATCCTAACCTATAGAGTGCACATGCATCTCAACACCACTCTTACCTATAGAGTGCACATGCATCTCAACACCATCCTAACCTATAGAGTGCACATGCATCTCAACACCATCCTAACCTATAGAGGAGTGCACATGCAACACCATCCTAACCTATAGAGTGCACATGCATCTCAACACCATCCTAACCTATAGAGTGCACATGCATCTCAACACCATCCTAACCTATAGAGGAGTGCACATGCAACACCATCCTAACCTATAGAGTGCACATGCATCTCAACACCATCCTAACTTATAGAGTGCACATGCATCTCAACACCATCCTAACCTATAGAGGAGTGCACATGCAACACCATCCTAACCTATAGAGTGCACATGCATCTCAACACCATCCTAACCTATAGAGTGCACATGCATCTCAACACCATCCTAACCTATAGAGTGCACATGCATCTCAACACCACTCGTACCTATAGAGTGCACATGCAACACCATCCTAACCTATAGATGAGTGCACATGCATCTCAACACCATCCTAACCTATAGAGTGCACATGCATCTCAACACCATCCTAACCTATAGAGTGCACATGCATCTCAACACCACTCGTACCTATAGAGTGCACATGCAACACCATCCTAACCTATAGATGAGTGCACATGCATCTCAACACCATCCTAACCTATAGAGTGCACATGCATCTCAACACCATCCTAACCTATAGAGTGCACATGCATCTCAACACCATCCTAACCTATAGAGTGCACATGCAACACAACACCATCCTAACCTATAGAGTGCACATGCATCTCAACACCATCCTAACCTATAGAGGAGTGCACATGCATCTCAACACCATCCTAACCTATAGATGAGTGCACATGCAACACAACACCATCCTAACCTATAGATGAGTGCACATGCATCTCAACACCATCCTAACCTATAGAGTGCACATGCAACACCATCCTAACCTATAGAGTGCACATGCATCTCAACACCATCCTAACCTATAGAGGAGTGCACATGTATCTCAACACCATCCTAACCTATAGATGAGTGCACATGCAACACAACACCATCCTAACCTATAGATGAGTGCACATGCATCTCAACACCATCCTAACCTATAGAGTGCACATGCAACACCATCCTAACCTATAGAGTGCACATGCAACACCATCCTAACCTATAGAGTGCACATGCATCTCAACACCACTCTAACCTATAGATGAGTGCACATGCAACACCATCCTAACCTATAGATGAGTGCACATGCAACACTTTGACCTCTGGTTTCACTCTTCCTCTCACATCAGGTACTTTCACATGATTGTCCCTTCCTGGTTGTATTCCATTATGTATATAATGCTTTGAAATGATTATATTTACAATGCAGTGGACTGCTGATGGGTGGAGTAAGGTCTGCTGGTGATGATATCAGTAGTGGTCTGCTGGTGATGATATCAGTAGTGGTCTGCTGGTGATGATATCAGTAGTGGTCTGCTGGAGATGATATCAGTAGTGGTCTGCTGGTGATGATGTCAGTAGTGGTCTGCTGGAGATGATATCAGTAGTGGTCTGCTGGTGATGATGTCAGTAGTGGTCTGCTGGTGATGATGTCAGTAGTGGTCTGCTGGAGATGATGTCAGTAGTGGTATGCTGGTGATGATGTCAGTAGTGGTCTGCTGGTGATGATATCAGTAGTGGTCTGTAATCCTGGTTGGAGGATTATCTCTCACAGCAGACTCATTGCAAGGCAAAAACAAGCGCCAGCATAAATGAATAAGCCACAGTCATAAGCCACACCTGCACTATTGTTAGAGCTGCAGGCCCCGTACGTATTGTTTGGGTATATGTACGTGTGCGCGCGTGTGTGTGTGTGTGTGTGTGTGTGTGCGTGTGTGTGTGTGTGTGTGTGTGTGTGTGTGTGTGTGTGTGTGTGTGTGTGTGTGTGTGTGTGTGTGTGTCTAGTGAACGTGTTTGCATAAGTGCATGCATGCATGTGTGTATTTGCCTGCATATGCATATTTGTGTATGTGCATGTGTGTGTGTGTGTGTTTGTGTGTGTGTTTGCATGCAGGTGGGTGGGTGTTTTGTGTGTGTACATGTATGTCTGCCAGCTGAGGGCAGGAAAATAGAGGGACTAAAAGAAGAGCAGCCGTGCTCACGGGCTTTAAGCTTCTCGGCGCTAATCGCTGTGAACAGAGGCAAGAGCACCTGCCACTCATCCCGCCAGCACACACGCCTGACCATATGGAGCGCCTGACCAGTGCAACACACCGCACCATATGGGGGTAAAGAAACACAGATCACAGTAGGGAGCCAACTACTGGTACTTTACTATCAACACCTTGGCTCTTGTCACTGGCTGTGTCTAATCGGTCCCTCTATAAGGTTTACATGTGTTTAAATATGAACTGATAAGTGCTGTATGATTTCATCATAAACTTTCACAGTATGTACGTGGATGATAACGATTTAATAGTGATTTAACTGTATAAAAACAGTGAGCAGGGCATATTTTCCTGAACAGTGAGTAGGACGTATATTTCATTTAAATTTTGGACAGAAAAGATAACATATAGCATCTCTAATATTCTTTTCCCACTCACAGCTAAATTCAACTCATTGCACGATCTCTCAACACGGTACACCTCAACTGACAAAGTGACTCCACCGAGACCGCGTGCACACAGGAGGCCGTAATGGAGTGTGTGAGGTTTGGAGTGGACCGGGAGGCCGTAATAGAGTGTGTGGGGTTGGGAGTGGACCGGGAGGCCGTAATTTGGAGTGGACCTGCGTCACACAGCTGGTATCAGAGTTCAGCTCCCAGCTGTGTGTGTCTGAGCCTTTTCTGGCCGCTTGCCCCAAGAGGCCCGATTAGCCACACACACTCCGGGTTGTTCCAGAAGTCATAACTACAGGCAACACAGGGTGAGGCTCAACCAACTCACCTTTCTTCCTCTCCCCGCCTTCATTCTTTTTGCCTGTGAGAAACAGAAGATGGTACAGTCTGAGAAAAGTCTTCACTTTGGCAAATGTGCAGAGAAAAGGAGCCGAGTCATCAGTGGCACAGCAGCATGGACTCAGCTAAGTGCTGCTCATCTCGTCTCTGATGTTCCCATCACATCTAATGCATCAAACCATCATTCTCAAGGTCATTGTGATCTTTTATCATTCTCAAGGTCATTGTGATTTTTTTATTATTCTCAAGGTCATTGTGATCTTTCATGTTTCTCCATTCCAACAATATCTGAGTCTGCACCAGCACGATTCTCTGTTCACAAGAGGATTTAGCGAGAGGCTAACCAGGGAAATCTTACTTTTCTTATCTTTCTTTTCCTTCTTTTTCCTCTCTTTCTCCTTCTTTTTCTCTTCTTTCTCTTTCTTTTTCCTCTCCTTCTCCTCATCATCATCATCATCATCATCATCATCTCCTGCCCCGAGCAGGGTGAAAATGATGCCTGTTTGGGAGTTGACACCCACAGCTGTCACAACCATTTTCCCTGAGCCCTCCATGACATGGGTGCCTGGAAGAGACAAATCAGCTGAAGTCAGACACACTGGATGCAAAATTGTTCCAAACATAGAAGAACTGAGACAATTATCATTTCCTCCTCAGACTCAGGCGTAGGTGTTCTCCATCATTCCGTCTCTGGGAACATTCTGTTCCATTTCTGTGAACCATTCCAACACATATTTCCAGACGCTGTTCATATATTACACCTGACACGTTACTGCAGGATAGCTATAGATAAATTGTGAGCAGCGACTCAGTAAGCACGTTTTGGCAGCAATTGAGCAGAGCTGAGCAGAGCGAGACCTAAAACAAGACCAATGAGACGCCTTATTCTTGTGCTCTGCAACATATCTACACACACCCTGGCATTGTGTACCAACCAACCGATCTATAATGTAATATCTTCACTGAGGTATGATCTTGTCAAAACAAATGTCTGGAGCATCTACGTCTTCCAGAGAAGCTGGAACAAGCTGGAGGTTTGGATGAGAGGGGTCTCTCATTTCGGTAGCTCGGTATGGTGTAGCTTAGCCTTACAGCCATTATGGCACAAATTATTATGGCATGGAAAGAGGGATTTAGCAAAATGACAGGGCTGCATCACCTGAGAGCAACATGGGGTCTTTATCGAGTGTCTTCTTCACATGGTCTGATTCTCCAGTAAGAGAGCTTTCATCGATCTTTAGATCGTTGCCCTGGATTAGCACTCCGTCCGCAGGAAGCAGGTCACCTGGAAACAAGCACCAGACAGGAGACGCAGGTGTTCACATTTGCACAACACAGTAGCACATTAAGCAGGTCATGCAACACAGTAGTACATTAAGCAGGTCATGCAACACAGTAGCACATTAAGCAGGTCATGCAACAGACAATTTAAAATTAAAGCTTAAAAATGAAAAAAAAGAAAAGAAATAATAACACAGTACTAATGACAACTCAAACAGTATAGAGTCAGTGGAGGTTGCCAAGAGTTTTCTCCAATTGACAGACCCATTCTGACATACACAATTAAAGGCTACGAATGATTGTCCAAATGATTGCTTTCTTTTCTGTCAATTATAAAGTAAATATTTGAGGAAGCACTAGGACACTGAAAATCGAGCCATGCTAGTCCACAATAGTAGGCCACTTTTGGGCAATCAGCATTCTCATTCCAAGCTACTGGAAAATGGAACTCAATTCCACTACATATTAGGAATTGTGCAACTCTGAACAGTTTTAAAACTTTTTTGAAGACTCAATGATGCGATCATTGAACCTGTACACAGAACACCAAATGTATTATGTGATTTGTATGATGTTATATCTGTAATGTTGTTGTTGCTGTTGTTGTCTTGTTGCTGATACTGTCTGTAATGTTTTGTATGTATTTTATTGTCTTTTTAACTCCTGCCCAGGGACCATAGATGCAAATTAGCTAACTAGCTAACTCTGGTATAGAACTAGTTCTGTACATGGTCCCTGTCAACTAAACTAATAAACTAAACTAAACTATTACCGTATTTGATTTGTGCTATGTCGCCGACTATGATGTCAGCCACTAGGATCTGGATGACCTGTCCTCCCCGGACGACCGTGAAGCGCTGTTCCTGCTCGATGCGGCTCTGGAGGCCGCGAAACTGCTTCTCTTTGCTCCAATCGTTGAAGGCGGTCACCAGCACCACCACACAGACGGACAGGAGGATGGCGGCCCCCTCGATCCAGCCTGCATCGGCCTCCCCCTCGTCCTCGACCCCTCCGGCCGCCTTCCCACAATCTGCAGCATCACAACATTGCACTCAGCAGCAGAAGGACAACAGTCTGCAGCATCACAACATTGCACTCAGCAGCAGAAGGACAACAGCAGTGCGACCCAAATCAACTTCAACAGTGGATCATGTTTAAGAAATGATAAATAATACGAATAATACATACAGGAGAATAGAATAAGAATAACACAAAGCTCACGCATGAGTAAGGACATGAGCATGACACATTACTTGAGTTATTTACAGCTGAGTGTGTGTATCAATACAAATCCATACATTACTTCACAGCCATTTACAGATAAACACTGAAATTAGGTCAATGGAAATACAACTGAATTGTAGAATGTGAAAGTGCTTACTTACGTTCTCTTTCTGCATCAGGAGGTCGATAGAATGAAAGGCCTAGTGAAATGATGGCTGCCACTTCTAGAATAATTAAAGTCACATCTTGCAATGCTTCCCATACTAACTGAAGGAACGTTTTTGGCTTTTTAGGAGGTATGAAGTTCTTCCCAAATTCTTCTATTCTTCTATTGATATCCTCCGCATTTCCAGTTAACCCTATGAGGAAATAGAACATCATTTAGACCCTTCAAGTTACATAATGTACATAACATACCAAATCAAGTTTATTCCAAGCCTCTTTCTTTAACTTTGGTATGATCTCAACATAGGTGGACAGACACAAATGGAGTCTTTATCATGTTACTATGACTCGATGGATCCTACTCAGTTAAAGTTCAGTTAAAAAAAAAACACCTTTACTGCCGAAGACAAAACAGAAACCCTTCATTAGTTTTAAATGAACATCAGTTATGAATGGACTCAACAGACATTACAGTTGTTACCTTAGTATGAAGCACATCTTGTATATGTCAATATAACAATCTATGTCTTACACATTCACCTCTATGCACTGAATGATATATTGAAGGATTCTAATGTGCAAATTAGGGTTGTTCTGATTGGTCTGCTGGTTCTGCAGGCCTGTAGCTCTGCTGACACCTACAATGCTTAAAGGGGAACACTACGCCACTTAAAGGGGAACACTACGCCACTTAAAGGGGAACACTATGCCTATCTAAAAAATCCACCAACACAAACATCTGAGTCCATGTTGATAGCTGACCAATGGGCTATACTACGAATCTCGATTAGTGGGTTAGCGAGGTATGTTATGACACGAAAGTGGATTTGTTTTAGTGTCGCTATATCACCATGGTATCTTATGCTGTCAACCAAACCTGGTCGGGAGGAGGTTATGTGCTAAGTTATAGCTCAAATCGTGTAATCTACCGCCCTCTGACCAATCAATTGTCTTAAAAACGAAGTTATCTAACGTGTAGGATTCTGTCATATATCTTACAGGTGGAGCTCTGCCTCTACTAACATTTTGGATCTCGAATGCGCTTTAATAGTGCTGTGCGTGCAAATATCCCACTATGGACGTGCATACCATACAACAACTGATGACAATTGATTTATTTGATGTTATAGGTTAGACACAAAAAATTACCGCAGTGTAGATTAAGCTATCGCTCATGAATGCGGAAGTAATTGTTTTTAAATAGAGGCGGTCTTGTGCGTCTCCACGTTTCACGATTGGCCAACGTCATCCCAACACCGAGAACGCGCACAGATCTGAGCTGAAAGCCTAGTTTGACAAATATATCACATAACTGCTATCGTAGTATCACTTAACGTATACCCCTGAGTCAAGGCTTTGTCAAGCCTCGATATGTCTACATAGCCTAGATATGTCTAACGTGCTTCGTAGTATACCCCACAAGTCTTTTTTAAGCAACCTTGGCAACAAATAAGCAGAAACTATAATTTTTATTATATTCTACAATGTTTCCGAAGTAACCCAACTCTAAAATCCTTCATTCTAACCTTCAATAAATCTCTAAATATAAACTTCTTCAAATGAGTCATACTCAGTCTGAGATCATGAAATACAAAGTTTTGTAATAAACAGTTGAAAGATGTATTTGTTACAAAAAACCCTCCATATTGAGTTAAAAAAACATCTGCACTGTCAACAAAATGTAAGATTCCATCATATTATTACTTTTGCTTTTATTTTGTCTTATTAATTATTGTTTATGTTTAAATGATTTTACCTTGTGCGTTTTATGTTTTATGCTTTTTATTATGATCATTACCTTTTAAACTATTCTTTGACTATATTGCCCTTCTATGCTTTTATTTGTTATTACTGTTTGCTTTTGTTTATGTAAAGCACATTTAATGACCTCTGTGTATGAAATGCGCTACATAAATAAACATGACGTGACTATACTTGACTTGACCACATGTGTGCCTGGGTTCTTCTAAAGGACTGTCCTAGGTTTGCTTTAAATGGAGACTGCTACTTCACAATTCACAACGCCTCATTTCAATTTCACAAACTACGTAGATCAAATTCTTTCACAGATTTAGCTATTTTTTCACTGAGTTGATGTAAGACAACAGTGATGTACTTTCAGAGGTTACAAAGATACTAGTCACTGAATGATGGTGAGGGGGAGGGGAGCCTGGTTGTGGCGAGGCCTCTTGACCTGTAGTGCTTTGTTAGCACGCTTATTCCCACTAAGTCCTCTCTAAGCAACACTGGTCCTCACCTCTCCCTAAGCTTTCACTCCGGGCCTGACTAACATGGCATGCGTAACACATGACCTCCACTCCACCAATTGAGGCCCTCTCCAGCAAACCTTGAGCTACATGTAGTAATTTCACTCAAACGTCTCTGTTCTAAACTTCAGAGTCAGTCAGATTAAGCAACATCAAAAACGTTCCAGCAACAGTGCATGAGCAAGAGAGATTAGTACCAAACGGAGCAATGAAGTGCCTGCTTTGAGGTTTAAGGTGAGTGGGATTACACGAGGTAAATCGATCTGCTCCCACCTGCCACCGTATTACTGCTGCCACAGTAAGAGACGTGTCAAACCAACCAGGAAACATCATGACAGGATTCAAAGGGAAATCCAGCAACACTTGTGGATAAAAAATGGCCAAATATATGTAAATATTAATGTTTTTTTAATATGTAAATACATTTAGAAAATATTGACATTTTTATCCACAAGTTTTGCTGGATTTCCCTTTGAATCCTGTTTTAAGAGATGCACCGATATATCATCAACATTGGTATTGGCCAATGTCGGCCTTGTTGATTGATATCGGCCTTGTTGATTGATATCTGACATGACATTTACTGATGGCAGTGGCTGATGTTTAGCTGTTATGTTATCAGTTTTGCACTACAGTAGGTGTGCTGACCAGGACATTATAAGATGGAGCTATGAAGGCCTGTAACACTTACAAATGGTTCAGTCTTTTTACGTATATTTTTGTTTACATTTTACTAAAGGATATAATTAACAACAAAAACCTCGGTTTTCTTATTCAGTTCATCCCTATATCTACCCTGACCAAGCACCTTGAAAGTGAAGTTGCGCCAAAACTGCTCTCTTAGAAGAATTCAAATGACTGGAAATCCACATGTGATTTATCCTACAGTTCCACAAACATAATGGCTCAGATGTGATAGTATGAATAAGCAAGAACATCTCACTGACAAACTAGCTTGACCTCACGGATATGACTTCACCATTTGAATTAGAGCTACTGCTAGGGAATGCATGTGTGTGTTGACCCAAAGGGCTGTGCTACAACACCACTACTTTACATATAACAGCACTAGAATTACACATTTTATGAGTAAGGCTGGTTTTATGCTCAGCTGGGGTTTGTCTGATATTACTGTGGAAATATCTTTGGTCAAATAACAAAATATACTGTTTTGGTCCAATAATGAACTGGTTATATCTGGTTATACAACATACGTGTCTAAACCATTATTTGATAAAACATAAACTCTATCCAAGCATTACTGTGCATCCTAAAGTACATAATTAGAGTGCCATTTCTAGATCCTCAATTCTTTGTGATAACCATACAAATAACCACCAAAAACGAGACTGGGGCTATGACATGCCTTGGAGACACACTGACATTTAAAACTGTCTGGCTACCTCAAGAGGACGCTTTTTAAACAGCTGTGTGGCTACCTCAAGAGGACGCTTTTTAAACAGCTGTCTGGCTACCTCAAGAGGACACTTTTTAAAGGTGACAAAATGGAAGCAGCGAACTGCAGCACAGTCACATTAGCTTCACTGCGCTATAGACTGCAGCACAGTCACATTAGCTTCACTGCGCTATAGACTGCAGCACAGTCACATTAGCTTCACTGCGCTATAGACTGCAGCACAGTAACATTAGCTTCACTGCGCTATAGACTGCAGCACAGTAACATTAGCTTCACTGCGCTATAGACTGTGTATAGCATACTATTTATCAAACAATATTTATTGCACACTTATTGTGCTTTCAACTGGGTCCATAATAAACCCAAATACGCAAACTATATAACAAAAACTATGTGCCAATATTTGCAATATAATGGTGAACAATTGGGTGCCACATCAAAACATGAGTCAATATATTTGGCCCTACATTCAGTATAATGCATTTACTCTAGTACCACACAACAACACAGCATTTACTCTGGTACCACACAACAACACAGCATTTACTCTGGTACCACACAACAACACAACATTTACTCTGGTAGCCTACCACACAACAACAACACAGCATTTACTCTAGTACCACATCAAGACAATCCTTTTTTCAGCTAAATGTACCCTGAACGTTGTTGTTTTTAACAATTATTTTAAAATTGGATTATGTTCTTGTTTGAAAAAGACTTTATAAAAGATACAAAGAACCAAACCATCTACCATTCCTGCACAGTGTGTTAGAGTTGATATTGCTGTCCATTTACTATTAGTAAACATGTATCAGTAAGATGATAATGGGTGTAATGAGTAATAACTGTAATTATTGATTCAGAAATGACTTTACTCTTCATAAAGTTGTTTTCTGACTAGCAACCTGAAGAGTGTAGACTAACCTTGTTATGCTTCACCAAAACCTCTAAAGACCATTTCCTATCTCCTACTGCTTCAACAATCAAAAGTATTGTCTGCCCAGTCTAAAGTACTTCCAGCCATTGCCATCCACTCCATCTGGCTGCCATTTCCGGTAACAATTCACGCTATGCACCTGATACAGTCTGCAAATCCATGGGAGGCTGATTCAGAAACATGACAGAGCCAAGGGTGACACTCTCAGAATGGAATGCAATGTGAGCTAATACGAAATGCCATACAGTTCAAGGGAGGTGTTCCACTATATCAACCAAACAAATAATATGCACTATGTAGAAGTGTATGTGTCACTAATCCATCTGACAGAATACCTTCTGATTGGCCTTTCAGTAGTGGCTGTGTAATGTTTGCAGGTATATGACAAGTGAAGCATATTTACCATCTACGGGGGAGGTTTTCAAGCGGCTGCAGAGTCCGTGCACATCTCCGTAGGTCTCCTGGACCCTCTGCAAGCCCTCCGGCCCTCTGAGTTCCATGAGAGAGCGCAGCTCCTTGAGCGAGCAGCCAAAATCCACGTCATGGTTGGCCTCCGCCGCCTTGGCGTGCTTTGATCCCCGATATGAGTTTTTGGCCATGGTCTCACGGCGGCACACCACGCAGTGGTGGAAAGAAGGCCTCCCTTAAGGCCGACACAATCCTCAGTGGCAGAGTCCCGGATTTCCCATAAACCTCTGCGGCTCCTCAGGGGCATGTGCTGCGAGACTCCAGGAACTTGAGCAAACAGGCGTCCATTTCTTTTAGATTCCAGAGTCTTTACTTAGTCATCTTCAGTCGGGAGTTTGATTGAAGACCTGTAAGGTTCTGCCTGGAATGGACTACATCTGTAAATAAAAGCAGTTAGGGGGTGAATGGCTGTTTGTTTCTGTTTATTTGTTTACATACTTTTATGCCTGTCCAATCTGCAGCTTCACATCAGTCAAGAACCTAATGATGGAGTCAAGCTGATGGGTATCATCTGCAGGCAGCATGTCTGTCACTCAACCATGAATCACACAGTGACAGGTCGGTTGTACACTGGCTCTACCAGGGGGAATATCTACAAGGACTCCTTCCGACAAGAAAAGCTAAAATTAGCTCTGTTACATAGAGCTGCCATGGAGGAGGCTATAAGCTCGCTTGACTCAGAACTCCTGTTTTGGCAAGAGAAAAGTATATCTGGAAGGGAAACAATTTGATTCCAATTTTAACAGATTCCCCAGGGCAGTAGCAGCTTGTGAAGAACTCAGTTTCATGGGGTGATACAGAACACCATTAGTAAGCGCTACCATGATGAATTGTGTTCTGAAGCGCACACACTCAGAAGACGCCTAAAGACAGTCAAATGCAAAGTGAGTTAAGAGGTCAAGAGCACCCTCCGTGGCCTCTCTACGGCTCCGAGGCTGACTGACAGCCAAGATAAGTGGGTCCATACCCTCTAATGTTAAATCTGCTCAGAGGAGAGGGACATGGTGTGTCTAAAACCAACAGAATCGATTCACACAATCTGTGTGTTTCTAAAAGAAGGTAATAACACACACACAAACCACAAACTAACAGTCTACGACCCAATTAGATTTAACCGGTATGTCATGTGGAAGACATGGCCATCTGTCCCATTCTGGCATAAACGTTATGGTGCTTCCTGGTGACTAAAACACAACCCCCACAGTAGTACTTACACCAGACGTCTTCATTGCCTATCACACAGCAACAGGAGGCAAACACTGGTAGCTATGGCCGTGTAATCCACAGGGATGGTGGCAGTAACCCTCCGGTTACTCCACAGAAGCCTGGCACCCCCCTTAGGAACAATCAGTCCAAACAGGCCTGCTGTAGCCCTGGGGCATCGGAATGGAGGGAGCCCCAAGACGTTCCGTTTACGGGGTTACGAACAAAGAGCGCCCCTGTAGAAAAAGATTTGACCTTCAGCGCACGGTCTGCCCACAGTGCAGTGCTGGCTTCATTAGAGGAAAAGGCTGAATGATTATCTCAGGAAAGCCTCTTGCTTAATCTAATTAGGCAATCTGTGGCCGCGGAGGGATACAGATCTTCTGCTGCAGCTACAGGCGCTGAGGAGCAAGGCCAGGGGAGAGGAGACACACAGCACACACTCATACTCATACACCTGGCTCTGTCTTTCATAAAACACACACACACACACATTCTCACACACATAAAGGCCCCACCAGGGGTGAGATACAGCTCCTGACAAGCACAAGAATCCCCTCAGTCCTGAGAGAAGAGTCAATATAATGCACAGCTTCATAGGACCAGAACCAGAGGGTCAACCATTAGTACACTGACTTAAAGGCCCAATCTCACCTCTAACAGGTCTAAAACAACAAAGATAATTTCCTATCCGAATATGTATGCTGAGATAATGTTAACCTACATTTAGGTAAGTCTTGGACATTTTTTGTAACCTGACAGAAATAAAATGTGCAATGTAAAACAACGCCATTGTTGGCATGCAGATGTAAATTTCAGGTATCAAACTCTTAAGTCTTATGACTCAAAAAAAAAATGTCTTGCTGAACCAACAAAATGTCAAAATGTACTTGGACAACAAGCAGGTGTATGGACACTAAATGAAAAACTACCTACTTTCATGTACAGATGCCTAGATAACATGATTAACATAAATCTGTAATCAATTAACAAATGTCAGGGCCACTGTGGTTAAACTGGCTACAGTGTCCCAGAGCCATATAAAGGTACCTTTATATGGCTCTGCAGTGTCTGTACCACAGTCCATCCCAGACACACGGGGACCCTGGTCAGTCCATCCCAGACACACACGGGGACCCTGGTCAGTCCATCCCAGACACACACAGGGACCCTGGTCAGTCCATCCCAGACACACACGGGGACCCTGGTCAGTCCATCCCAGACACACACGGGGACCCTGGTCAGTCCATCCCAGGTCACTTCCCAATCCCACCCCGTCTCTTTCCCCGACTCACTTCCTGGCGATCTCTTCACTGTTCGTTACAATAAAGGCAAATAAGCCCCCAAAAATATACTTAAAACAAGAAGAATAAAATAAGACGTCCCTATACCCACGGCCATTCAAAAAGTGCTGATATGTCAGTTACTGTAAGACTCCTGATAAATCAGGTATCTTAAAGATAAAAGTTTCAAAATATCACAATAGCTCCAAATAGAGAATCATCTGCTCCTCTTGGCAACTTCAACCTCATTGCACTAAATGTGATATAAACTCTCATAGGTACAGTATGCAATATAATTACACTAATAGCTCAGCTTCTGATAAGCAACGGCTAAGCTAGGCAGCAGACAGCACTTCACACAAGAGGCATTCACACTGGGGGACACTGTTGGCATCCTACATGCTTGAAAATAACTTGAAATTGTAAATCCTGCTTGGGTACTATTTGACCTGTTGAAAATAAAAAATGGCTTAAGACTGTGACTCCAGATATTTTCTCTGCCACAATCTTAATGTATTGGCTGAGGCTAACTAACCTAGCTGGATTTGTCAGCATCACACCGCACACAAAGCTTTTTAGAAATGTTGCTGAAATGATGCAAGATGTCTCCACAAATGACAAACACATACAGGGCAGAAGGTTCCAGACAGGCTGGCAGCAGTGGTTTCTAGACCATGTGTTGAGGGCATGTGGAGGAAACCAAAGGCATGTCCAAGTCACTTTGTGTTACCTGGAAAAAACAGCACTCTGGCTGCCTCAAAACTGTATTTGGGTTACCACTGTCACTGCGTAAATTGGGAAATATTTCATACTTCAGCCATACATGTCTACTTGGTAATGAAAGAGCTGCAAAACACTACATGTGAACTACTGTATGTACACATCGTTACCTAATGACACTATTTTGTTCAGTATGTTACCCCTTTTAGAATCTGCTTGAAGAAATATTTAGCGTTCCATGCGTAAAACATGTGTATTTATCCACTACACCAACTCAAGTCTAAGTCATGCATATGTCTGAAATGTCTGAAATGATTTTGACATTCCACATTCTACTACCGTCTGTACGATGAATCGACCCCTGAGCATCTTCACAATGCGTCACATTGCTGCTAAAAATGGAACACAGTTTATGACAGGTTAACTAGCCTAATAGCATGTTCCTACTAACATTATGAAAGAAACATGCACCACACAGTGTTTGTTAAAGTAGCCTGAAGGCCAAATTATATTGCTGATATTATTACAGCACTCTGTGAAGAGTCAGACGCTAAGTTTAAGAAATCCTTTCAGTTTAACCATTACGCACAACCTACTTCGATTGCATCTAATTTCCAGTAAATGTATAAGCGGTTTCTTTCTTTCTTTCTTTCTTTCTTTCAGTCCAGTTGTTTTGTTCTGGCAGCTAAGCAATGGCCAGGTGCGTCGCTGACAAGACAGACTGCTTACAGGATGCCCAAACAGAGATGTAGCGTCTAAGCTGCACTATGAGTCGTGACCACCTGTTAGAAAGACTGAACTTAAATACGTTTAAGCGTCACCAAAAAATCTCACAGAAAACTGCATCTACTCTAGACAAGAAATATATTTTCCATAATATCAAACTGCGGCAGTAACATTCTGTGCTTAAATTAAGTTGGCATTTGACAAAAAAGCAAAGCGCTCTAGGTTATTCTGTAGTTGTGCTTAGCCAACAGCGCGTATTACTCCCTTTCCCATTAAAAGGTCAATCAAGACATTGTGTCTCACCTCGCTCTCCAGCGACCCATGCATCCTCTCCTCTCATCAACTGGAGCTCACTATATTATGTCTATGGAGCTCACAGTGCAACTCGGCTGAGAGGTCCCGCCCATCACACTCCACGGGGTGTGTTTTGCGTCAAGGGGCACAGTTAGGGCATACAGAAGAACTCTCATTGGCTTACATCGTCTATCGACTATAAACGGGAATAGGTGCGTCATCTCAGACAGGTGGATGTAGCCGACGGCACGGATACATCCGCCATACAGTCTGTTTTCTCCTCAATATTAGTGCTTCACCATCACAACATCAGCTTGAAAACATTCATATAGTGAGTTGTTAAATGGCTAAAAATACCGTTTGAAACAAATGGAGGATGCTCAATTATAATAATGTAGGTCAAAAATAACATTACTGCATGAATGAATAGCAATGTGATTTGGAATACGTTTGACCACAACTATAAATATGCATGTGTGCCCACACCTCTGAGGCATATGTGTCACACAACATTTAACTCAACTGCAAGGAAACCTGAAGGAAATGTCAAGACATTTACCACATTCCAGTTACACCTCAGGTCCTTGTGCTCATTCTAGCTGAGATTTGAATCCTTTGCCCCACAGTCACTTCTGACCTGATGGTCCTCCTAAAATAAATGGTATATGCATGTGTGCATATGTGGTATACACTACCAGTAAAATATGCACACTGCCTGAGGTGAAATCTGACTGTAGATATAAACACTAAAATACATTTGTTTCATGAGGGGACACAAACATTAGACATCGTGATAGTCTGAGACTTCTCTCTGGGGGTTCATCTGTTTCTTTACTCCATGCAGTGAATACAGAGCAAACATGACCCTGATGACACACACACACACACACACACACACACACACACACAGGTGAGTACACATTTAGACTCTCTAATAGTCTGAGTCACCAGCCTCTGTCGGGTATGAATGTGCGTACATGTCACAGTGTATCTACATGAACTCCAGGGCACAGAGCAGAGCTCTCCATTGCTGTCCCCCAACATTAGGAGATCATGTGCTAAAGACACTCCTGTGTTGTTTATTATCAATATTCTCCTTATTATATTTGACCAACATTCTAATCTGTTCCCTGTTCATTTTTAAATATTATTATGTTGTTTTGTATTTGTGTGTCGCTCTGGTCAAAGGCGTCTGCTAAATCCATAACCATAACCATAACCATAACCATAACCATAACCATGTGCTGATGCTTCCACTGGAGTGCAACCTGCCTAATTAAGAAAAAGGAGCCTTTCCATTTGTAGTTGAATGATATGCACTATTCACTTGAAGTAAAGATCACACAATCAATCAATATATTGTCATTGTTAGCTAAATTGATAAAAGTCACGATACAATACAGGGAAGTTCAAAAAAATTACACGGTACAAAATATCTTGGTGCTTTCAGGAGACAGTATTGTGTGTGTGTGTGTATGTGTGTGTGTGTGTGTGTGTGTGTGTGTGTGTGTGTGTGTGTGTGTGTGTGTGTGTGTGTGTGTGTATGCTCACCCTAGGCTTTTGGGGTATTTGTTGATGTGAACTTTTGACATTGACTGGAATGAATATGAAAGCAGCATTACTTATTATGCCATAGCAAAACAGATGCTCCAAGTATTACATCCCATTGTGATGTGCGGGGCCTGATGGCTCCATATTGGCATTATTATGATTATCATCTGTTTCATCTTCCCTAATCTGTCTGCTGGACAGAGCATCTGTTGACAAGTTGAAAAAAACATTCGTCTTGCATGTTATTTAATTTCACATTAGAAACAAAAAATAGGGTTAAGACAGAAATGTCCATTCAGACATGAGATGCCTTATATTGTTCTCCTCAACCATTACAGAACACAATCATTTGAGATCAACTAAACTTTTATCAATTACTGCCTGTGTCTGTCTGTAAGCAGAACTTAAACTGTAAGCAAAGTGTTTAAACAATAATATATCTATGGCATCAAAGTTCAATACTTGGTTCGCTCAGGTGAAGTAATCTTAAAATCTTCTTACAAGCCCAAACGAGATGGCATTGTTCTCTCTGCACAGAACAAAATCAATGGCTCACAATACGAAACATAAACAGTAAAATATCTAGTCTGATGTTTCAGTCTTCAAGATCTGTTTTTTCCCCCAAAATGTGATGATGATATTTTTGCTTTATGTTGGTAAACTGGGATCTGTAGGATGTCTCTGAGTGAGCGTTGTCTTGTTTAGGGGGGATAGAGTATGGATGTGAGGTGCGCCAGCACCTTTGACGTGGACCTCGGCCTCGGGCTGGCCACTGTCCTGTGTCTGGTGGCACGAGAACGCTTAACTCCGCTGCTCTGTCTCAGGGAGGATGGTAGAGAGCACGACCTCGCTAAAACAGGATTAGCTATAAATAGTGCCGCGTATCCACTCGATTGGGCTGCGGCTACGGCTCAGCTGGTGGCAGACTCCGGCTCGCTCACGCCAGGCCCACCCGATAACCACGCCTCCCTGAGCAGCATTCTGCTGGAAACCCACCTGTTCCCCTCACACTGTACCTGTACCTGTTTGGTCCCTCTTAACCCACCTGTTCCCCTCACACTGTACCTGTACCTGTTTGGTCCCTCTTAACCCACCTGTTCCCCTCACACTGTACCTGTACCTGTTTGGTCCCTCTTAACCCCATAATGCCAGGAAGGCAAACTGTCTTGCTCAAACAGCCTCACCTCACATAAGCTACTCCTTCCATTCTATTCCTCATGGGCTACTACACACTTTATGAGAGCCTGCGTATCATACATTCAGCATGTGGACACACATGCTCACTCATGTGCAGAAATGCTCGAATTTAACAGAGGATTACAATCTGGACACACACACTCTCTCTCTCTCCCTGGGTCTCTTTTTCCCTGTGTATCTCTCCACACACACACACGCACGCACACACGCACACACACACGCACATAGACACAAACACACACACACTGTAGGATTACTAGTGCACATGCACGCCGACACAGCGAGATTACTGTGGCGCATAGATGGACACTAACTACACAGACACTCAGCATACAGACAGCAGGATTACACACACTCACCCGGGATTATAGTGCAGACCCAGCACAGCTCCACAGAAAAGCAAGCCTACATGGAATTGCTTTATCTACTAATGCAATTCACTCAGCATCCACAATACAATATGTTTGCTTATATTCTACACATGATAACAGACATAGATCACAGACACATTAATGTTTGGCAGCTGACCGTGGCAAGCCCTGTTGCTGTACACTTTGCATGTGTTTATGTGGTTCACTTCGGGGCATAAAACACGTAACACGATACTGTCACCAATCAAAACCATTTGGCAAACTGAAAGGGCTACTCTCCTGCACAGATCATACAAGGAATGCACATTATTTATTTATCATATTATTCTCTAAACCTTAAATGTCTCAGTATATCACACTGAAGTATATAACAAAAACAATAAGTAAACACAAACAGATGAGAGAGATAGCGGTCATCATAAGGAGCACGCAGAGAGAGGACAGCAAGGACATGCTGACATGCAAATACTTTCCACTAACCTGTTGTCGATGATGAAATGGCAGAAGAGGGTAATGTCACCAGCGAATAGTCCTCTAAAGATGTTTGGTGGTGAGGCAGTCCCTAGTCCGTGATATGACAAAAGATGACCAACATTTCAATCCCTTTAGCGTGGATGATGTTCCGTGCTGTTCATCTCAAACATACAGCGGCCACAGGCACAGAGAGAGGGAACCTTCTCCCACTGCACTCACGGGCTATTTTAGTCACAGGCTTTGTTAACGTGCCAATCAAAAGAGATCATTGATCCTCCCAGCAATTAACTTGACTGTCCCAAGTTAAGTGAGTCTGTTGGGTGTTTTAACATTTCTACACCTTTCCCGTGGGCCCCGAGGAGGCGGAGCAGAAGGGGGAGGCATGAGAGGATGGAGGTGCAGCGTGCAGCTTAATTAGAGCCCACAGATGGACGAGGCTCTGCAGGGGACCCCCTTGACCCCTCACCTGCTCCACTAATGAACCATGTTTGTGGCATTGCACTCTATGACACTTTCATTTTTGCATACACACACACAGTGCGTATGCAACACACACACAAACACACACACACGTACCAGCACAAAATAACCTCACTAATCTTCTTCTCAATGGCTTAAAGCCTGTGAAGAAGCTTAATAATTTAAGAGGAAAACAGCATCAGTGCTTTTAAGGACATATGCACACAGATTAGCCCCAGTCCCCAGCGGACGACATGGTTAGGAGGGGCATGCTCCCCCCTCTCCCGCTTCTCTCACACAGAAAATGAAGTGACCTGAATCATTCACAGAGAGATTGAAGAGATTACAGTAATAACGCCCAAATCTGACTGGTATTAGCATTGCTGCACACACAATGATAAAAATCAATACAAACAATGTGGGGGATAAACTGGTGTGCCACAAGACAAATGCACTCCAGGTATTGATTTATCTTATTGGGGGGGGGGGGGGGGGGTGCCTTAACAAATCAACATTAAATGAATGTCCAGATTTAACACTGAAATGAAAATGTACTCATTAAAATCATTTAACAAGGAATTCCACTGTAATATATAAATACTGTTGGTCTAGTTTTGGCATGCTGTGCAGAAACTATGATTAAACAGACTCTTTACCAGCCAATAAGGTTAGATATTAGGGTGCATCATCCGCCTCACTTTTTGAAAAAAATTTGAAAATCAATCTGTCCCTAGAATAATTTTGTTACATTAACCAAATAAAACTTCCATGAGAAATGTTATTGAGTTCAATTGATGTTTAGGTGGCCCACCGAGCCTCTGAAGTTTCCAACTAAAGATGTCCATATAAATCTAGGCTGAAAATATCATTTTTTCT
The DNA here is from genome assembly GCF_046254945.1 of Alosa pseudoharengus. Taxonomy (NCBI): domain Eukaryota; kingdom Metazoa; phylum Chordata; class Actinopteri; order Clupeiformes; family Clupeidae; genus Alosa; species Alosa pseudoharengus. The sequence goes on along the minus strand of NW_027468565.1, from coordinate 39,904,056 downwards.
TAAATAACGCCAAAAAGAATGGGTCTAGCCCTATAATGTCAATGGAAGTTGAATATAAATATGGACTTTCCGCATCATTTGGTGTGGGTTGTGTGTCTCTATCTTTATTACTTCCTAAGATATGGCAGTAGTGTACATTTTGGGGGAAGCAGCCAGACCAACGAATTTCTTGTCTTAGCTGAATTACTGAAGTTAAGCAGGTGTGGGCCTGGTTAGTACTTGGATGGGAGACCTCCTTGGGAAACTAGGTTGCTGCTGGAAGTGGTGTTCAGTAGGTGAACTCTTCCCTCTGGCCAAAAAGATTGATCCCAATGCCCCTGTGCAGTGACGGAGACACTGTACTGTAGGAGATGCCGTCCTTCAGATGTTTAACTGAGGTCCTGTCTCACTGTGGTCATTAAAGATGCCATGGCACTTATCGCAAAGAGTAGGGGATTCCCCGATGTCCTGGCTAAATTTCCAACCTGGCTCATTCAATCTGGCCCCCTAATCATCCCCCACTGTAATTGGCTCATTCACTTCCTCACTCTCCACCTCAATCTAGTGTGTGGTGAGCATTCTGGCACACAATGGCTGCCGTGCACCCAGGTGGGTGCTACACATTGGTGGTGGTTAGTGAGGTCCCCCTTTCCATGTGAAGCACTTTGAGTGTTGAGAAAAGCGCTATATAAATGTAACGTGTTGATGTTGTTGGAAGACGCAATAAAAATTGCCTTTGCCAGGCATTTTCAATAAACAGCATGAAAGTAAACTATCAATAAAAGCTTGCTGTCATGGGTTTTCCCAGTACCAAATTTGAAGGCTGGAAAACAATGTGGCCCACCAAGTCGATGTAAAATACGTATCATATTTAAAAGTTGCCGTTTATGCTATAATCCGATCAGTCATTATCACTTCACATTCACACAATATTTGCTGATTCCCACTTTGTTCTGTTTTCTGATGAACCATCCGAAAGATACCACATGAAGCACCTGAGAACTAGTGATAATCCAGTGATAATCGAGTCATCCTGAAGAAGGCCACTGCCCAAACCAAATATCCAAGACGATTGTCTTGTAGACAGAGTACATTTTGAAGACTGTGGATTGGCATTAGGCTACTAATACACTCTCCACTAAAAGCCATGTTGCAAGTAAGTTCATGTAGTCCTGTATGATACAAATACTACTCTACACTAAACAAAACATTCCCACGCATGTAGCCTATATCTGATTTGGAATTTTTATAACACCATAGCAACAACAGTTAAAATAAAAGATTAATGGCAAGTGATACAATACACATTAAGGTGTTTTTCATCAAATAACATTATTCAAAATAGAAAAAAAAGACGTTTTTCTGAGAAAAATCACCAAAATATGTATGACAACATAAAGAAAACCAATGTTTATCCAGTGAGCTGTGTGCTTTATGCCCTTAATACAGTTATTATTTAAATAACTACTGGCTAACAAATTGATAATAGTGAAATAATGTGAAATATACCCCCATAGTCCCCCATATTGCCAGGCGATTTCCTGAATTTGGCAACAAATTCGACCATTTATAAAGGTTAATGGTGGGCCACCTAAATAGATAGATAGATAGATAGATAGATAGATAGATAGATACTTTATTGATCCCCAGGGGAAATTCAAGGAAATATTATCCAATTTACTTCAAAATTTACCAGGAATGTTTTTTTGCTGGAACATAATAAGCATAGGGACAGATTAATTTGCATATGTCAAGGCGGATGATGCACCCTATTAGATATTATAGTGCATTATTTACCAGCCAATAAGGTTAGATTATAGTGCATTATTTACCAGCCAATAAGGTTAGATTATAGTGCATTATTTACCAGCCAATAAGGTTAGATTATAGTGCATTATTTAATGAGAGTGCCTCTCACTCAGCAAATAGACTGGAACACCTAATTATCCTGTGTTTACTTAATGAGGAGAGAAAAGCAAACATCAACAGGCTTGGAGATCACATTTAGCAAAGCATATTTACAGAGCTAAATATCGATATCCACCAACTTGCCTTTTTACTCATTTGCAAATGAATGGGCCTTGTGGAAGTGAACAGTTTTAGAAAATGTCTGTATATTGGTAGGCCTAGTAGAAGTGTGCTCTATTGATAGGCCTAGTAGAAGTGTACTCTATTGGTAGGCCTAGTAGAAGTGTGCTCTATTGATAGGCCTAGTAGAAGTGTACTCTATTGGTAGGCCTGAAGTGTGCTCTATTGATAGGCCTAGTAGAAGTGTACTCTATTGGAAGGCCAAGTAGAAGTGTGCTCTATTGATAGGCCTAGTAGAAGTGTACTCTATTGGTAGGCCTAGTAGAAGTGTACTCTATTGGTAGGCCAAGTAGAAGTGTGCTCTATTGATAGGCCTAGTAGAAGTGTACTCTATTGGCAGGCCTAGTAGAAGTGTACTCTATTGGTAGGCCTAGTAGAAGTGTACTCTATCAAAGAGCTAATGAAACCTGAACATATGAGCCTGCATCTGTTGCCTAAACAAATCAGTAAGTCACAGATTACCTTACAATAAGTACAGAAATCTAGTGAGGCTGTTTAGAGTAGGCTACAATAAGTAATAAGTATTTGTTAACATTGAATGCGTTGGCCAGATGTGTACCATGTTGGATACTGGGTTGTGTCTAATTTGTGTCGATTAATTAATTTAGCATTAATGTATCGTTCTATATATTACAGTGATTCTGAACGCACAATCTCTGAAACATTTAACATGTAGCCAATGCATTTACCAAGTGTGCCCACTGTATACACAATTTATTTCTCAGTTTAAACTCAGACCGTTCTACATTAGGCCTACTCTGTCTGTCGCCTAGATAGATAGATAGATAGATAGATAGATAGATAGATAGATACTTTATTGATCACCAAGGAAAGCCTACACTAGGCCTATTCATTGACACATGCTAAAACACCTTTAGATACTGTAGCCTACACTAGCCTACTCATTGACACTAAAACAGTCTCCTCTTTCATCTGACATGCGTGGCATATCTATCACAGGTCTGCGAGTAATTCAAACGAGAGTAATGGGTGTGCAGCGTTGGTTTTTGTACATGACTATTATTTTGCAGTCATTTTGTCTGTTTTCATAAGCCAGAAGGATCGACATACTGGTACCAATGGATAGCCCTGCGTTCACGGGTTCGCGAGTAATTTAAAAGAGAGTAATGGGTGCACAGGTGAACGCAGAGACTGTAAATATGATGCAATTTGATTTAATTTCATGATTTTTTTTTAATCTTCATACTTTAACGTACAGACAAGTGCGTGGTCTCGTTGGAAAGCCCCACTTCTGCTCTGTCACACAATAAAGGCTTCTCGCTGCTATGAACAGTTGCGGAGCAATGTAACAGAGAAGAAAGGGTGTTTTTGACGCACTTTGCGTCAATCGGCTTCTAGGTTAAAAGGGTTACCCCCTGGAGTGCCTTCACGTACCCCCAGCAGTGTTGCGCGGTCTGCCCGAAATTAAGCGGTCGCCCGCGGATGACCGCGGTCACCCGCGGTTATGAGTCATAAACAAAATATTTTAATGATATTCGGGTCATTTGCGGGCGGGTCAGTTAAAATTAATTAAATATATATTTTCTACAAATAGGCCTACTTAAAATATCACGAGAAAGCTAGCATCAATACAGTAAAGCATCAATACAGTAAAGTCAACAGTAAAGAAGCAAGACGCGAGTTAAAATAATAAATACACCCCTTCAGGAAAAGCGATATAGGCTATGGTTATGGTCTAGGCCTACTTCTTGCGAAGCCATTTAAAAGTATGACAGCCAAAACGGGCAGCCTGCAGGAATAAATGTTATGGCACAGACTACACAGCCATATCTACCGGTATGTATAGGTTCGCGCATGCATAAAAGTTACCTTAGTTCGTTGTGTTTGTGACTTTAAACAGTGGATGTGCTTTAGTAAAGCTTTGTGTTTCATTCAGCATTATAAACCAGTTCTTACGCTAACGTTTTGACCAGCAATGTATCTCTCTTGCCTACCTCGCCTCACCATTTCTGTTTTCGAAAGAAAGATGTATGTCCATGGCCTTCAAATCTTATCCTAGTGTTCTTATCCTTTGTGCGTTGCGTGCGTGCTTGCGCTCTTATTCTCATTCTTTCTCCTGCGCAAACATTATGTCCTGCATGCTTACTGCGTGTAGTTCTACTGCATCAAGTTTCGTAAATAAATTAGTTTGTTTTTACAGAAATGGCCTACTGTCACACTGCATGCAGCCTATAACCAAAAGCACACATTTTGTAAATAAGCGGGTCGGATCGCGGGTCGGGTATAATTTTGTCCTAATTAATATTCGCGGTCCGAGTTGCGGTCGGGTTGATTAAAATATCGGGCAACCGCGGGCCGCTTGTGACCAAACCCGCGCAACACTGACCCCCAGGGGTACGCGTACCCCCATTTGAGAACCACTGGCCTACACTAGCCTATTCATTGACACATGCTAAAACACCTTAGATACTAGCCTATTCACTTCTGAAACAGCTTGAGCACGATTAATCGGCTATATATAGGCAGACCTCTCAAGTCTCACGCATTGAGCGTGAGACACACGCATTTCAATTACTTCACTCGCTCACACGCCACACATGGCATTTCTCACTCCGAAAAATTATTAACTTGCCCGTACATAAATTTCTAAGGGCTATATTTTACAAACATGTCACACAACGTTGCTGTCTGTGCGCTCATTCAGCTCAGAGAGCAGCTGTTCAGTAACTAACCTATCGGCCAATCAGAAAATAGGATTTCTCAACCAATCAGAAAATCGTTTTGTTTTGCTGTGGGTCCGCAACGTGGAGACTACTGGTCCGCGGAGTCGTGGAGTGAAATTAGGCCCGGTGCCTCGTCTGATAACTTGCTGCGCAGTTGATCAAGATACCGCGGACCGACAAAAAAAGAAAACAAACGTTTCTGCTATCTATGTCATTAAACATGGAGCCATACAATAAAGTGGTGGTATGAGCGTTCATTCAATGCAGGCGTCTGCGCGAGAGAAACTGAAACTAATCGATTTTCAAAGCTCTGCTTCAACCTGTTGAATGCTATTTAATTGTTTAACGACACTTAATGGAACAACATTGATTTTTGGAACTTAAATAGAAACAGAACAGAGACTGTATAATACACTGTACTAGCACTGAGTATGGTATAGTCAAATTTGAATATAACGTGGCCAAAAGCTATTGTAGCCTTCTTTCTATCTGTTAAAGATAAGCAGATCAGTGATTTTTTTGGCGAGCAAAAAAGCTGGTATTGTGTTTCCTGAATCCTTACATTCAGGCATTCAAATTAAACTTCATTAAAAAACATGTATTTTTTTTCTCCATTTCCTACCAGTGTATGATGCTTGCATGAGGGAAACATCCCAAAACAAGAGCACCCATATAATTGTTGCTGTTTTGAGAAGTATTTCTTTTCTTATGCAAGCATCATGCAACCATGCAAAAGCAATAAAACTAATTATATCTTACATTAGTAAAGCAGATGTGCAGTCTGATGTGCATGTCACAAAACATTTAAAGGAACCGTATGTAGGATTTTGGACAATCACTTTCAAAATACTGTAGAGCGGTGTACACCGCAGATGTGGTAACTAGAGCAGAGCTGGCAACCCAGATGCCGAAACACTACTGACTTTGTGATTACTAGATAGGTGGAGGGTGGCGGATCAGGCTAAAACACAAATATTTAAACATCAACATCAGTTGAGGGCTGCAACTTCACTTTTTTAAATGAGGATATCCTGGCCGGACTACTGTTGTCAGTGATATAAGTATTTGAAATTAGCATGATTTCCTAATGTCTAGTGACAAATCAGGGCCATTTTATGATTAATTGAATTGAATTTCTTACATACGGTTCCGTGGGTACGTGTAGATGAGCCCTATGACCCCAAAGTCTGCCATGACTGGGCCTCAGGTCAAAGAAGTTTGAGAAAGGCTGGTCTACATAACCTCAGCCATCAGATTGAGGTTTGCAGTGATGCGCCTGAAGGCACGGGTTGAGGACCCAGTCAGTTACGTCACAATATGCACATTTGTTTAAATTCATACCTACGTAATCACCATGACCAAAATTGTACAAATTTTGGCTGTTACTGCAAACAAGAATATTTTTAAGGATGGCCTCATGACTGTGAAAATGGCTGACATTGAACCACAGTGCTTTAAATGGGAGCCCAGTAGCAGTCATCAAGGCATCAAAATCTGCAACACTTACAACACACAACATCACTCATAAACACACACACAAACACACACACACACACACACACACACACGGACAGAACCACCACTGTTCAAGAGACCATTTTGGGGCTAAATGTGCTTTTTCTCATTTGGTTGTTTTCTGTTTGTTTAGAGCAGAATGAGCCACTGCTGTTCTAAGGGCCCATTTGGGTGAAATTATTATTATAATTTATGTTATTATTATTTATTATTATTTACTATAGGGTTCTAGAATAAATAAAACAGTGTTTGAAATAATGGAATTTGCTCTCTCATGAAGCTGGGTCGATGGGACATGGGGAGGGTAGGTCTGTTGATCGGGGGAGGTGGCGTGGTGCCACGAGTAGTTCAAGCAGACGTACAGTAGGACTTTCATGTACTTCGATCCCCCCTGGGAAACAAAGTCTCACTCCCTGCAAACTTCAAAACTTGAGAGCCCTGTATACAGGTAAGTGTTTGGATCACAGTGCAGCTGAATGTCTAAAATACTACATGCAGTAGTAATGTAGCCAACTTTTGCAATGCATTTTTTTCCTGTTCAAAATAATGCATTACTACATATGAACTGCAACGAATTCCTCAAAATCTGCCGTTTTGACATTTGAATACTGCTGTTATTTTTGTTTGTTTGGCTAAGTTTACCCCAAGAATTGGCCTACGCCCCAGCAGCCACGAGGCGATTGGGTGGTGGGTAGGATATGATCAGAATAGAACGACCCATTGAGCGTCACGTGGGATACAAGCACCAATTGAAATCCCTCAAACTCTAGCGGGCAAACTAGGCAGGCAGGCAATGGGTAACAAATGACCAAAACAAGTGATGGTTGCCTCTCGCGTTAATGTCATTAACGTATTGTGTCTGATTAAAGTCACTACTGAAATTTACTTCTGCAAAAAGAACCTATTCTTGCTAAACAACCACCGTCGTTCTAGCCGTGAAGATGTCTAAGCGCACCGCCATTTTCATGGTATCTCCTCAACCAATGCACCCCTAGCTGCCTGCCTGCCTAACAAGATCCCTTTTGGTACAAAGTTAAAGTCATGGATGATCAAACTACAAAGCAGTACACCTACAATTGTAAGTCTGTATTTGACTTTGTTTACTTGTTTTTTAGTAGCCTACGCTGAAATACTCTGGTCGCTTATCAAAAGGTTAGCCTCAGCAACTCTCCTTATTTGGAGACCATAACATAGATAGATTGTTGGGGTGCTCTAAAGTTTGTCTGATTTTGACGAAGCGCTGCAAAGACTCTTTGGCAGAACTACGGAGCCTGCCAAGGGACATGTTTTTTAAATTGAGGTGGGAAGTATTGCGAGGGAACGCAAAAGGAGCTCCAAAAATAATTCCCACGCTATGGCTCTTCGCGGGTTACTTCGCGGGCTCCGCAGCCTACTGTAGCGAGCCAGAGTAGTGATATTAAAGATTGTTAAGGCGGAGCCTTACTCCGCCTTTACAATCTTTGGTGATATTGCATAACTGAGAGCTTCCTTTTGACAGTTACAATCTCAGACACAACAAAACTAATTGAACTCCGCACAGAACATGATGCCCTGTTTGATGGCAAGAAAAATGGTGCTAAAGCAGCCTGGAGGTTTGTAATTACCATTTTTGTTCCAGAATAATTCAGTACCCAGTTACTCTTTCAATGTAATTCACTCTTTTTCTGTCTACAGTTTAATATTAAAGGAGATGGGCCTGGAGGGAGTTGTTACTACTGAACAGCTGTCTAAAAAATGGGACAATATGAAAAGGAAATATAAGGTTTGTTATTGTTAATGACCACTGTCAATGTTATTTTCCATCTTCATGATAATTTAGTTATTATCCACTTTGTGTTCAGGAACTGAAGTGTCCTGGTCCTGGCATGGAAAAGGAGGCAGCAAAAGGGATGGTCACTTGGCACTGGTTCAGTATGCTGGATAAGGCCCTTGGGGTTAAGTTTCCCTTACCTTCCGTGGCCATGACGACAGAAGATAGCTGTGCCAGCCTTTCCACCAAGAGAGTGTGCCTTGTGCAACTGGGGACTGATGTCCTAAAGCTGCTCCCAAACACACCACTGCCAGAGAACACTGAGACTGCTAGTGAGCACTCTGAAAGCGGACCTGGCATGCACCTGGGGGTGGAGATCGCTAGCCTGAGGAGGGAGCGTCTGGGCATGGAGCGGGATCAGGCAGAGGTGGAGATCGCTAGCCTGAGGAGGGAGCGTCTGGGCATGGAGCGGGATCAGGCAGAGGTGGAGATCGCTAGCCTGAGGAGGGAGCGTCTGGGCATGGAGCGGGATCAGGCAGAGGTGGAGAGGGAGCGTCTGCTGCTGGAGAGAGAGCGGAAACTCTTGGAGAGGGAGAGAGCAGCCATGGAGAGAGACCGAACCCAGCTGAGAAGGGACTGGGCCACCGTGGAACGAGACCGAACAACTGTGCAGCGGGACAAGGTAAGACTCGAGAAGGACCTGGCGTCGCTAGAACGGGACAAGGTGGCCGTCGCAAGGGAGAGGGAACAGTTAAGTAAAGACCATGAGAACAATATCGCCCACTCTGAGGCTAACGCATCGACTCTTGAGGACAGGCAGAAATTGAGGTCTCTATTTGAGAAACTCATTGAGAAATTTTAAACTCACATACTGTACCAAAAACAATGATGGAAGTTGAGAATAATTTCCGCTGAAGACATCCACACTTTACACCTGACACTGAACATTAAACGTATTCACAGTACATCGCTTCAGGTATTGGCACATTATCCTTCAATTGAACAACACATCTGCTGTTGTTTTCTGTGAGCCTCATTGTGTGTGATGTCATTATAGCCAGTCACAATATGAGCAACTGTGTTGTGACGGACCAAAGTGCAGGAAACACTCATTTTAATTTTACTTTAAAGTAAAATTAATTTTACTTTAAAGTAAAATTAAGGGAAAAGTTCAAGTTCAAAAGATTAACAATAGATAAGGTTTACAAGTCTGTATTGTTAACTCCTGACTTTTTGAACTGTCGGGACTTTTTCATTCCTTCATACCTCAGCTGGCCTTTGGTGGCCAAGGCTTCTTGTTTTTGTACGATGAGCTTCCTAATGGTCATAAACAACATGCTTTTGGAAGTTACACTGTTCAGTGAGTTTGCTATTAAGTTTGCAAGGTTAAGCTGCATATGGTGGTTAAGTGCCAAAATTGTTTTCTAGAAACTACCTTATTTTAAGTGATTTAATTCAGTCATGAAAGTGGCTTCTGGGGGTCTGCGAACAGGGTTTTTGTGAAATAATTGTATATAAATTATACAAGTTGTGCTGCATCATTTGCATAAATAAACAAGCAGATGGAGTCTCTTGCTCCTGCCCACATTAATATGAACTCTGATATGATGTGACAGATCACAACAAGCTGTTATGACTCACTTGACTCAGGTCTACAACGTTACAGACAGTAGTTAGTTACAGCGACTTAGATCACTTGACCATTTAATCACTTCACTGTCATTTTCAATTATAGAAATTCATGTTAAATTGGTATGAACATGGTGTATAGTGGGAGAATATTTGGAGCACAGTCTTCTCTGTGCATTTATTTAGCCCTGTCTAATCTAATGATTTAGAGACACAATCCCAAGGGAGCACAGTCCTCTCTGTGCACTTATCTGGCCCTGTCTAATCTAATGATTTAGAGCCACAATCCCAAGGGAGGATACAAGGTATTCTAGCAAGGCAACTCAACAGCATAGGTCACAGGTCATAGGTCACAAGCGTTATTTAAACAGTCAGAGCTTAACATTTTCTTTCTTGTTTAGTTTAAGGGTAGCTCACAACTGCATAGCTCTACTAAACAATAACCTTGGGCAAGACACAGACGTAACAGTTTCAGAATCTTCTAAAATCTCAACAGTTTAGAAACCCATCATAACAGATCAGGAACATTTCAACTGGTTAGAAAAGGTCTTCTGCCCAGAGCAGACTTTTATTCTTCAACAGTTTAATTAGTTTTCATTTTAAAACAGATCAATAAATGTTGTATAACCACCACGTAAATGTAGAGGTCTCTACTTATACGAATCAAAGCTGTCCAGAAAGGGATGCACTTAGATCCCATGACAGACTCTCATGTTGACTGTTGTGTTGAGGTACTCAGTAGCCCAGAGAGGTAAGGCCTCCAGGTAAGTTCTCTCCAGGTAAGTTCTCTAAGTTCTCTCAGAACAAATGGGGAAGGTTTGCTTGGTGAATTGAAGTCCATTGGAAAATAAGATCACATTTCAGAACACAGTACAAAAAAAGGCATCCTGTATGAGAACTATTATGAGGTATCCATCTGAGGAACTTCTGCAAAAGAAAGAAACACTCATTAATTCCTGCAGTGCTGATCAATATCATTTATGTTTCTTTTTCCTTAAGTTACTAACTCCTGACTCCTTATCTCGTCTCTGGATCTGTAAATGGAGAGGATTCCAGCTGTTCCCGCTGTCTAATCTTCCAAAGTTGCTCTTGAAACAAAGTGCAAATTAAAATGGGTGGGTTCCACGTACGTGCTTCATTGAAAAGGAAGGAGTCTTGGTAATCTTTCATATATTGTGAGGAGCGTGCTTCGTCCAGGAAGAGCGAGTACACCCGTTTGATGTCTTCAACTTGCACCTCGGTGCCCTAAGTAACAAATATCAGCAATTTAAGTCAGCTCTCACAATGTGGTGCCTAGTGTTGAGGGGGTCAGAGCACATGGACTACAGAGAAGAGCTTCAAGCCTTTTAATATAATGAACTTACACAGAGCAGGGCTTCTGTGCCATAAATATTTTGTTTTAATGCATCATATGAAGTTTTTTTTTCTGGATTTGGGCAGCTGCTTACCTTGCGCTTGCGGCAGACCAGGCCAGCAGTGCTGATGAGCTGGATGGCGTAACGGAGGGAGGTTTCCATTCCAATGCGCGTCAGGACGGAGTGCGCCTCCTCGCTCAGCTCCACATCCTCCTCCTCACACCTGCACGCACGCACGCACACCACACGCACACACACCACACACACACACCACACGCACACACCACACGCACACACAACACACATCAGTAAAAAACATGTACAACTTCAAAATGATTTATTACAAACAACAAGCACCACCTACAGACAACACACACACACACACACACACACCAACAAAAATGCTTGCGATTAAAGAGCTCCACAAATATTTCTAAAGGAAATTAAATAGACATGAGTATTTGGTTTCTGTCTCTTACCTAATCTTAAGGATCTGCTTGGTCTCTTTCTCTGTGTAGGGGGTGGTGGTGATGATCAGCAGGCGGTCCAGCAAATCAATGGGGATTCCATGGGGGCTCTGGTAGTTGGTTCCACGAATGCTGGCATTGGAGACACAAAAGATATGTAGTAAAAACTGTCCTAAGTACCAAAAACGTATACTATATATTTGAACTGTTTGATGATTAATTTATCAGGTCGTTCTAACTAACACATGGCCATATTTATGGACAGTTCCTCTATCTCTGTCCTGGAGACAGTATGTGACATGAGGGCAGTTTGGGTGGTGCATGAGGGCAGTTTGGGTGGTGTGACATGACGGCAGTTTGGGTGGTGTGACATGAGGGCAGTTTGGGTGGTGTGACATGAGGGCAGTTTGGGTGGTGTCTGAGGGCAGTTTGGGTGGTGTGACATGAGGGCAGTTTGGGTGGTGTCTGAGGGCAGTTTGGGTGGTGTCTGAGGGCAGTTTGGGTGGTGTCTGAGGGCAGTTTGGGTGGTGCGTGAGGGCAGTTTGGGTGGTGTGACATGAGAGCAGTTTGGGTGGTGTGACATGAGGGCAGTTTGGGTGGTGTGACATGAGGGCAGTTTGGGTGGTGTGACATGAGGGAGTTTGGGTGGTGTGACATGAGGGCAGTTTGGGTGGTGTATGAGGGCAGTTTGGGTGGTGCGTGAGGGCAGTTTGGGTGGTGCGTGAGGGCAGTTTGGGTGGTGCGTGAGGGCAGTTTGGGTGGTGCTCCAGCGTACCGAGTGATGCCTCTGTTGGTGGCCATGATGAGCACGGGCGAAAGGTCGTTTTCAAGGGCGCGGTTCAGGAAGGAGAAGCACTCCATGTCAAGCATGTGGACCTCATCAATGAAGAGTACCTGCAAGAGGAACACACTCCTTAAACCAGACCAAACCTCTGCAAGAGGAACACACTCCTTAAACCAGACCAAACCTCTGCAAGAGGAACACACTCCTTAAACCAGACCAAACTTCTCCGTTTACAATTTCACATGTGAAGGTTGACACCTTACACGGCAGCCTCCACCATCTGCGTATGAGTGAATGAGAACATGAGGAATTACTCTGTGAAGTGCTTAGTGGTCAGAGCATTAGAAAAAAGCTTTACGAGCTTTACTTAAAACTTTTTAGGAACGTTTTAGGAAAAAAAACCTTCCAAGTTCACAACCTCATGTAATGTGGGCACAGGCACACACACTCGCTCTACACACACGCTCTACACACACACACACACACTCCCTCTACACACACAAAGCGCTTTCAGATATAACCTCCGGAGTATATGCGGAGGTTTGTCAAACGGAGGTCTTACCCTTCGGATGATTCAGATATGATGCTAACCTGCGGACCTTATACGGACCTATGTGTGAATGACATACACGCACATTACAGAATCTCCGTGTGGTTGTCGAGTGAGGGGTGGGGGCTTGTAGAGTTCACAAGATGCGAGATATGACGCAGAATATATGCGGCCGCTGCCTGTCACAGCTGCTGTTTGTTTACAAAGTGTATGCATTATGTAGGCTAAAGAAGAAAAATTTATTGTGCGTAGGCTAATACTTGAAGTAGTCACGTAAGTGCGCACTTGAAATTGACCTACAGTATTTGTATGTGTGCTTCGAATTTATTTATTACACATTTATCTGTTTTCAACGTTATGTAGCAGAATTACTTGGCTATGGAACCCCAAATCTGGTTTGCGTTGGAGAGAGAGCATGCACGAACTTTGGTACCAGCCAATTCAGTAGGCTAACTCAAGACTTCAAGGCCATCATATACAACGTTTTTAAGCAACAAACAAAATACTAACATAACAGTGAAGTGGTTCGTTTTTTCATGGTTTATTTTTTCCAAAAGCATCCTCTCCCCATGTGTCTATTGCATTTACTGTACGTAAGGAGCTTGGAACAAAGTTGGGTTTTCTTCGTTTTCATTTTCTCTAGGCATATTTATTGTCGTCAACAATGTCGCTGTAGGCTACTGCCTTTTGCTTATATGATGATTCAGTCTTTTGAATTCGTTTGGCCTTGCCATGCAGTTGTAGGCTACAACGTGTCTCTTGCCGTTCCCTTATGTGTTCTATCAAAATGTTGTATGCCCTCATGGACAGTAGCTCCGTGATGTCTGCATCTTTCCAGGTCGGAGATTTTCTGGACAGCAGTATGCCACTCCATCATAACACTGGCATTTAAGTCAGATCTAACCACATGGACGCACGAAAGAAACGTCACCGACACGCCCTCTCACTAGGAGTGAATTTTAACCGCATGTTCTACGCTTCATTCCGACACAGCACATTTACATAATGTCCGGAGGAAATACTAGGGGGGGAGCAGTAGAAACACCGGCTAAATTCGGACTTCCATATGACCGGTTATGTCGTTCAGATATACGGCCCCACCGTTTAACATCCGCAGAACCTCCGGTCTTACACGTATGTCTGAAAGCGCTTACACACACACTCCCTCTACTCACCCCAGGAATGATTTCAGCTTTGCCCTCCTCTCTCCATTCAGACACTTTAGCGTTGATCTGCTCTCGGACCTCCGACTTGATCTCTCCCGTGTCACCTGTCCCGAGCAAAGCAGTGGTCAGCAGTGGTCAGTCAGTTAAGACACAAGGACATCAGTCTGCAGAGTTCCTGGACTAAGACAAAGTGGCAAAGTGCGGAGGACGCACCTGAGAAGAGCGCCAGGAAGCCTTGTGTGCGGCTGTTAATGACGTCTATCTCGTGCAGGGACACCGTGTGGACAACCTCCTTACGCTTCTGCAGCTCCCCCTCTGGACACTGGACGAACTGCGTCTGCAACCAGAGCAAAGGCTGTGAGAGCCAGCGCGCCGCACAGCGCACGCCACACGGCACACGGCACACGGCACTCCTGTGCGTAATGAGGGCACGCGGTTCAAGAAGGCGGTCAGCTCACCTGGGCACCCATGGCATCATAATCTCGAGCTCTTGTGAAGGAGCGTCCCAGTTTACTGATCTTCCCAGTGGCTTTATCGATGGTGATAACATCTCTACGTTTGGAGGAGAAAGTAACTTTATACACTGAATGCTTTACTGTAAGTTTAAGCATGTTACGCATGCTGTACACTTAAATAAACACCCCCCCCCCCCCCCCAGTATTATTAGCAAACACAAATACTATGAGGTGCATTCTGACAGTTGATGTGACACCAAGATGTAGATAGTTAAATTGGCAGATGATTGCATTTTTCAGTCAAATAAGTTCTGACACTTCACACACAGGATGAAGCCCACACTCCAAGCGAGGGCACTTTTTAGCTTTACACCATCACGCAGGGGCACGCAGGGGCACGGGCGACAGCCCTGCTGAGTGCAGTAATGACAATGGACCACGGAATGAACCATAAATTGGCGTTAGCTCACCCAGCCTGGACACGCTCTTTGGTCAGGCTTTCAATCATTTTGCTGCCCAGGTCATAGATGGTCTCCATCTCTGTAGTCTTCAGGGTCAGCTTGCCAGCTTTGGCTCCCTATCAGAGAAATGCAGAAGCCCTCAAATGAATTTGATAGGTAATGATATTAACCATTGTTCTTTTATCCCCCCTAACAACTTTCTCATGATGCATGACTAATGTAAGAGTGATCATTTTGATTTCGCATCAGACTGAATCCAATGTAAACATGTAGCAATAAAGCCATCATAACAAAGCAAATCATGACTCACAGTTCAGATCATGACTCACAGTTCAGAACATGAAGTTCAGATCATGACTCACAGTTCAGATCATGACTTACAATTCAGATCATGACTCACAGTTCAGATCATGACTTACAGTTCCCGTGGCTGGTCTGTCGATCTGGATCTCCACCACCTCTCCCTCAATGATTTCAGTCTCTTCCCTGCAAACCCAATCAGAAACAACAACATGTGAACTAGGCGTACTGCACACAATTTTTGCCGTTTTGTCTTAACCCTTAGAACCCGATTGACGCAAAGTGCGTCAAAAAACACACCCTTTCTTCTCTGTTACATTGCTCCGGAATGGTTCATCGCAGCGAGATGAAACCTTTAATGCACGACAGAGCAGAAGTGGGGCTTTCTAACGAGACTACACACTTGTCTGTACGATCAAGTATGAAAATTAAAAAAAATCATGAAATTAAATCAAATTGCATCATATTTACAGTCTATACTTCCCTGCGTTCACCTGCACACACATTACTCTAGTTTGAATTACTCGCGAACCCGTGGCAAGCATATCAGATGAAAGAGGGGGCACAGGGCTATCCATTGGTACCATGTTTATCGATCCTTCTGGCTTATAAAACCAGACGAAGTGACTGCAAAATAATAACGTCATGTACACAAACCAAAGCTGCACACTCATTACTCTCGTTTGAATTACTCGCGGACCCGTGATCGCATAGATATGCCACGCATGTCAGATGAAAGAGGAGACTCGGAGCTATCATTTGATACCAAGTACATCCTTCTGGGTTATAAAACAGACGAAGTGACAGCAAAATAATAACTTCATATAGCTGGACTTACCCCACGTTTTTGTCTGTTCTTGTGGCAAAGCATGTTCATAATCCAATGCTATCATGTGTTTCTCTATGGCAAAGCATGTTCACATTCCGGTTTTGAGATCCTAGCAAATTCCTGCATGGCATCCAATTCAAGGCTCACATTGCATCCCAATTTTCCCAAAAACAAATAAACACCTTTTTTGCCTTTACTTTGTTCATGGCAATGCAGTAAAAAGTTGAGAATTATTATGACTGCATACACACAGGCACGCAGGCTAACACGCAACCTCGGGTCAAGTCAGGTCAGATCAGTTCGTGTCACAGATAAGGAGCGCAGAAAGGTCATTTTTCATCACTAAATAAAAAATGGCATTTATTTCCGTAAATCACACAGCAAATATTTCTGTAAATTGCTCAGCCCCAGAGTATCCCTCCAACATGGCAATTATATTGCCCGATTCAGGACAGTCTGCCCTACACACACATGAAATGCATGTAGAGCTGTGAGCTTGCTGTGGTGAGATACATGTCGAAATATAAGAATTTTTATAATACACTTTTTATATTTTAATTCTTTAAAAATCTAAATAAAATCAATGCTAGTATTAATACATGACATGATGGCAGATCTGAATAGACCAGACTCTCCTGAAAAAAACAATATATAATATATGTGTGTGGCACTTACAATGACCAGAATAAATCCTTATGAAAAGGTAGTGAAAATGCCCTAAAAACAGCTTAGGGTTCTAAGGGTTAAGCTTCTCCACCATTAGAAGTGTCTAAAGAATATAAGTTATGGATTTCCTACCCTTGAATAATTGCCTAAACCTGATATTGTTGAGGAAAACAACTTTAGAATGCAAAAAGTGCAATTCAGGCCTGTTTGGCTAAAGCGTACAAGAGAAACGTAGTTATGGATTAATTTAGCAAAGCACTTTCACCAGCACTCACTTGATCCTGACGCCGATGGCTTTGCGGAAGGCCTGGGTCAGAGCTTCTGTCTTGCTCATCTCAAGGGAAAAGATCTCACTTCCAGCCAGAGCAGTGAATGGTGTATCTTGCCCAAGAGACTGGGCAATGCCTGGCAGATAGGAGCAAAGAACAACATGTTTAGAATGCAATGTGAACAAAACTGCTGCCCTCTTGGTGTGGGTTATTCTATTGTCCCCAAATTACTCACACCTGGCTTGACCTAGTGGCATCTACTTATCCGGGCTTGGCATTTATGAAACATGTTGAACTTGGCTGCCCAGCTGTTAGGTCAAGCCCTGCTTTTCCTCTTGGAATTCTTAATTCTGTTTTTGTGAAATGGCCCTCATATCAGAAAACTAAGCATTGCAAGTTTTCGGTGTTCAAACCCCTGGATAACAATATGGTGGTGAGTATTCTGTTAAGTTCAAGACGTACCCATGGCGATGGCTGTCTTTCCTGTGCCAGGCTGCCCAGCGATGAGAACAGCGCGACCTGCGATGTGACCATCTTTGATAATTTCCAGAATGAGCCCAGCAGCCCTTCTTGATGCCAGCTGACCAACCATCCCCTGTGAAACCTAGAAAACAACAGGGAAACTTTTGCAATAAATTCACATAATCCACACACTACAGATAGCACAAACGAAGGGTGTTTTCACACTTTCAGGCTTCTAAACCAACTCAGATCGATGACTCAGCATTTTGTGTGCATACGTGAACACGCCAACTGATCTCAGTTCCCTCTACGCTCGGGAGGTAGTCTCGGCACGGTCCCTTTCAGGCTTCTAAACCAACTCAGATCGATGACTCAGCATTTTGTGTGTGAACACGCCAACTGATCTCAGATCCCTCTATGCTTGGGAGGTAGTCTCGGCACGGTCCCTTTCAGGCTTCTAAACCAACTCAGATCGATGACTCAGCATTTTGTGTGTGAACACGCCAACTGATCTCAGATGCCTCTACGCTTGGGAGGTAGTCTCGGCACGGTTCACTTCGAAGTCTGCGGCACGGTTCACATTATCTGTGCATTGTGAACACAAATCGCCCTGGGTTCTCTTTCACATTTTGCACTGTAGGCTAGCCTATTTTGTCCTACTTGACTTACCTTTGCCAAAAGAGAAGGCATGTATTTTATATATATATATATATTATCCTTAGGCTCATGATAGGCCTACAGACATTTGCAATTTGGCTACAGCCAAACAAGTGTGTTCTAGCATTAACATTAGGCTGAATATATTTTCATTCAAGCTATTGGCAACTAACAATGTAGAAATCATTTGGATTACATTGCTCACCATTTTTCATGATCTGCTAGCTAGGCTATTATCTTTGTCGAACTCTTCTTGCATGTGGAAAACATATGGGAGACAGCGCAGCCCAGTTAGCCGGCTGCTTTTCACTAGTCATTTTGGATGTGAGCTAAAGCTAGACATAGCAACAGTTACCAGGTGTAACCACTGAATTAGAAAGTGTGACGGGCTGGCTTGTTGACTGACAGCTCAAGAGAATTCATTCTGAAAATATTATATAATACATATATTTTCAGAAAAGAAATGTATTTATGAAACAAAATCACCACACCAATTATGGGTTATGATAATCATTTCAACCTGATAATGAATGATGGTGAAAATATAACCTAGAGCAACTACATAGCCCATAATCCAATCCAACCCAGAGAAGGTATAGTGTGAACAGGAAGAAAACTTGAGGCCCCATCAGAGCTGAAGTGCACCAGAAAGAGATCCAAGTCCCCTTTCAAATGAACTTACAATGTGAATACAAAATAAACTGAGTCCCTTTTGTTTTGGTCCACTTTCTGGTCCCCTTTCAGTGGACTGAGTTTGGTTTAAAAGGGACTATATGTGAAAACACCCTTAATGCAGTGTTTCCCATACATTGACTTATTTGTGGCGGCCCACCACAATATCAACATTGACCACCACACAATGATATTCCAGGTTGTACTAAATTGTGCTTAAATCTGGTTAGCATCATAACCACGCTGTGCTAATTTGTTAAAAACGGTTGTATTCAAGTTAATTCTGCCAACCAACCACCGCAAATGGAATTCAATTCTGTGGGAAACACTGTTAATGTCTAGTCTGATTGCAGGTACGCAGACCCTCACCTGGCGGGGTTCCAAGGCATCATCCAGTCCAAGACCACGGATATGCGAATGGGCTCCTAATAACAAACGAAATCAAAATGTTTACATTTTTCATTAAATTATATTGAAAAAATAAAGTCATATATTTCATTCAAGTTTCCCCATGAAAAACAAATCAAATATGAAAATAAGCTCTCCTCCATTTAAAAGCAACACAAGTTAAACCTTACCAATTCTCTCAATCCTGGTGGTGTCGCGAACCTCGGGGACCTTAGTAGTTGCCATCTATTTACAAACAAAGTAGTGACTATTACATGAATTAAAATAATTATGTAATAAAAACAAATTATTGTACCTTTTAAAAGCGAAATGGTTCTTTTCGGATTTCAGCACTGATACTACAACACAGTGGCATGCGGTTACCACAGCAACACGATAACCACAACAAAATGCGTGAGACATTTGCTAACATTGAAGTAACTTATCCTCGATTTGTATAGCTCTAACGTTATATCTCCACAAACAGGCAGATAAATAACCCACCCTGCATTATCATACAATTGAAGAATTGTTTTGTCATCACTGTCTAGTTGTACTGATCTGGATTTGACATCACAGTAACTTATGGCTAACGTTAACATAGAAGCTAAGCATGAGATAACGTTAACCAACGTTATCCAATTTCACAATGTCTCAAACTGGCAGAGCAAAATACCGTTAGGCAATCATCACTTTGATTCATTTGTGTTAACTTTAACTGGGATTAATTGAGTCTAACTGAGTAAATCTTAAATGGTCAGTAAATAAGCGATACTGTAGGTATTCATAGGTACACGTTTAAGGGCAACGTTAACGTTAAATGCACCATGTGCAGCTATTAGCTATGCTAGCTATATACAATCTCAAGGCAAATAAGAATTCACAGATTAAATAAAATGTAAAAGTGGTAGCACAGGTGGAAAATGTTTCAGACTTGAAATGTCTGTATTGCCAGACTAACACGAAACATCTAACTTAGAATAAAGACGGGATGAAGTTTACCTTGGCCCCCACTTCCCTTGAAATGCAGCGGCTGATTCAGAGAGTACGCACGAAAATGTCTTCCGTGGTTGGAATGGGCTCTAGACGAACGTTCTGGTCCAACCCCAATGAAGCAATAGTCTGGGTAGACTGTAGATGGCAGCAGCAGGACATAACCCTAACCTTTACCCTAATCATATTGCATAGCCTACGGCGATCTTGCTGTGAGAAAGTTTCACCTACCCCAAAACAAACATCACATACCAAAAGTATATATCAATACTACGTGATTGGCTATGTGAAAATAAGGTCAATTGTGTCCATAAAAGCATGAAACTTGGTACAATTGTAATTTAGAGCCCTGCACATTTTCAGATTGTCCATTATCAACAAACCCTAATGGTCGCAACCAGGGCAGTATGCAGAGTTTTAAAAATACTGAGGTCCAAAAACCAAAGACCTGCCCTAGCACATTAGCACAAACACACTTATGGACATTGTTGGGTAGAGAGAGTAAAAGGGAAGAGGGGGTTGATCTGCCTCCTCTGTGTTGCTCAAGTGAGGGCCACCGGTGGCGCTAATAACTGTCATTACTGTCAAAGCCCCCCCGCCCCTTATTCACATCAGCGGGACTGAGTTGGAGCGTGTCACCAGTGTCCACATCTCTGAGGACCTCTCTTGGACCCTCAACACCATGCCCTGATCAAGAAGACACCACCGTCTCTTCTTCCTGAGAAGATTAAAGAAGGTCCACCTGTCTCCTAAGATCCTGGTGAACTTCTACCGCTGCACCATTGAGAGCATCCTCACCAACTGTGTCACAGTTTGGGATGGCAACTGCTCTGCCTCAAACCGAAAAGCACTGCAGAGGGTGAAAACTGCCCAACGCATCAACGGTTCCTCACTCCCCTCCATCGAGACCATCCAGGGCAAGCGATGCTTGCATAAAGTGAGCATCATCAAAGACTCACCCCAACCACTCCCCTCCGGGAGGCGTTACAAGTCTCTCAGTTTACAGTTTTTGCCTATTGCTTTTTGCAGAATTTGGCTCATTATGTCAGAACGCTGCACACAGCCAAATAAGATAGCACTTGGAGATAAACAGCTCACATCTATGCCAAAATGAAACATTGCAATCAAAACTCAACAATCTTTTCTAAAAATGTAATTATTGCAACAAAACCATACACACATGCACCATTTGAATTACTCATTCAAATCAACAGCAACACACTGCATGCATTATATATAAAACACTACAGTCTTTGTGTTTCTGTTTTTATCGTCATTTTCTCAGACTCTTCTCAGAGTCTTCTGTGAAACTCAAAAGTAGAATTTCTGCTGTAATCAATTTAGTACAGCGGTTAAGCCCTCAAATCAAGGGGAATTGTGCACTTTTTGAAAGTAACATGAAACTTCTACCATAGTTAGGTTATACATAAGGTTTATTTTCAGATTTGGAGGGAAGTCAAATTTGACCTCTGAGGCCCGGGAGAGGTCAAATCCAAGATGGCCGCCAACAATATTCAAAAGTGCCTCACGTTGGAACCAAATACAGTAGAAAAACACTTAAGGTGTCATTTCCCACTAACCTTTGGGTGCCCATTCTGTATCTGATAACTTTGAAACCACCAGAGTTCAAGAAAATGCATTTATGTAAAGGTCAAGGTAAACAAAACATCAAAATATTCATTTTTTATGTACCCTATGTACCCCAATTCATTTCTTTGTTGTCCCTGTATTATTCAGTTATTAGTTGTTATTTCATGAGATGTGTGGCTAATTTCATTTCTTCACAGCACAGCATTATCCACAGATGACCCCCCGAGACCATTTTCACAGACCACCTGCAATACCACCACTGGTTGAAAAAACCCTGCTTTAGAGAGTTGTTGCTACAGGCCACAGTACGCACAATGTAGAGAGCACTTCAATCGACATATTCTAACAGGTAAACATATTGACTATGAACAAACAATATTATTACATAATTACATAATATTATTCATGTTGCAAATTAATTTAACCATAGCCAGGAAGGAGTTTTCCTTGGTAGTTAGCTTTTGAGGTAAACATCATGGACATTCATCAAAATAATTATCCTAGCTAAACTAGAAGACAGTCTGGAACATTTATGTGAGCTGAAGCTAGTTTAATGATTGAACAGAGTATATTGTACATATGTCAGCTTGGTAATGTGAAATTTGTTATGGCTGAAATAGGTAATGTTAACAGAGTATTCTAGTTAAAAAGCCGGTCAACCGGGCTTGAACACATTTGTAGCTAGCATGTTAATATAAGGCTGTCTTTAATTACTACTTAATTAATTACTTCTTACTGTTAAAGACTATCAATTGGGAGATTGTTAGGGCAGGTTTTGTGGTGGACTGATGCTCAATGTTTGTTCCATCAAGTACCATGTTGATGAAGTCCAAGAGAGATGCTGGCACAGCCCTCTGCTGGCAGTTTTCTTTGAATGACCCGTCAAAAAAGAAAGATGAATTAAGGATCTCTTTGCGCACTACTTGTGCTGCTCGCATTAAGTGCATGGCATCACTGTTAGTTTGACAGGCTATCATGAGAGCTGGTCCAATGTCCTTCTCAAAACTCAGGAGTGTGTCTCTTCCGTGTGAATGTGCCCTCAGATGTGGAAGCTCAGAAAGCAGTCGTTCTTTCAGTCTGGTGGCGTGAATCCGTTCACCTAAAGTAAGACCAAGTTGTTCCAGCCTAGTCTTGTACAACTGAGCGATGTCTGTCAATTTGAAGAAAGGGGCACTGTTCTCATCACTGTTCATGTCTTCTAGATATGCCACTAACTGTGCAAAGGCTATGCCATGTAGACAAGAATCATCTCCATCATTTCGTTTAGATGCAGCCTGCCTGGCTCTGTTGTACAATGAAGACAGACAGTGGTGATGGTACTTGGCCTCAATGGAAAGGCACACTTCCACTGTCAATGTTGTAACTTGATGCATTATAGAAACCTGAAGAACCTGCAGCAGGCTCATTGCAAAGGAAGCAAGTAGGTTCTGTGGACGGTGAATGTCTGGGGGCAGATCTCGTGTGTACAGTCAAGGTATTTTGTTGTTGTGCTGTAGTTACTTTCCCCCGACTTAGCTCTCATGATAGTCTGTCAAACTGACAGTGATGCCATGCACAAGCACAAGTAGTGCGCAAAGAGATCCTTAATTCATCTTTCTCTTTTGACGGGTCATTCAAAGAAAACTGCCAGCAGAGGGCTGTGCCAGCATCTCTCTTGGCCTTCATCAACATGGTACTTGATGGTACAAACATTGAGCATCAGTCCACCACAAAACCTGCCCTAACAATCTCCCAATTGATAGTCTTAACAGTAAGAAGTAATTAATTAAGTAGTAATTAAAGACACAGCCTTATATTAACATGCTAGCTACAAATGTGTTCAAGCCCGGTTGACCGGCTATTTAAAGGAACACCAGGCAAGCCTGCTGCTTTTTCTCTACGAAACTCCCCCTCGCTCGGTCTGAAGCTCTTTTCCTTTTCTTTGCGTCTTCTGTCAAGAGTTTTCGTTGCTTCTTCACCGGCTCTGCCATACACACGTTTTCAACAATCTCTAGCGTTTCGTTAGCCTGCCTGCTTCGGTCGGCGGGTAGGATACACTGAACTTGCAAGCGGGATATTCTTCCTACAGGCAATAGGGGCGGGCGAGAGAGTCTAACGAGTCATTTAACCATATACCGACTTACGAAGATGAGTAATTAACACGAAAACGTTGCCTGGTGTCCCTTTAACTAGGCTACTCTGTTAACATTACCTATTTCAGCCATAACAAATTTCACATTACCAAGCTGACATATGTACAATATACTCTGTTCAATCATTAAACTAGCTTCAGCTCACATAAATGTTCCAGACTGTCTTCTAGTTTAGCTAGGATAATTATTTTGATGAATGTCCATGATGTTTACCTCAAAAGCTAACTACCAAGGAAAACTCCTTCCTGGCTATGGTTAAATTAATTTGCAACATGAATAATATTATGTAATTATGTAATAATATTGTTTGTTCATAGTCAATATGTTTACCTGTTAGAATATGTCGATTGAAGTGCTCTCTACATTGTGCGTACTGTGGCCTGTAGCAACAACTCAATAAAGCAGGGTTTTTTCAACCAGCGGTGGTATTGCAGGTGGTCTGTGAAAATGGTCTAGTGGGGTCACCTGTGGATAATTCTGTGCTGTGAAGAAATGAATTTAGCCACACATCTCATGAAATAACAACTAATAACTGAATAATACAGCGACAACAAAGAAATTAATTGGGATACATAAAAAATGAATATTTTGATGTTTTGTTTACCTTGACCTTTACATAAATGCATTTTCTTGAACTCTGGTGGTTTCAAAGTTATCAGATACAGAATGGGCACCCAAAAGTTAGTGGGAAATGACACCTTGAGTGTTTTTCTACTGTGTTTGGTTCCAACGTGAGGCACTTTTGAATATTATTGGCGGCCATCTTGGATTTGACCTCTCCCGGGCCTCAGAGGTCAATTTTGACTTCCCTCCAAATCTGAAAATAAACCTCATGGTATAACCTAACTATGGTAGAAGTTTCATGTTTCTTTCAAAAAGTGCACAATTCCCCTTGATTTGAGGGCTTAACCGCTGTACTAAATTGATTACAGCAGAAATTCTACTTTTGAGTTTCACAGAAGACTCTGAGAAGAGTCTGAGAAAATGACGATAAAAACAGAAACACAAAGACCAATTTTCATGGTTACCCGCTGTACTAATTGACACTTTTTGCAAAAAAAGTTTTTACAAAAAACAAACATTCTTACAGAAATAAAGAAAAGTAGAATCACAGTGCAATACTGTAAGCGATTGCACTCTAAACTCTACTGTAAGCGATTGCACTCTAAACTCTACTGTAAGTGATTGCACTCTAAACTCTACTGTAAGCGATTGCACTCTAAACTCTAATGTAAGCGATTGCACTCTAAACTCTACTGTAAGCGATTGCACTCTAAACTCTACTGTAAGTGATTGCACTCTGAACTCTAGGCCAGTCGTGGCCTACTGGTTAGGGCTGGCTTGTAACCGTCGGTTGCCGGTCCAATCCCCGACCAGTAAGAACGTCCGAAGTGCCTTGAGCAAGGCACCTAACCCCTCACTGCTCCCCAAGCGCGGCTGTAAAGCAACTCACTGCTCTGGGTTAGTGTATGCCTCACTGTGTGCTTTGTGTTTTCACTAATTCACGGATGGGACAAATTCCTTGTATACGCAAGTATACTTGGCTGAGAAACCTGATTTTTTTTTTTAAACAAATAAAAAATTTAGCAACAAAACAAAAGTAAAAAAAAACAATTACTGAAGAAATTGCTATTGAAAAAAAACATTTTGTGTGTGTGTGTGTGTGGTGCGAGGGTGGGGTGGGGGGTTATGGATCCTGCCTTCTGTTCAGATGGCCACAAGTCCTCATCGCAAGTGATGTTCCCTCGGGCAACGGGGGGGGGGGGGGAATATCACACGGTGCATCGCGCATGTGTGTACAGTATGGTTTTGTTGCAATAAGAAAGGATTGTTTTGGTTTTGATTGCAGTGTTTCATTTTGGTATAGATGTAAGTTGTTCATCTCCAAGTACTATGTCTTACAGCTGTGTGTGTAGAGTTTTGGCATAATGAGTTATATTCTGCAAAAAGTGTATAAGCAGTAGGCAAAAACTGTATTATTATTATCTAAATCCTGTAAAAACCTCTAACCAGAGTTCTCGCAATGCTCATTACCTATGCCCATGCAACCAAGCTGCACAAATCATATCAGTGTATCTGATAGGCGGACCAGAGGCGAGCTAGCAGATGACGAGAGCGGTGCAACGTCGAAGTCCGGAATCAGTCAGTAAACATTGGTCGTATGGTCTTATCCAATTGCGTCGAAGTCTGGAATCAGTTAGTAAACATTGGTCGTATGGTCTTATCCAATTGCGTCGAAGTCTGGAATCAGTCAGTAAACATTGGTGTTATCCAATTGTGTGCAGTGATATTTTCAAATGCATGCTTGTCGCCCCTTGAGTTGGGGCATTTTCATTACTCATAGCCAGACCCTTAAAGGGATATTCCACCATTTGGGGAATTACACTCATTTTCCACCTCCCCTTAAACAAGTTAAACAATTGATTTTCCACCTCCCCTTAAACAAGTTAAACAATTGATTTTTACCTTTCTCAAGTTCATCCAGCTATTCTCTGAGTCTGGCGATACCACTTTTAGCTCCAGCCTAGCATAGATCATTGAATCAGATTAGACCATTAGCATCTCGCCTATGGGACATTTCTATGGGAGATTCTTTGAGTGCTGTCTCCTCATTAGAAAGTCTTTGTTTGAACCTGCCGCTAGATGTATTTTTTTTTATCTTCTACTGTCTTTATTGTTCATTGTGTATGTATGCTACTGAGACCTTGAATTTCCCCTTGGGGATCAATAAAGTATCTATCTATCTATCTATCTATCTATCTTCTATCTATCTATTGTTATAGGCATTTGTAGGCATTTGTGGCCGTTTTTGGGAGGTAACCAGACGGTAAGTACACCATGCTGTTGGAGGTGCAAACAAACATTGAGATCACATAGAAAGCAGCTGGCTCAAGGGTTATAAAAGTATTTTGTCATGTTAATTTGTATAATGAAAGCACCATTTTTATAGCCATCCATGTGTGTTCACTTCTGGCTCCTTGGCTATCAATTTGGTAACTATAAATATTTGACGTCTTTAGAACATTAAACATATCGAAAGTGTCAAATGTTGAGATTTTTGGACGTTAATCACTAATGCTATTGTCTATCCAAAGTAAAGTGTCTGTTTCAAAGTTCAGTGACGGTCAAGAAGTGAACACGCATGGATGGCTATAAAACTGAGCTTTCATTATACAACTAAACACGACAAAATACTTTTATAACCCTTGAGCCAGCTCCTTACTATGTGATCTCAATGGCGATGCAGCGTTTGTTTGCTCCTCCAACAGCATGGCATACTTGGTTACTGCCTGGTTACCTCCCAAAAACGCCCACAAATGCCCGTATGTTTGTGTGAAAGAATGGTTTTTGGGAAGCGGAGCCAGCTTGTACTGGATGTCATATGAGAATGAACGCAGTCTACACAACCATGAGGCTCCACACACTGCTCTTGACCTTTAGATAAGAACACATGGCCAGTGAATGTTGTCAAACTGTGGCTGTCTTTGTGAAGTGGCACCTGGTCACCTGGTTAACATTTCTTCCATGTGCAGCAGTGTAAAGCCATCCGGCACCACCCTAGCCTTGCTAGGCTCTCACAAGTCAACAGACAGCCTCAGTCATTGGCCTCCTTCCTTTGTGGTGACAACTATGGGTGAGATCCACTCTGAATCTACAGGCTCTAGACATCCTGTTCCACCAGTCTTTTAAATTCCTCGGACACTGCTTCTCTAACAGCAAAAGGCAACCCATGCCGTTTCTGTTGGACTGCTGTATCCATACTTTAACTACGTGAGTAAAGCCCTTACTGTAGCGCAACCCAGCATGTTCAAATGAACATTCTGGACAGTGCTGTAGACGGAACAAACAAAGTTGTTGTAACCTGGCCATTTATCACTTGCATTTGTAAAGCAAAAATAAATAAATCCCTTTCTAGCACTGCAGACCCACGCTTTATAATGTAGAGGTCTGTGGCAGTACTGCTGCCATGAACATCACATCTGACAAGTCTGTAGTCTGCAAATATTATATTATATTCAGTGTTTATAAGAATGATGAATCTGCTGTGTTCGGCGGAAAGTAGGGTGTAAAGTAGTGGTGAAAGGAGCACCCTATCCAAAGCACAGTCCACATCATCGCATTAGTAATACAGCAATACGGAGAACCTGTCAGGCAGGAAAGAATCACAATGAGAGGAGTGCAGGAGTGCCAGTGAGTAGTCTACACATTAAGGAATGTCTTCTTTGCCATTTCTTGTACTACAATTATTTTCAGGGCTCAAGCTTACTCTGTCCTCCCTCACCTCCCCACATTGAAGCTTATATTCTTTTGTTGTATGCCTTTTTGGGATTTATTCTTCATGTCAAAATGTGTCTGTCAAGATATCTTTGCAATATTATCACTACCCAAGGCTCTTAGTCGAGGTTTTCAAAATAATATGGCTAAATACGGGCCTTTATCAACGGCCGTGACCTCTATGGTATGCTTTGCATTCTGCGTCCCAATCTCCTTGAGTTTATCTTCATGTTGAGCTTGTATGTCATTTGTTGTGCGTTCACAGACAACTTGCAGTGCAGGGAGGGGTTTAAATATGTAGATGCAACCAAACTCGATCGCCTGCCTGGTAATCCAGGTGGGAGGTTGTGAGACTATCAACCAAGACAGCAAAAGGATCGGTGTGACCTGAGGAGAAGGAGACATTATGTAAGAGTAAGACCATTTATACTGTTTTTTTGTTTTGTTTTGTTTTTTAAAATAGAAATGGCATTTATTTCATTTGTAGCTTTCATCATGAAATGCTGGTAAGTGTGAGGTGGTGTGTGTGTGTGTGTGTGTGGTTAAAGGGATATAAAGTGATGTCTTAAATAGAAAACCATATGTTTCTTTAGCATGAGTGAGGTCACTTAGAATCATGTTCACTCAGAATCATGTTCATTATCACTTCATCTGTACTATTTGTACCCACCCCCCTCTCTCTCTCTGTCACTCTCTCCCTTCCATCTCTATCTCTCTCTCTCTCTCTCCGTCTCTCTCTCACACATGCAATGTTTGTGTCTCTTCTAAGTGTAAAATATGTAAAAGACAGTCTCTCAAACCGCATACTTCTGTCAGTACACAGCTAGTGCGCACTGAAAGCTGACTTGCGTTGTGCCCACTTTTTGATGGTTAGTATTGTGCCAATATCTGCACTATATACTTAGGGCCCATCCCATTTTTCCCCATTTAAAACTTCTACTTGGTTTTGATTGCCCTCGACAGTAAAGTCCCCTCGACAAGGGAAGTGGGGCTGAAGATCTTTCCATATGAATTGGGACACCACTATATGCAAATTAGCGTAGCAAACGTGCTCACCCAGAGCCTTATAGATAGATAGATATATTATAGCTCTCTCACCTACGTCACGTGCAGCGTCGACGTGTGTACCGGTAGTAGCCTGCTACTATTTTCATTCAGGAATATGCCGGTTCCAGCGGTCGACTGTTGTGTGGGCTGTGTTCATGTGAACGCCGGAACACACATCCTAAATATTGACGAAACTACCCAGATCATATATAATGTTAATTGATGGGCAGACTCTCTCAAAGCACTCGGCAGATATCATGAACATCGTCAGATAGCGTTGTGAGATATTTTCATCAGTTTTTAAACTAGCATATTCCAACATATTTCGAAATGTTAATATGCTTATTTGCAAAGCAATGCAATTTCATTATTAGCAATGCAATTGTTCCTTTCCAGCGGTGTCAGCCATCTTGGTTGAAAAATTGCTCCCTAAACTAATGGGATACCCTACCCCTACACACGCAAAAACGAGGGTTAGGGCAAAAATCTAGGGGAAGGGGAGGTATTGGGACGGGCCCTTAAACTAAGTATTTGAAGTGTGCATTTAGGCGGTTTGAAACACAGCCAAAGACTATTTGGTGACATGCAAATATTTCTGAGTAAACTTCCTTTATCCAAAACTTTTACCTGCAGCAGAAGAACTTATTTTGCATGGACATGACGCTCTATTTACGGAGAGGTAGGCTGTCCCTCACTCCTTGACATTAGACTTTTTTGAGTACACACATACTTCCTTTACAGGTTTTCTCCATTGGTTTGGCTCATTTCTTGAAACAGAAATTACATCAAAATAACATGGACAAACCTCCAATTCACTTGGAAATTGTTCACAACAGAATTGGATTTCTCATTCATTTCATCAAATTGCAAATGTCTTAGTAGTACATGTCTCAATGTCTCAGTACATCTTTGCAAATGATTAAGTACAGGTAGCCTATTAGCACAATTTCCAAGTGGATAGATCTTGTTGATCTAAACTGATTTGGGCAATTGATCTTTGCAATTTTCGTGGCACTGACACAGAAGGAATTTAGTTTTGAAGCATGAGTGAACAGTTTGGGAGAGATATTAGCTTTTGCAAGTGAGCTATGGTGTTGTGCTGAACTGTAAGACTGTTTTGCCAAATAATCTTAGAGTTTTGAGAATGTAATGTCTGTTTCAAGAAGAGAGCCAAACCAATGGAGAAAAACATTAACTCATTCACTAATGGAGAAAAACATTAACTCATTCACTAATGGAGAAAAACATTAACTCATTCACTATAACTCATTCACTAATGGAGAAAAACATTAACTCATTCACTATAACTCATTCACTAATGGAGAAAAACATTAACTCATTCACTATAACTCATTCACTAATGGAGAAAAACATTAACTCATTCACTATAACTCATTCACTAATGGAGAAAAACATTAACTCATTCACTAATGGAGAAAAACATTAACTCATTCACTAATGGAGAAAAACATTAACTCATTCACTCACAATCACCGTTGTCTTTCCTGTGCTCCTGTCTCTCTCTCTCTCTTTCTCTCTCTTTCTCTCTTTCTCTCTCTCTCTCTCTCTCTTTCTCTCTTTTTCTCTCTTTCTCTCTCTCTCTTTCTGTGCCCTATAGTACCAACATCATTACGTAAAAAAAGAAAGTTTGAAAAGTGTAAGTACCATGTTAGTTTGTTTGGTATGTCTAGACACAGAAGAATATTAACCTAGTTGTTGATTTTTATTTTCATTGATAGAAATGATGTCTACATATGTGAGTATTATAAGGAAGATACTAAAAATAGTCATGTTTGTCAGTTTACTTCAAAAGCACTCTCCACTATATATCAAAAAGTATGGGAAGTATAAATACAAAGTTGAGGTTCTTACTGAAAATATTACAGGTGAGGGAAAATGTTTGTATTTATTGATTTTCTTATATTTTGCTGATGCTTATGTTTTTATTTGTTTACAGTGTTGCTATTGTTCATTGTTGCTGCCTGTTTGATGGTCCTTTTTGCCTTGAGAGATGTTTTCTGTAAGTTCATGTATTACAGAATTAGGAATCATTTCTAAAATCACACTTAATAATGTATTATGATGACTAATATGTGTCTATTTAGATATATCATATACATAGCTTTTTATCTCAGGTTAATATATCAAGATCTTAATAGTTTACTCAATCTATCTGGATGACATATGGTATTTGTAAACATATTTATTCATTCAGTGGACAGTATGTAGTATCATGCTCATATTGTAGCTAATTGTTGTGCAGAACATGTTAAAAAATAAGAAAAATAATTATCTCCCATCAGTTCCAGAGATTTACTTTGAAATGAACACATCATCAGAAACATCTAAAGGTGAATGAAACTAATATAAAATGTTTAGTGTATGTGTGTGTGTGTGTGTGTGTCAGGCTTGTGAAAAATTCCAGAATTGAATTGAAACTGGCTCTTAAATTCCAATTCAATTCTTGAATTTCACTTGCATTTCAATCGAGGTAGCAAACAGGAAGCAGAATTGCAATTCGAATTGTGCACAACCCTGGCATGTGTGTGTGTGTGTGTGTGTGTGTGTGTGTGTGCAAGGCTGGTGGAAGGCCCAGGGTGCCAGACTACCAGGGGGCCCCACACCGTGGCAAGCTAATACAACATTGAAAATAGATTGATCGTGAAATTATACCAGAGACAGTTTATGAGAAAGCAAGAAATAATTTTTCAGTGATATCGGTTAATAGTCTGTAACAAGGTAACAACTGCCATGTCACCAAATCAGTGCTTGTTCCCCGCAACAAGACAGTCCTATCTTGGGGTGATGGGAGACACCTGTAGAGTTTTCCTAATGTCACATTTAAAAAAGTGAAATTGAATAAACCAATCAGATGCAACCTAGCCTGGGAACACCCAGACCTTCACAATTGTACAATTGGGCCTGGAAAAGGTTCTTCCAGCAGGGGCGTAAATTAAACTTAAATTGGTACATTAAACTCTTACCAAATCATTTAAAAAGTGTAGCAATGTTGTAAACGAAGGTTTTAAATGCAGTTGTTTACTCAATTCCAAAGAAATAGCAATTGTATTTGCGTGCCCATGTTTTAGGGACATTGGAAATGGGCTTCAATGGCCTCTTGGCCAAACGGATCTGCAGAGCAAATCACAAATTTGCCAAATGTTTGCATGGGTATTCCCAGGCTAGTTGCAACCAGTGTTAAATTCTGATCTATTTATCTATCTATTTATTAGTGATGGGCAAATGAAACTTTGGTGAACCACTAAACCACAGCAGTGTGAAGCTAGCAACACTAATGAAAAAATCCAATATGGCTGCCACATGTAGATTTTTCAACATAAAAGTCCTTACCCAAACCAGTATATGTAACCAAAAATATTGGTTTGCTAAGGACTTTTATGTTGAAAAATGTATGTGTGGCGGCCATTTTTTTGCTTTTCAGCTAGTGTCGCTAGATTCACAATGCTGTGGTTCAGTGGTTCACCAAAGCTTCATTTGCCCATCACTACTATTTATCTATCTATCTATCTATCTATCTATCTATCTATCTATCTATCTATCTATTTATTTATTTTAGCCTGACGAGCCAGACCCACATTAAAATGTAGGTCTGGGGACTCACCATTCGCAGTGCTCAGTCCTAGGGGCAGGATAATCAGTTGTCTTTCAAATTCCCTCTGCACGCAATAGGATAGCGCTACAAATCCCACCAGCGGAGCTAGTTGGCTAGTTCAAACTTTTGCCAACTTAAAACAAACTTAACTCGTGTCACGCTGTTCGCCAACAGCAACATCCACCTTCTTTGTTTTCAAGTAGCAGGGAATTCACGCCGAACCATTTCAACTCTGCCATCAATTATGTTAAGCCCGCCTAACGACTCTATACACGATGTGACTGGCCCTATCGAAGTTTAATTTTTCCAGCTTGCAAGCCAATGGAGAGTTGCTAGACTAGCCCAGGCAGCCGCTAGGGTGCGTCTAGATTTCTAGGCTATATCTATCTATCTATCTATCTATCTATCTATCTATCTATCTGTTATTAACGAACCTCGCCCTGACTCAGCCCACTTTGTGCGTCTGGCTATGCACTGTCGGCAAAATACTCGTCAAACTCGCACCCTGCCTCCTATTCATTCCTATAGCCCTTTTTTCCTCGTAGACTATTGTTTTTTTTTTATTCTGTGTTGCCTGATTGTGATTGTTCCGGAATTTATTAGGGCCCAAGATTGCCTTCCCCTGGCCTTGTGTGTGTGGGTGTGCACTCACGCTTGTATGTGAGTGTGTGTGTGTGTGTGTGTGTGTGTGTGCGTGTGTGTGTGTGTGTGTGTGTGAGTGTGTGTGTCTGTCTGTGCGTGTGAGTGAGAGAGAGAGACTCTGCCCATGAATGTAATGTATTGAGGTTGCAGGTGTGCACTCATTGCTCATATAGCTTTTGTTTTAGAGATTAAACTGCAGTGTACTGAATGCCTGCCAGATTGTACTGGAGCTAGTCATCTGGTGGACATGTTGGAGCTAGTCATCTGTTGACTACTGGAGGCCATGTTGCCGGACAAACAATTAAACAATCACGTCCTTTATCTTAAATTGCAGAGAGGGCATTTGTACCCTTTGCCTTCACTTCCAATGGCCACCAAGATAAAGGTAATATTTTCTGTCCAGAAAAAAACTTTTTTGGTTGTTTCTACGGCGGACGTCATAGCTCATCTGGGTCATTCCTGTCACCTTTTTTGCAGGTCTACAACACAAATGCGGTCTTTCAACGGGTTGTGTTATAGGGACCTTTGCTTTCAGAATAAGGAGCGGTGCTGCAAATTCTATCCCGCCTACAATGTGCTTTAACGGGCAAATGTGAGTTTTTTCTCTGGGAATACTGAATAATCCGGTCAAATGTGAGTTTTTTCTCTGGGAATACTGAATAATCCGGGAAAATGTGAGTTTTTTTCTCTGGGAATACTGAATATTTTTCTCTGTGAATACTGAATAATCCGGGCAAATGTGAGTTTTTTCTCTGTGAATACTGAATAATCCATGATGACATTGTATATTTGCACAATTTAGATGGTATAGTACCATGCACTCTGTGGGCATGTAAATGTATAGTACCATGCACTCTGGGGGCATGTAAATGTATAGTACCATGCACTCTGGGGGCATGTAAATGTATAGTACCATGCACTCTGTTAGTACCATGCACTCAGTGGGCATGTAAATGTATAGTACCATGCACTCTGTGGGCATGTAAATGTATAGTACCATGCACTCTGGGGGCATGTAAATGTATAGTACCATGCACTCTGTTAGTACCATGCACTCTGTGGGCATGTAAATGTATAGTACCATGCACTCTGTGGGCATGTAAATGTATAGTACCATGCACTCTGTGGGCATGTAAATGTATTGGACCATGCACTCTGTGGGCATGTAAATGGGAGCTCAGAGACATATGCCCCCAGAGTGTAGCGCTAGTACAGAGTGTAGCGCTAGTACAGTAGCTGTCTGGCTGCGTTAGCCGCTGGCGCTGTTTTAGCACGTGGTTTATTCGGTCTATCAATAACTAAATATTTGGTCTGTTACCAGCATGTTCCGACACTTACATCTACTCTTAGAACATAGCTACTCACAAATGCATTTATTTATTTATTTTTTTTAGGATTCTCAGCCGTTCACTGAGAAATACAAATGAGGGACTCAACATTGCTGTAATCAATGGTATGCAAATGAAGGACAG
This sequence comes from Alosa pseudoharengus, assembly GCF_046254945.1. Taxonomy (NCBI): domain Eukaryota; kingdom Metazoa; phylum Chordata; class Actinopteri; order Clupeiformes; family Clupeidae; genus Alosa; species Alosa pseudoharengus. The sequence continues at coordinate 39,869,167 of NW_027468565.1, read as the reverse complement.
ATGTCTTTATGTGGACAATTCAAAGGTTCCTTTTACAGTAGTAAAAGTAAAGCCTAGATTACCAGGCAATCTAATAGTTAATAGAATTCATTTCTGAGCACTCACTTGAGTCATTTCTTTCATCAGATTTTTAAAGACAATATTACACTAGTGACTATATGAACATATTTGTCCAATTGCAGTTACTCTTTGATTGAAATAGAATTGTTTTTTTGTTTTTTTGTTATAGCCCGAACAGGAGAACTCATTAGAACAGGCACCTTTAACATGTGGCATGGCGGTAAGTTGCTCTCCATACTACAGTATTGCACAGAGACACTATTTACACTATTGCACAGAGACACTATACATTGACAGTATTGCACAGAGACACTATTTACACTATTGCACAGAGACACTATTTACACTATTGCACAGAGACACTATACATTGACAGTATTGCACAGAGACACTATTTACACTATTGCACAGAGACACTATACATTGACAGTATTGCACAAAGACACTATACATTGACAGTATTGCACAACGTCACTTTGCCATTATCCCAACATTTTTTTCATTTGTCTTTGGCAGAGGTTGAAAGCCTGGTAACATTTCTGAAGGCTGTTGAAAAAGACACTCTTGTGCTGATTGCAACATATGATGATGGAGCAACCAAGTAGGGAACAGTGTTGGATTCCTTGCTTATTAGCCATCATTAATCATGCTTATTAGTCACCATTAATCATGCTTATTAGCCATGATTAATCATTCTTATTAGTCATCATTAATCATGCTTATCAGTCATCATTAATCCTGCTTATTAGTCATCATTAATCCTGAAATACAGTTGTTTTACAATTAATCTTCAAAAAGTATTGTGATCAGAAACAAAAAATAATTTACAGGATTACTGATGAGGCCAGGGGACTTATTGCTGAGCTTGGAAGTACATCCATCAATAAGTTAGCATTCCGTGACAACTGGGTCTTTGCTGGAGGGAAGGGCATCAGTGGAAAGAGTCCATTTGAGCAGGTACTGTACTGGTGTTGTAACGTTCTTCATTTTCAGTTTTTCAATTTTAGAATATTTTTTGTTTACAGATTGATGTGTGTTCTATTCCCAGCACATCGCAAACAACAAGTCAAATAATAAATATGACACGTGGCCTGAGCTGCTGGAAATCACTGGTTGCATTCCACAGAAGATGGACTGAAACTGGATGAAGTTACTCAGCCTCAAGTGTGATACCTTAGTGAGAAAATCCTTCATAAATAATGGGATTGAATAATGTTGGATGCTCATGGACATTAGTGTTGGTCATGGTTGAAATAGAAATACACAGATGTGTCCCCAGCCGTGGCGCTGCTGGCTGGGGCACCTGCACCGTACACCGGCGACCCGGGTTCGATTCCCGCCCCGTGGTTCTTTCCGGATCCCACCCCGATTCTCTCTCCCAGAAATACGCAGATGTAGGCCTATTCAATTTATGAGCTATGTTCATTTATAGGCCTAAAGGTCTGATGTATTATTCACTATTTAAAAATATATTTTCTATATTTAATTATTGTTGGCAATCTATTTTTATTGAGGTAGGATTTTTTTAGCGCTTATTGAGGTACTTGCAATACTCTGCAAGTAAGGGAATGCAAAACTATTATGAGGGAATGCAAAACTATTGCGAGGGAAAAAATGTATGTCCACCTCTAAAAATAATTCCCATCATGTCCTTTGGGTGGCTGTGTATGTGTGAGAATTATTAAATTATTGTGTGTTAGTGTAATGCAAATGGCTAAATTAATTTGGACAAAATGTCACTTCGTGATACAGTGCAACTGGAGAGTTTTTAGACCCTTTCAAGTTTTCCACATTTTGTTATGTTTCAGACTCATCTTTAAATGCATTCAATTATTTTGTTCCTCATCAATCTACACACTATATTCCAATACTCCACAAAAAAACAGGTGTTTGGAGTGTTTTGTAAATTTATAAAAAATAAAAGAAATATTCCATTTAAGTATTCAGACCCTTTGTTTTGACGCTTGCAATTGAGCTCTTAGCCTGACGAGCCAGACCAGAATTCATATCGAACCGTTAGGCTAGTGACAATGGCCCCACATTTTTGAGATACCCCTACCGGAGGTAAAACTAAACCCAACAATGTTTTTCCTCATCTCTAAGGTCTCCCATATATGAAATGGATTCTTGGCTAAAAATATTTTACTGCTAAGATTGTTAAATTAACAGATATTGTTATACACCCCAAAACCAAAAAAGGACTAAAATATAGCCTGTCCGTATTGGAGTTAAGGCATATAAACTAGTGCAGATCAATCACACAAGCTTTGAGAACTTTGAAACTTGGCATGTGTATAGTCAGGAAGTTGCTGTACCTACTAGAAAAGACTGGATGTGAATATCTTGAATGAATAGAGACATGTAAACATACACCTAAAATAAGCGGACATGCAAAAAATGAATATCTATGCAGAATGTTTACATTTACTTTAGCTGCTTTACCAGGGATTATCATAGAAACACATATGGCTTGTTGGAAAGGTCGGGTTGTACTGAATCCAACAATACCAAATATGTAAATATAGTATGACAAGTTAGGGTGTTCTGTCACTCAATGTATGAGGTGTCCAAAATGAAACACTGGCAAAATACAGTCTCAAGTCCAAATCACATTATCAGTGGTGAGAAGAATGTTGACACATTCATTGTTACGGCAAGGTAAGTGCTGCTCTATATTTACATTCAATAATGATACATTTTATATGAAACACAGATCCAATTGAATCAGGTTAAAATTGGAATAGAACACCTTTATTAAAATATTTACATTCATTTGAATTTTGTTTTGGTCAAGTCATTACTGAATAATGGAAAATAATATTGTTAGCTTTTGTCTGTCCAGACCCGCAGTGGACATTAGAGCCTACACTGCTTACTTCACCCCTAAGTAGCTAAACAGTTAGTTGTAGAAACTACTTTCCCTAGCTAAAGTACTTAGCCCTCTGACTAATGTTGCATGTGTAATTCAACTTGATTTGCATTTCAATGAAAATTCTGAATTTTTTCCTAGTCTCTTGAATTGTAGAGAGACATTGGATCCAACGCTTGTGGGAAACATTTTGAAAAGGGCAAGAAAAAAGATCCCTATGTATGTCCAAAACCCCACAGTAGAAGGCCTCCAAAGCTTGAGAGTGAGAGCACACCTGCACCAAGAAGGATGAGTAGGGCTGATATAATTTCCAATACAGAGAGATTGTTTAATTTGTGGGAAGGCCAGCTCTAAACCAGAACCTCTGACAGCAATTTCAACTGGAACAGTCGCAAGTACCAGAGACAAGGTCCTTCGGGCAGCTTCTGAAAGGCTTGATGAAGATGTACATCTTCAAATTCTTTCATGCCCAGATCTCTTTGCATAATACCAAATACCATAAAATGCCTTGCACACTACATCTCTAAATGAAATATAGCAGAAGCCATAGAAAAGAATAAAAAAGCAGACCAATGTCTATAACAAAGCCTTTATTAAGCTCTCCTCTCTTAAGTCTCCGCAGCAGATAAATGCCTAGCACAGGTTCCCTCAGGTTCAGAGGTCCCTCACCACCTTAAACACGATTGATATGAATGGATGGAGATAAACTTGTATACAGGTACATTTTGTCCATTCTTTTACGCTTCACATCCAGGGTGTCTTCATTTTGGTCAAAGTTGCTGATGGCTGCATCACAAATTCCATGTTCAGCAACTCCAGTGGGGCCAGTTGGGATGTAGACACCACTCTCTGTCCTTGATATCTGGTCTGCTGCAAAAGATGTGAGAAGTGCCTAACATCTGTATAGGAAACACAGTGTCCCATTGCACTGAGCTCATTGGTGACTGTCTTACTACCAAACTCATGATGTATCAAAATGGGAAGTCCCAGTGTGATTGGTGTAAGGATGTGACAGCTCTGTTCAATGAGATCATGACAAATTGCGATAACACACAGATTCTCCTTTGAAGCTGGGTCATCATCACATGTTTGGTAATCTCTGTGGTCATGTTAATCAACACACCAGTTCACAAAGTCATACAGGATGTTGGGTACATACTTGCTGCATTGGAAACATAATAGACAGTCACTGCTGACATATTACTCACTGTCATGCTCTACCTGATCCATGCTTTTCCTCAATATGCCTGCCGCCCTGTGTAATATTTGGATTTCAGAAAGACTCTGACTTGTCTGTGGAAGTGTAGTCTCAGTCTACTGTTATTTCTGTGAGTTTAGCAACTTTCCTCAGTGCACAATATGGTCATACTATCTGAGCAGATCAGATCTGTCTGTCTTGGACGTGGAACAAATGCAAGCCTGTCTTTATAATGCTGTATCAGCTTTTCCTTTAGTTTCCAGGATCTATATTTCTTGTGTTGAACTATAGACACACCTTCTTGTTTAGCAATGGTCTTTATGTTGTCATAGCTATCAGTCAAAGAATTGAGTCCTCACTTTTATATCTTTGGACAATACTGTTTTATTAATGTCTTCAGTGAGCTTAATAAAGGCTTTGTTATAGACATTGGTCTGCTTTTTTGATTCTTTTCTATGGCTGCTGTTATATTTTGTTTAGATATGTAGTGTGCAAGGCACATTTTATGGTATTTGCCATCATATGCAAAGTGATCTGGGCATGAAAGAATTTGAATGTACATTCAGAAGCTGCCCGAAGGACCTTGTCTCTCTGGTACTGGGGACAGCCGTGGCCTACTGGTTAGGGGTTCGGGCTAACCGAAGAGTTATCGTTTCGATTCCCGACCCAGAAGGGAAAAAAGGCAGGGGAAGTGGTTGAGCACTGCTCTCCCATGCCCACATCCACGGTGCCCTTGAGCAAGGCACCTAACCCCTCACTGCTCCCCGAGCGCCGCTGTAATAAGGCAGCTCACTGCTCCAGGTGAGTGTGTGCTTCACCTCATTGTGTTCACTGTGTGCTCTGTGTGTTCACTAATTCACGTATGGGATAAATGCAGAGACCAAATTCCTTGTATACGCAAGTATACTTGGCCTATAATTTATATTGCCCCTGTACCAGTCGAATTGGCTGTCAGAGGTTCTGATCTAGAGCTGGCCTTCCCACAAATGAAACAATCTCTCAGTATTTGTAATGATGTTATATCAGCCCTACTCAGCCTTCTTGGTGCAGATGTGCTCTCACTCTCAGCATTTGCAACTTGCTGCTGCTCACTGATTTTTGTCTTACTGCAGTAGTTCACTCTACATGATATAAAACTTTGATTTTGGAGGAAATATCATCTGTATATAGAGCCAGAGTTTTATGGACATCACCATCTCACTCTCTGCTGAGCAAGGGTAAGTATGCGTTGGAGGCCTTCTACTGTAGGGTTTTGGACATAGGGATCTTTTTTCTTGCCCTTTTCAAAATGTTTCCCACAAATGATACAAAGCTTTGGATCCAATGCCTGTAAGACATTCTCCATAATTCAAAAGACTATAGTGAAAAGGAAAAATTATAGGCTATACATTTCAGAATTTTCATTGAAATGCAAATCAAGTTGAATTACACGTGCAACCAAAACAAAATTCAAGTGAATATAAATATTTTAATAAAGGTGTTCCATTCCAATGTTAAAGGAAAATTCCGGTTTTTAGCACTTTAAGGCCCTTCTCTGGTTTGTTTTGGATGAACCAGAGTGGTGGACACTGACATTTTGACGATTGGTCCTGTCTCGACTTTTCTGACTCGTTTTGAATCGCCTTTTCACTTTTCAGGGTGGCTGGCAATGGGCATACTGTAGTAGGCTACTCAAACATGTCCTAAAACAACCCTTAACGTTCGTTTTCAAAACTGTGCAACTCACCGAGTGGTTAGTGGAGTTCGTTGACTATTAAAAGCAAATATATCGGCGCAATGTATGATTCGTATTTGAACCTGAAGCATAGACAGTGGCGCAGCATGCAATGAGTCTTCCAACAGAAATCAATGGGATTTTACAAAATGCCAAATAAAAGACGACAGAAACTGTATTTCGCTACGCTACTTGTTTTGGAACATCAACGAACACCACTAACCACTCGGTGAGTTGCACAGTTTTGAAAACGAACGTTAAGGGTTGTTTTAGGACATGTTTGAGTAGCCTACTACAGTATGCCCATTGCCAGCCACCCTGAGAAGTGAAAAGGCGATTCAAAACGAGTCAGAAAAGTCGAGACAGGACCAATAGTCAACATTTCGGTGTCCACCACTCTAGTTCATCCAAAACAAACCAGAAAAGGGCCTTAAAGTGCTAAAAAACGGAATTTTCCTTTAACCTGATTCAATTGGATCTGTGTTTCATATTGTTTAATACTGGGACATATTAAATGTATCATTATTAAATGTAAATATAGAGCAGCACTTACCTTGCAGTAACAATGAATTTGTCAACATTCTTCTCACCACTGATAATGTGATTTGGTCTTGAGACTGTATTTTGCCAGTTTTCCGTTTTCTTTCATTTTGGACACCTCATACATTGAGTGACAGAACACCCTGATTCGTCATACTATATTTACATATTTGGTATTGTTGGATTCAGAACAACCCCACCTTTCCAACAAGCCATCATATGTGTTTCTATGATAATCCCTGGTAAAGCAGCTACAAAGTAAATTAAAACATTCTGCATATATATTCATTTTTTGCATGTCCGCTTATTTTAGGTGTATGTTTACATGTCTCTATTCATTCCATACATCAAGATATTTACATCCAGTCTTTTCTAGTAGCTAAAGCAACTTCCTGACTATAAACATGCCAAGTTTCAAAGCTCTCAGAGCTTGTGTGATTGATCTGCACTAATTTATATGCCTTAACTCCAATACGGACAGGCTATATTTTAGTCCTTTTTTGGTTTTGGGGCGTATAACAATATCTGGTAATTTAACAATCTTAGCAGTAAAAAAATTTTACCCAAGAATCCATTTCATATATGGGAGACCTTAGAGATGAGGAAAAACATTGTTGGGTTTAGTTCTACCTCCGGTAGGGGTATCTCGCAACTCTGCCATCATTATGTTAAGCCCACCTAACGACTCTAAACACGATGTGATTGGCCTGATCGAAGTTTAATTTTTCCAGCTCGCAAGCCAACAGAGAGTTGCTAGACTACCCTGGCAGTAAATTACATCTAGATTTCTAGATTTCTAGAATCTAGTACGTCTAGATTTCTACGCTAGAGCTCTGGTGCATCCTACTTCTATCAATGGTCCTAGAAGATGCTTCTACAACTTAATTACAAGTCTACCTGTGCGTAAATGAATTTATTGGACATTATTAGGAGAGGCACACATCTGTAAGTTTACTGCTTTTTTTGAGTATTTTGTGTAGATAATAAGATGAGCCTAATAACAACAAAATGTGGAAAACTTGAAAAGGTCTGAAAACGTTCCGGTTGCACTATATGCTCAGTGTATTTGATTTGATATTTGTTGGTTGTGCTTTGTCTCATGTGTACGAGACCATGTTGCGTATGAGACCATGTTGCGTATGAAACCATGTTGCGTATGAGACCATGTTGCGTATGCTTTGAGCTTTCTTGTAAGATTATTTCACTTAAAATAAGTCAAAATCTTCTTAAATTAAGACATAAAAAAAGCAAATTTATCTGCCCATGGATTTATTAATTATTGCACCAAGCACTTTACTGGACCTAGCATAGGATTATTTTTTTCTCACAACTTGAGTAAAATCATAATGTTAAGAATTGATTCGCAGATGCGCAAGGATGGTCAGATATTTTCTGTGAAGGGCAGAAGAGAGTGTCTGGGGCTCTGGCTAGTCTCTGGTGGGCTGGTCTCTGGTTGGCCTCTCCCACTTCTAACATCCTGTCAAACATCCTATCCCATCATGCACTGCGTGGAATCATGGATCAAATTGGTGAGTTGTTAATGTAAAACTTAACAGTTTTACAGCCATTGTAATACTATAGTGAAGCACAGGGAATCAACTGTTTAGAAGATTCTCTCTGTCTTTGTAAGAAAGATATTTAGATATAATAAAAACACTACTGCGGCTACAGAGAGTGACAGAGAGACCCTCTAGCTAGCTAGCTTAAGATGAACGAGCGTCGTCAGCTATGCCATCTAACATGCTAGCTAGCTAGCCAGCTGTGTAACACCAGTGTTTTGATTGCTAAACATGGATTTTTGTAGATGGCGAAAGTAGAAAAGCACGTTCATCCACTCCAGTAGCCTAACGTCCTCGAATTGTCGCATGTAATGATCGTGCAGCGAGTCCCCGAGGCCTTGAATTTGACTGAATGCCTGCAGAAATAAACTTGCTTAGCATGTTAGTACGTAAACAGAATTCTACTCTCATCACCACTCACTGTCTGTGACCAATCAATGTAGGGATTGCACAGACAAACTGACAATATGCTAATGTTATTTTATTTCATCATATAACTGACTGACAAATTAATCAACTTTTCTTCCTGTGAGTCGAATCATGGATGGGCTGGATACCTGTTGTGATAACTGTTAGCAATGGACCTCTGTATGAGATGGTATCCCTCAAAACTGCTGGTTATTTATAAGGGCTCTATACATGCTGATGTCAATGAACCAGTAGTTAATGCATCAGGATAATTACTTGCCATTCTCCAATTGCAATACCTGGATTATCTATATGTGTTTTGCAGATATCGATTTGCAAGGTACAGATGGCTCAGGGTCCTTAGGAGGTCCTGATGTCCGTAGACAGATCCCCATAAAGTTGCTGTCCAAGCAAGCTGTGAGAAGCAAACCCCCTGTCCGGCCTCAGCGATCCACAAGCAGATTGCTCCCAAAAGGAGATGAAGGTAAACCAAACATGATCACAGGCCAAGTATACAATTTGCATATATAGGAAGAATTTGTGTTCTGCATTTAACCCATCCGGAGTAGTGTACAACACACACACACACACAGTGTACACCTATTCATACACAAACACGCACACCCTCAGAGCAGTAAGCACACAATGAGCACACATACACACCTGGAGCAGTGGGCAGCCTTAATCTTGACGCCCGGGGAGCAGTTGGGGGTTAGGTGCCTTGCTCAAGGGCACCTCATCCGTGGATGTGGATGTGGGAGAGCGCTATTCAATCACTCCCCCCACCCACATTTTTCCTACCAGTCCGACCGGCCACCCTGACTGGTAGGAAAAATGTGGGTGGGGGGAGTGATTGATAGGTCGGATAGTGTGGCGATATACTGCTACTCTATTTCACACCATTGGTTCATTTTAATAATAAACCTCCTTTGAATCTGTCTGTGTCATTCGTGATTACACCCCAGGTTACTCTGTAATAAACCTCCTTTGAATCTGTCTGTGTCATTCGTGATAACTCCCCTGGTATATTTCTTTGCAGCAGTGGCAGCTGGTGGCACTCCAGGTGCAAAATTGACAATCACTGCAGCAATTGATATATAACTGTGGCAGCATAGCATATTGTTTTGCTTACAATTGTCCAGAGTGCATGTCTATGCCTGTTTCCAGTTAATTGTGTAAGACTATGACCTAATGTGAATTGCTTTGTGGACAGAGGGCTTTAGCTACAAGCAAGAAGAGAGATTTGAGTGCAAGTCAGGGGATGCATTTGGCAGCCAGCGCAGATTCCCTCACCCCCTATTCTGGGACTATAAAGTAAGAAGTATTCATTTATCAAATATACTACAAGTGTCTTTTGCTGCACATACATATTTAAATATGGTGTTGTTATTTCTGTATTGTAAACCTTTAGCTCCATCTGGTGGGAGAGAAGGATGATACACCTATTCATTGCTGTGACAAGTGTGGGCTGCCCATAAAAATCTATGGTCGTATGGTAAGACCGTATTGAGTAACCATTATGTAATATTATTCATTTGATTACTTAATGTAAACATAGTAGTTACCTTTGTTTATAGATTGGTAGCTGGACAGTGATTGTTGTTTTTTGTCTGGTTAGATTCCCTGCAAGCATGTATTCTGCTACGAATGTGCTGTGCTTTATGAGAAGAAGAATGACAAGATGTGTCCAGGGTGAGCATCTAACATTATGCAAATATTTGTCCTTTTCTCAGAAATCCTCCTTCAGCTTTATTTGTTTGTAATTCTTAAGAGTTTGTTTCAATAAGCTGATAGAAACAGACAATATTTGATATAGAATGAAAGAGAAGATATTGTGTTAACATGTATGCTGCATCAAATGTTACACATAATAACTGTGCTTGTTTCCAACGGTCACTTTGTAATAAATTGAGACACTTTTGTTAAACTACACTACCAGTCAAAAGTTTGGACCCACACACACACATATTTGTTGTTTTTTTATTTGATTTTTTTTTTTACTACATTGTATAATAATACCTACAACATCCAACATATGACAGAAGACAAAGGTCTCTAGAAATATATTCCATGCACCACATTTCATATTCTTCACTGTTTACCTCTGTGACAACTTTGCCGATAATTGATATTATTAAAGCCAACTTCATTCTTTTCAATTAACATCAGTGAAAGACAAGCAGCAAACAAATGCTCACAATGTATGGGTAATCCATCAAGGCTGTTGGAAATCCATTCCAGCTGACTATATAAAGTTGGTTGAGAGACTGAGCACTTGACCTTGTAGAATTTTAAATATTTAAAATGTAGCTTTATTTACACTTTTTGTTTGCTTACAACATTAGTCCATGTGGGCTATTTCATAAAAATAACCACCTACTCAGATAAATAAAGATAAAGGGGAAAAAAACTCAAATTTGAGAGGCTGTGTGTCCAAACTTTTGACTGGTAGCGTACATGAGACCCCTGGGGCCAGACTTCAGCTATAGCTTGTGCAGAGACAGAACATGCTAAACTGTTCTGTCACAGATACTAAAAACAATATTTGATTGTTTCGAATTTGTTGGAGCAAGTTTGATGTAGCACTGAGAAACCTCTGTGATAATCATCACTTAAGTATTACACACATATATAAGCATTGTTTAGGAGTAAGTGTAATTTGTGATTTGTACTGTTAGATTCTTTTGTGCTTGCACAGCATATCTGCTACATCATTTAAAGCTGCTGCTGATTTGTGCTGTGTGCTGCGTGCTGTTATATGCTGCTGGCAGCACTTCCTGTACTAAACCCAGTTCAGTTTGACCCTGTACAGCTGCACCGACCCAGTCCAGCGCATCGAGCAGTGTCTGCGTGGGTCTCTGTACATGTGCAGTGTGGTGCAGGGATGCAAGCGCACCTACCTGTCCCAGCGAGACCTGCAGGCCCACATCAACCACCGCCACGTGAGGGCAGCCAAGCCGTCCAGCTCCCGAGGCGAGCCTCCGCACGCGTCACTGGCTGCCGACCCTCCGGACCGATTCCGCCTGCCCCCGCCCCCGCACCTGCCCAAGCCACACCCCTTGATCCCGCCTCCGCTGCAGGGCCACGAGTCCTACGGCCAGCCTACAGCTGCGACCCCCTCCCTCTCGCCCTCGCCCGCAGACCTGGCGGCAGCCTCGCGGGCTCTCGCACAGGAGACCTTCCGGATTGCCGCGATGTCCACGCGCAAGCACAGTAACCTCATCACGGTGCCCATCCAGGACGACTCCGCCAGTGTGCCCGCTCCGACGCGTGACGGTATCCCCCAGACGCCCCCCGGACTGCCCCTGGCTCACCACCATCCGGCCGAGTACCCGGCTCAGCCTGTCGTGTCCCACCCTCACCACATGATGGCGCCGCCGCCGCAGCAGCAGCACTACGGGCCTCCTCCGCCGCCCCCGCCTCTCAGCCACCCCATGCAGCATCCGCCCCGTCAGAGCTCTGGGACGCCGCACCTGGTGTACAACCAGGCCCCACCCATGTCCTCTGGACCTCTACCCATCACCCCACCCCCAGGACACATCATTAGTCAGTTGCCCCCCTATATGAACCACCCTCCACCCGGGGCTTTAACACAGCATGGAGGGCCCGTCAGTGCCCCGCCACTTCACCACTACAACCCCAACTCTATGCAGCAGGACCAGGGCACCCTAAGTCCACCCTTTACCCAGCCTGGAGGGCTCAGCCCAGGGCTATGGCCGGCTCCCAGGGGCCCGCACCCTCCCCGCATGCAGGGCCCTCCTCCCCAAGCCCAGATCCCTGGACCTCATCATCCTGATCAATCACGATACAGACCATATTATCAATAGCCTCGCGCCCCTGTCTGGCCACCTCTAATTGACTTGGTGTGATATGCTTGTGCATGTGTGTGTGTGTGTGTGTGTGTGTGTGAGAAAGAGAGACTATGGGTGTTAATAATGCACTAGAGGGAAAGTTATGTATCAATAAAGGTCTTGGTGATGATGGATTTCGCTACAGACTTCCTGCCTCTATGATGGTATTTCATACTACATGATACTCATGCTGAAGCATTCACTTAATGTTGAAGTGTTCACAGCTATACTTTGCCAGCTAGACAGCTAGACTTCAGTGAATGTATTGTTTCCTTGGCAATAAATTTTAAGTTGTATGCCATTGTCTTCTGAGTGTTTGAAACATGGGCTCAGCTTTTAGCCTGTGCTATTCTTCACAGAAGTGGTATCACTTTTCTTTTTTTTTTACAGACATAATTTTACAGTTCTGGTATTTAACTAGCGTGGCTCTACAAATAACTTCAATATTAATTTTATTGGTAGGGTGAATTTCCCATTAAACACAAGTATCTATCTATCTGGACTGAGACAGTCAAGCTGTAAAGTGTGGTATCTCAAGAGGTCTTATTGCATGATATATGGCTAAGGAATAGAAAAAGATGACTGATCATAGTTACCCTTACTAATAAGAACTATAGTAATACTATACAAAATGTCATAAGAAGTGTATAACACTATGTTCTCTAATACCTTTCCTAATAGCCTTGCCCTCCTATAATATAATAATAATAATAATAATAATAATAATGATAAGCTTTATTTGTATAGCACCTTTCAGACTGCAGCTCAAAGTGCTTTATATTTGGAGCATTTAACACAATAATAGAGAATTACAAACAAATTTAATATACAAACAAACAAAACAATAAATAAAACATCAGAGATTTAGAATTAAGTAGAAATGATAATTCACAAGACGGTAAGAAGAAATACAATACAATTAAGTGGAAATAGGAACACCCTGTAAATAGCAGCAGTATGAGTGTAAAATAATGTGAAGAAATAGGCTACAAGATAAAAGTGAGTTAAATAAAAGCTCTTAAATGCAGGTATGTTTTCAGGTATTTTTAAAGATGTTTACAGAATTTGCCTATTTGATGTGCAGAGGCAGGGTGTTCCAGCTTCGGTGCATAATGAATTTCCCCTTGGGGATCAATAAAGTATCTATCTATCTATCTATCTATCTAATGGATAAAAGCAGCATCTCTGCTTTGCTTGTGAAGCACTTTGGGCACAATTAAAAAAAATAGCATGGGAAGACCTAAGGTTCCTCATTTGTAATTGATAAGATATTAAAAGCTCAGAGATGTATGAAGGGGCTATGCCATTTAGAGCTTTGTAAGTAATTAACAACCTTAAAATGAATGAGCCAGTGCAGCTCAGCTAACACGGGTGATGTGCTTCCTCTTCTTGGTCTTAGAAGTCTAGCACCAGAGTTCTCTATGATTTTCAATTTCTTTATATGCTTTTTTGGGAGACCAGTAAAAAGTGCTTTGCAGTAGTCTAAAGGCATGGATTCATTTCTTTGCATCTTGTTGTGTAAAAAAAAAAGGCCGCACTTTGGCAATTTTTCTCAGGTGTAAATAGCTTTCTGGGTAACTTTACTGATATGGGGCTTGAAGCTTAACTCTGTATCTAAGATGACACCTAGGCTTGTTACTTTTGACCTGGTGTGCCAGGTTCCCAAGATTACTAAGAACGGCGTCTTACAGTACGATACATCTGTAATATGTTCCAAAATAATCAGCTCGCCCCTCCTGTCATAGGACCTATTATTGATGGAGTCTCAGTTTTCGGCCGGTCTTTATAAAACGAAGGACCTCCGCTCTTTTTTGAGTCCATTCATTGCTGTTAGCTTAGCTTCCATTGAACGTAACGTTGAAGTTAATTTATGAAAATGACTACTCTGGTACTAGATAACGGGGCATACTCGGCGAAAATAGGATACAGTCATGAAAAAGTCAGGTAATATAGCCTATTTATATAGCTAGTTGTCGTTAGCTAAGCCAACTTGGTAAAGTTAACTGCTGCTGCCTGCCTTTTCAACAACTGCAAGGAAAACATTGAACTGTGTAGTACATGATGTTTATGAGTTTTGGCCTAAACTGTCAATAAACATACGCTAATGCTTTCTCTGTTTATTAGTGTTATTCCGAATTGCCAATTTCGTTCGAAGACCTCACGTTTGAAGACGTTTACAGCCAACCAGTTAGATGAAATTAAGGACCCATCAGGACTTTTCTACATCCTTCCCTTTCAAAAGGTAAGACAATGCCATTCATTCACTAACTCAACGTATTAAAAAAAAGTTTAGTCATGAAATTAATATATTGTACAATGTCATTAGTGCATGTATTTTGCTTTCAATAGAAAATCATGCACTGTAACTAGATTTGGCTTTTGTTTTGACTATGAAGCTTAGAGGTTTGAGAAAGGTTGAATTCATTGTAAATACAGATGGCTGAAATTGTGTATTGGAATTAAAACGCATTCTGTTTTGGAGTCTTGCTGTCTGGTAATTCCTAGTTGTTTGTGTTATGTAGGGATACCTGGTGAATTGGGATGTCCAGCGAAAAGTTTGGGATCACCTATTTGGGAAAGAAATGTTTAAGGTAATTCATATATTACTACATAGTTTTTGTGTCTGCCGTTTTCGTTAATCACAGAATATAATAAACTATATGAAAGACCACAGATGTGAATGAAAACAGACCTACAGTACATGCAATTACTCAAAGATGCCTAAATAGTTAATCGAGACTAATCAAGACACATAGCATTCGTGTTTGTTACATGTTTGTGGTTGTATGGGAATTATGTAAGCTTGAAAGTGAGAAGCACCAACATTGTACTTGTCTGCATGAATGAAGTTTTTTTTTTATCTCAGTCTTTGGTTGTTTTATTCTGACAGGTGGACTTTGCAGATACCAGTGTAGTCATTACAGAACCCTACTTTAATTTCACCTCCATCCAAGAGTCCATGAATGAGATCTTGTTTGAAGAGTACCAGTTCCAAGCTGCTCTAAGGATAAATGGTGGGCTGGCATCACCAGATGATATATCACATACAGAAAAAATACAGAATTGAAAGCCCTTTTTAGAAAATAAATAAGAGAAAAAGCGTTATCTGCTGTTTTTACTACTGGTAATAAACAATTTGTCATTATTTTCAGCTGGGTCGTTAAGTGCACACAGATACTTCCATGAGAACAATGCAGAACTATGTTGCATCGTAGTGGACAGTGGCTTTTCCTTCACTCACATTGTACCATATTGTAGAGGCAAGAAAATGAAGGATGGGATCTGTAGGTATGTGCTGTTTTTGCAAGTCTCCTTAAATCCTTAAGTGTGTCTAGTAATGTTTTGGTCTAGCTTCTATTTGTATTTTTACATATTTATTTACATTTCACAGGATTAATGTTGGGGGTAAGCTACTGACAAATCACTTGAAAGAGATAATTTCATACAGGTAACTATCCTGGTCATCTCAATAAGAAACCCTAAGCATATTGATTGTTAAGTTTCTTGAATTTCTGTTACATTCTTACATTTCAGGCAACTGCATGTCATGGATGAGACATATGTGATCAATCAGGTCAAGGAAGATGTCTGCTATGTTTCTCAAGACTTCTACAAGGATATGGAGATAGCACAGTAAGCCTTGTCTGATACTTTAGTGGTGAACAGCAAGCAAGTTAATTTGCCTTGAAAGTCAGGAGACTAAATATTGATACTTTCCTCCCACTGATGCAGGCTGAAAGGAGAAGAAAACATGGTGATGAGGGACTATGTGTTGCCAGATTTCAGTTCAATAAAGAAAGGCTTCTGTAAGGTAGGGCGTTAAGTTTTAATGTAGGTTATTGTACCACACTCCTTATGTTGATATATGTCTAATCAGTTATTCCTACTTGTATGGGTGCATTACAGCCACGCGAGGAAATGAATTTCACTGGAAAGTACAAGACCAGTGAGCAGATATTACGCCTGAATAACGAAAGATTTGCTGTCCCAGAGATGCTTTTTCATCCCTCTGATATTGGCATCCAGGAGATGGGCATTCCAGAGGCATTAGTCAACTCTATAAATAACATGCCCGAAGGTAGGAACCAACTGATCAAGTGGTAGAACAGAAAAATGCATGGCTTTTCAACCCTGAACGGCATGTAAGTATTGATTTTCTGTGATGTTTTTGTTCTGTCCCTAGAGATGCAACCTCACTTCTTCAAGAACATAATCCTAACAGGGGGAAACACACTGTTTCCTGGGTTTAGGGACCGTGTTTACAAAGAAGTTCGTGCACTGGCCCCAACTGAATTTCAGGTGTCAGTTGTGCAACCACAGAAGTAAGTAGACAAGTAGAGAATAGCCACACTATGCCATCAGGGATTTGTATTTTTTGTGTGTGTTACGAAGAAAATGAACACACCACTTGTATTTGTTTTTTTATAGTCCAATCTGCTACCCATGGGAAGGAGGAAAGCTACTGGCTGAAAATGCTGACTTTGAAGAGATGGTGGTCACTCGAGAAGACTATGAGGAGAATGGACATTTTATATGTGAAGAAAAGTTTGATATTTAGTTTATTTTTTATTTTCTTATGTAGGCCTACAGCAAGATGAGCCATTGATTGGGGATGAGATGTAAAAGTTGCATTTCCTTTACATTGTACTGTAAATATTGTAAATAAAACTTTTTATATGACTAATTTAATCTTTTCGTCATAAATTCAGTTATATATTTTTTTTTTCTTTCTTTCTTTATACTCTGATATATTAGGTAGACTTGGTATAAAACAAATTGGTATACAAATTGGTATACAAATTGGTAGACTTGGTATAAAAAAAATCATTTACGGTTCAATGCTGTAGGAAAAATGACTAAAGGTGCAGTGAAAAGTAATCTGTGCGATGACTATGATAAGTTTACAAATTAATGTGAGAACCGCTATTGCCATTAGTTTCACAACAAGGCTAGCTAACTTAGACGTGTTTATCTCACGTGCGCGAGCTGGGTTTGGCGCGGAATCTGAAATCTCTATCAACAGTCAACCACTGGATTTCGTCAATGATCAGTTATCTGACTGCAGCCACTTACCTTAGCTAACTTTATTTCCCTGTTTTCTTAGCACAGACCTACATAAAAGTTTAATTGCGAAACTAAGTATCTAAATATAGCTATTAGTCACAGCACTTTTTCTTTACCTTACATTTGTCATTCAACATCAGCTCTTCCAACCTGAGGTAAGTGAAATTAAAATAGCAAACATTAGCCAGCTAGCAGATATTATTACTTCAGTAAAACAAGGAAATAGCATATGTTCATGAGAATGAATTTAGAAAGATGAATGAATTTAGAAAATATTCTACACAGTAAACCAAATAAGAAAATATTCATGGAAACAATTATGTATTTATTTTTCAGATTATAAAATGTCATCCGGTCGAGGAAAACCATCAAAGAAGGCAAAAGTAGCTGAGGAGCCAAGTGATCTCAAAGTATTTCACTTCGGCATGGAGGAGGAAAAGAAGGGATTAAGTGGTTCAGAGGAAGACATTCGTGAAGGTAACCTGCGTCAAAACTGTGTGTAACGTAAAGTTATGTCATTTATAGATGGTTAACATTCACCTTAAAAAGTTCCAGAGAACCAGAGAATGTAGCTGTAGAGGAGATCTCTTGACTAGATTCGTGGTTCTGAGGTAACCAGTACGCTGTCTCGCCAGTCACTTAACGTTATCCCTTTTCGACTTCAATGACAGATGAAACCCCAATTGTTGACACCAAGTCAACAAAAAGACGACCTGGGCCTTCATTTGAAGAAGACGATCCTACTTTGGGTGTGAGGTAAGGTTAATTAACATGAACTGGTTGATTAGACAACAGTTTGACACGTGTATCGATGATGTCAGTGTCATCAACTACGAAGGGATGTCAGTCATATATTTTGCCCACCTAACGACAGGGATGCTAACGTTAGTTTTATTACCTATGTAGAAATTACTTTTAAATATATCTTATCTGTGATTCACAGTAATGAGGTCCAGACGATGTTGGAGAGGTTTGGGGGTAAGTGTCAAATTAGATTTAATTTCTCTGTGCAGTGTCCAGTGTAATATTTCCCTGCAGTACATCCGATTTGTGATGGCCCTGAAATGCTACTTTTACACAAAACTTAATTTATGACATTGTAATCAGCTCCCTCTTTAGTTTAGTAGCCTCACATGCTCAACCAGTTAGCATCACAGGTGCTGTGAGCAGATGTGAGTGATGGTCACTAGCGGAAATATTGCAAGCCAGTGACCAGAACTTGCTGCTACTTGCCCTGGGCCAGTGGACCATTGCTTATGTTGAACCCTGCTCTGTGTTTGTTTCACAGCTGACATAGGTAAAGCTATGCAGGCTAAGAGGAAGAGGTTGGAGACTTTCACCAAAAGCTCTTTAAAAGGCAGCAATCAGAAGCTAGAGCAACTGTGGAAAACACAACATGCCCAGAGGTATGCAAGGGTTGGATGCCACTTAATACAGAATGATAAGTGATGTGGTTTCCCTTAGACACTAAGCTAAGCTAAAACCTGCTAAATGATGTACATGTCTTTCCAGGCAGAAGCTGACACAAGAGTACTCCCAGCAGGTGTTCTCAGTGCTACAGCAGTGGGAGACCGATACACAGAAGTCAGAGGAGCAGGAGGAGAAGCTCAATGTAAGTACCAACCACAAATGACTTTCACAACTATCCTCAAACTTGGGACTTCTCCGATAACCACAAATCACTTAACAACTATCCTCAGACTTGGGACTTCTCCGATAACCACAAATCAGTTTCACAACTATCCTCAAACTTGGGACTTCTCCGATAACCACAAATCACTTAACAACTATCCTCAGACTTGGGACTTCTCCGATAACCACAAATCAGTTTCACAACTATCCTCAAACTTGGGACTTCTCCGATAACCAAAATCACTGATTTAGGTACAGTTATTATTCTACCCCCTGGAGTAGGCTGATATTACGCATCTTTTTTGCCTTTCAGAACCTATTCCGCCAGCAGCAAAAACTCTTCCAGCAGGCGAGGGTTGTTCAGAGCCAGAAGCTAAAAACCATCAGAGATTTATATGACCAGTTTGTGAAGGTCAGTGCCAATGCATATACAAATTGCAACATATCTTCAATGTAGTCTGTTTACATGGTGACAAGTATCCATTTTCAAGGTTGATAAAACAATAAAAATAAAATATTTTATATTGTTTGTTGTTTTTCTTGTTTCTTTGTTTGTTAACACAACATGGCTATTGATGATTTGTGCTGATGCATGTGTTCCTATCCAGAACATGGACGAGATGGAGAAGAGCCACCAGAGTTTCCTGCAAGGGGCGCAGGTGGAGCTGAAGAAGGAGATGGCCATGCTGCAGAAGAAAATTATGATGGACACTGTGAGTCTAAATGAGTTTGAAATACTACACTGTGTGCACATGTAGAGCACTGAATTTTTCAGATAATCAGAATTTGGAGGGTTAAATCACATTCGTTTTTTTCCTGACAATCTCAGTACACCCAGGTTTGGAAATTTCAGCAGAATCTTGAGAGTTGAGTCTGTGTACGGTTGGGTCCACTGGCCTGTGTATCTCCTACTAATACATTAAACTCCAAGACCACCTGATTGATGTCAGGCTGATTATCATGCACTTTATTAACTAAATCAGCTGTCCTCAACCAATCAAGAAGGGGACTCAGGAGCAGAATTGAGACACGTTTGTTATCCAACTTTTTTATGTGAATTATGAGCATTTGAATAGGATGAAATACTTACTTTAAATTCTCATAAACTGAAAAAATAGCTCACTTGAGAGGCATGGATGAACTCACATAAAATGGCACCAAGGTTGGTGGGAAGGGGTTTATTCGTTATTATTTATTAATCAAATGTTTGTAGCCTATTTCCGACAAAGTGGTTTTGACAACCCTCTAACCCACAGCTGATCGCCTCTTGTGCCTTGATTATTTGTTTATTTAGTTCGTTTATTTCTTTCAGGGACAATGTACGAAATACATTAATCACATAAAGAGAAGAGATGCTTTGTACCAAATTTAGCTAAAAGCTCATTTCCATCTGCAGTCCCTGGGCAGGTTAGATTAGAAATGTCAATTCCATACCAGAGCTGATGGAAACGTGCACAGACATTGCATTACTGTTAGCAGATTTGTCATCAAAGCAACTGAGTTGGATGGAATGTATTGACTCCTCCTCCAATGTTTTATGTCTTTACAGCAACAACAGGAAATGGCTACCGTGCGGAAGAGTCTCCAGTCCATGCTGTTCTAACAGGAAATGGCTACCGTGCAGAAGAGTCTCCAGTCCATGCTATTCTAGACTTGATCCTCTTAGCTATTTAGTTCAAAGTGCCAACATTGTGCAATGTTCAGTATCACTGATGTGTTTTTATCAACAGCAGGATTTGTATCTATTTACATTTGTATGTTATGGTTTATTTATTGTTATTGTTGTATTTATTGTATGTTGTAAACTATGAGTTAAGACCCAAAATAAATGGAGTTTCTTTTTTGTCAGAATGATTTTGTTACTTGGTTTTGGTTTTGTTACTAAGCATGCATTTCATGTGAATGATTTTATCAGAACAAATACATTATTTTCTAAATATAACAAGAAGATTCAACAAGCCTGATTTCATTTCCCTCTTTTAACATTGTCAACATTATGGTAATTACAGCATCCTTGCACAGCACAGATGTTCATATATTTTGGAATATTGAAAACATTTGTAAAACTGATATGACTTAAAATCCTTAGGGTTTATAGTGACTTAAAGATAATTGCATGAACAATTGACACTGGGTGGAAAATACAGACAAAATCAACACAAAAGCTGATTTTGCTTGATGTGTCTAGATGAGGCGCACTTTTTACCACTCCGAGCCGTGTGGTGGCGTTGAGAAGCTCTGTTCTTCATGTCGCCTACTAGAGTCAGTTGACGAACTGATCACGTGGGCATAGCGGAAATGGCTGCTCTGGTAATGATTTTGAAAATGCTTCGGTGTGTTTGTTATCCGGTTTTTATTGAGAAACGCGTCTCATTGTTAATACAGTTTTGAAGATATATGGACAAATTGTCAGTGACTAGAACCTAGATCTTCGTTAATGAATACAGTACTCCGTGTGTGCCCATCAATGAGTTTATTTCAGGCTCTCTGGTCCTCAGCTAACGTAGGTTAGCTAAGTTAACTTACCCTACTGGAAGGCAAGAAGCTAAGTAGGTGAGCTTATTGTAAGTCCAATATCACATCATAGACATAAGGATGCCTTTGCAAA
This sequence comes from Alosa pseudoharengus, assembly GCF_046254945.1. Lineage (NCBI taxonomy): Eukaryota > Metazoa > Chordata > Actinopteri > Clupeiformes > Clupeidae > Alosa > Alosa pseudoharengus. The sequence continues at coordinate 39,847,664 of NW_027468565.1, read as the reverse complement.
GTTCTGTTGTAGCCCACAAGAGATTGTGATATAAATGTTTATTATTTGGAAAAATAAGTTTGATTTGATTCCGCTGTAGTGAACGTTAAAGGCCTGGATTTCTTCTTCAGAAAACGAGCCATTTGTGAACATTCGAGGATGCCGACAGCACTGAAAACAAAGGCATGAATACTGCTCTTGAAATGTCTGAGCCTAGCAGTCCGCAGTCTTTCTTGGTAGAGCCTGATACCCCTGGTCCAATGAATCGTGCCTGTTTGATGGACGACAGCAATTTGCTTGTGGATGACAGTGATGGAGATTGCAACAACCTCAGTTCTGTTACAGTGCCAGAAACACCAAGGTATACATTTAGATGTTATTGAAATTGAATTATTCCTAGATCCATGTCTACTTCAAATATAAATTAGGCTTAATCCTTTGAGTTATGAACTAACTTATTTCATTTTCCTCTAGTCCTCTCTGCCTCAGAAGGCGAGTGCATCTACATGGAACATGGACTGAAACAGGGGTAAGTATTATGTTGCTGCTGTGAGAACATTGTATTAACACACTTCATCAACACATTGCATTTTACTATGAGTTCTAAACATTTATTTTTTAAATATGTATTCCAGACTCCGCCCCTGAGTTTAGACACTAGGTGTAACACTGATGACAAGTCTTCGGCTGAGGCCCTGTGCACTACCCCAACCTCACACCAGAAATGCAAGCGCCGCAGAATAGTTGAGGAAACGCCAAGCTCTGAGGTGGCGAAACCAAGCCGCTATGGGAGTAATGGTTTTGTACCAGCCTCCAAATTAATGCAAACATATGCCCCCTGGCTGGAAGTCCCTCGCCCTTCAGCTTCTTATGCGTCAGCGTCGTCGTCCTCCGTACTCCACCACGGTGGGCCATCCAGCTCAGACAGCACGTATGGAGATGAGACTGCATGCCGGTCAAGATTGGGACCTGCATTGGATTCCACAGAGCAGCCCAGCTCACACAGAGCCAGCAGAAAGAGAGAAAGACCTTCTAAGACTAAGAGTGCTTCCTCAACCAGAAGTAGCTTGCTGTCTCAATACACAAAGACCACAGATGCTGACGTGTCCTACCCTCCGACTGCCTTCTTCCACTGCAGAGGTACAGGTGAGTTTGGACCATTTTGTGCTCATTTCTCTTGTGATTCATGTGAAAGGGGTGTTTCCACTGCAGAGGTACAGGTAGGTCTGAGAAGAGTTTGGACCATTTTGTGCTTGTTTCTCTTGTGATTCATGTGAAAGGGGTGAGACATGTAGGTTGTCAAAAGTGTTGTAGATATGGTCACACCACCACCTTGGTTTAACATCCAAGTTATCCATATGCAACGTCTCCTAATGAGACACAGTCTCTCTCAAGTTACTAGAGCACCATGCAGTCCATTTCTTGAATTCATACTTTAACATGTACCTGAGTGTGGTAGCACTATTGTTCTACTTATAGAATACATGAAGATTCTTTCTTCAGGCGGTGTTGTGACCTCAGCACTTCTGAGAGAAGAGTATAGTCTCACATCCACTGACTCTTCCTTACATCAGTTGCTGTCTTTGATCCTCAGCCACAGAGACACAGCCTAGGCCTTTGCTTCCATCACCCCACCAGAAACAGGAGGAGATAGTCATCATCGATGATGATGAGGATGATGTCATAGTGGAGGCCATGGTTCGCTCCGTTCAGTTGGCTGAGGATGAAGCATTTGCCAGAAGCCTTCAGGTAAAATGATAATAATTAAAAAAATCTGCTAAGATAAAGGGTCCGATGGTTTGTGGTGACTGACTGGTTGAATTCTAATGTTATTTCAGGAACAGTTTGACCAAGAGGAACAGCAACAGCAACAGCAGCTGGAGCAAAGGAGGCAACAAGCAATGCATTCAAATCCATACCAATCTAACCACAGGGTTAGTGGAAAAAAGCATTTGTGTGTGTGTGATGCAAAACCCTCTAAATCCGTCTGGCCACTTCTCTTTTAAATGGGCATTTTTTTATCAGGTTCCTATAGTTTTTGCCCACAAATCGATATTTCAGACCAGGAAGAAAGTGGTATTTAGCGAGTTTTGAAGTGAAATTATTTAATTAATGTATACTGTGTGGAGAGCATTCACTCACCATCGCTACCTCATTTTTGACGGGGTTGATATTCGAATGAGTTGACGGTCATATTCAAAATTCAGAGACCACTGCAAATTTGAATATGACTGTCAATTCATTCAAATGTCACTCAGCAACCATAGGATGACATTAGAAAAATGTGCAGTCTATTATTTTTTTTTTCCAGATATATGGAAATTAATTCTTGCCAAGGAACTTGTCTTACTCTTGTCTTGTTCTGTCAGTATGATCCATATGGAGGTATGGGTTGGATGCCTGCTTGGTCTCACATGGGAAATGCCTCTGGCTTTGCTTACATTTCCCCAACCCTCGCAGAGTTACAGCAGGCCATGTTCGCTGAACCATCAGGTTCGTCTCAGTGGTTCCATGGACATTGCCTTAAACATATCTGTATGAACATAATTACATGAACATAATATGAAACCTGGAGGTTATCATTTAATAAGTTTGATGATTGTCATTGTCAATAAATCATAGCTGTCTAGATTGACTCCACTGGCTTTCTGGAAACGTTTATATTGTTTAGGAAGACATGGCGGACAACGCATACACTCACGCTCTCGCCCCCGCTCACGCAGACAAGGGCAACATCTACCACTGGATTTATTTAATGACAGCCAGGGAAACAACTATGAGGTATACGTTTGATTTTGAGCAGTGCCCTTGTGTGTGTTGTTTTATCTACTAAACTAATGTTTGAATGTGTGTGGTTCCATTAGGCTCTGTTGGCTTTTGAAGAGGGTCAAGGTTCAGCCATACCCAAAAATGTGTTGACCAAGAGGGAAATTGAGAGGCTACCCACAAAAGCCTACAACCCTGCACACAGTGCGGGGAAGACAGAGTGAGTCGTCAGTCACATCAAGTGTTCCGTATTACTATTAAGCTGTCTACATTAAGGACAATTTCCCTGAATTTCCCTTTTATTTGTAGGTGCCAGATCTGTTTTTGTGAATACACAGAGGGGGAGCAACTGAGAATGCTACCTTGTCTCCATGACTACCATGTGAAATGTATAGACCGCTGGCTAAAGGTAAGAGAGCACGAGACCTGCACACTATCCATTCCATGGTTCTGACCCTATCCATTCCATGGTTCTGACCCTATCCATTCCATCCATTCCATGGTTCTGACCCTATCCAGATGCTGTGGTGTAAAACGTCACCTTTTCTTTCTTTCTTTCTAGGAAAATGTCACCTGCCCAATTTGCAGAGCAGATGTGTCACAGACATCAAACTAGCTCAGGATTCAGGAAGCAGCGTCTACCTCACAGCTTGGCGGTGTGACTGGGATGTAGTCCTTTTGCATTTGTCTGAGCAATAGACTTATTTTTAGATAGTAACAACCCTGGTCTGGTTACCTTAATGCTCAAAACATTACCCAACACTGCGACACATTTTAACCACTGTATTTGACTTATTCTGTTAATAAAACCATTCCTTGTTGTTTATTATAGAAATGTTTTATTTGTTTTAGATTTTTTTTTGTTAATTACATCTTGATCTATCTTTTTTGCAAATATTAGCTATATTTTGGGTTGAACAGCAGCTTACAATGACAACGGCATAAAATCATGACAATAAATGTGTCTGTGAACAATGCGGTTAATAAGAAACACATGTTGTCCATAAATAACCCACATTTTACTTGGTGTCCTTAACTTGGTCTCAAATAACTGTTCTGTAAGGTATTCAAGGAAACTATGGCAGAGTCTGGACATCTGGGACCAAGTGTGTGTGAGGGCCCTATGTGTGCTCTATGATTGCCCATCCTCATAATAGCGTCGTTTCATTGCTCGATACTTCCTAAGGTAGTACAAAGCTTCCAGTTCTTTTACCACGAACTCCCCGCGTCCGATGAGTTCTCTGATTTTTTCTGGGTCTTGAACATCCTTGTTCTTCGCAAACGCTGCTCTAAGGCGCCCTCTGAAGTAGTCTGCGCCTTTTGGGTACTCCCGTCCGAGATACAGCAACTGTTGTCAGAAGATCGCATAGTTCATATGACTGTGTCCACAAACCTGTGTTGTTTTAGTTCACTCCAACATATGATGCATGGACAATTCACAAACTACATTTCGAAGACAGACTGTCTTCACATTATACAAACAGCCTAACTGGGTAAACATAATTACAGCAATCTTTCACGTTGGGTGCTTTTTGCTTACGTTTTTATATAATTGGATAACTTCACCCCGCAAAAGATTGGTCATCTTCAGGCTGGAAAAAGGCAACACCCTGGAGGTAACCCTGATGTAATAGAAGTGTTTTATGATTAAGGTCAATGGTAGTCTGAGTGAACATAGACGAACCTGTTCACCCTGGACCTAAGTGAGAATGATAGACATTGGCTGAAACTAACACTGTCACGCAAACCAATGCAAGGTAACAACAGACAACTCTGTATTGTTTAATGAACTACAACTGCTTTATTTACTGAACTTAAGTTTTCCTTACAGTCAGTGACATACATCTTGGTTGCGTAGCATAGACCACCAGAGCCATACAGTATAGGTGTTGTAAACAAACCCGTCAAAGGTGTTTTAGCCAATGCCCTATGCAAAAACTTTGCCATCGACATTCAGGATGCAGGCTACTTGTGAGTTATTAGTTTACCAAGTTAAAATTAGTTCTGCTGATCTACCTTAATAAGGATACTTAACTTATTTCACTTACTCAGAGCATAGCCATTTAATTGTCCGTCAGTGTACAAATGCCCTTTGGACTGAATGCATGTATGCATGCCACACGAACCGGATGTAGGATATTGTGCAACACTTAAGCGATCATTCAAAATAAAAGCTTGCAAAATACACGTTAGAGATCCATATTTCATAAATATATTCAAAATGTATACACGTATACGGTTACATAGTAGGCCTACCTTACATGGCAATTTTGAAGAAATGTTACATGTAAACTAAAAATATTTTTGCCCATGTTTGTCTTTGGAAAAAAGTAATAGGCTAATCAAGTATAACTACTTGCTACAAGAGTAGGCTACTTATTGAAAATATATTTACTCTACCAAATAAACAAGGCTAGTTAAAGTATCCTCAAAACAAGGTCTTCTACTCCTTCAATTTGTATGTGCATAAGATGACATGGCAATTCCTTTGCCATTGTTTGGAGTGGATGTGTGTGTCCATGGTGGTTATATCTTCTTTAGTCTTTACAGCAACTCAGAAATGACCCTTCTGTTTCATGGATCGATAACATTGGTTCTCATACATATTTTATTACTCTGAAAAGTTACACTCATGACAATTTCTTTATGCCACACAGCTGCTTTGCTCATTGCAGGCTGGGAGGTTTTGGGGTTGATATCAGCACTTCAAAGTGGCTTATTTTAAGGCAAAACTCTAAACCACTAACAACAGCACTTTACCATGATTATATGCATGTTGGCGATCTTGCATAGTGCATCATATGATTCACTGTAATGGAGTAAGAGATACAATCACTCTTCATTCTATAGAGGCACTTTGAAGACAAGCAGTTCATTCATATGCCCAACTATAAAAAAACATATAGGTTTGTATTGTGTGGTAGAAAATGATAGCATCTGCTGGTGGGATATCCAAAAGGCCAAGAAAGGTAATAAGAGTATTAGGTGCCTTTGACTGTAGGACACGACTCTCCATTATCTGCCCTGTTCAATGTCCCATCTGTCTCTGCTTCATGGAAGACATAGTCAAAGATGACACTGCATGGGGATTTCAGTGGGGGTATCCAAGACCTGTGAAATCTGTTAATAGTTGGTTCTGAGGCGTCGGTTCTCCTCCCTTAGCTTCTCAATCTCTTCAAGAAGCGAGTTGTTCACAGAGTACTTTTCCACCACCTCATGGAACTCATTCTGAGGGAAAGAAAAAAAAAAGCGTGGGAAGAAGCCAGTTATTAGAAATGGGCTCAAGAAGCGCAACTGAATGCATAAGATAACAACAATGCTGTGGTTTAAAGTCGATGATTGGCCTTGACATCAACTCACTAGCTGGATGCAGAACTGCCGCACCATCTCCACCTGTAGGTTCACTATGTCTCTGTGACAGGAGTCTCTGCAAAGGACAGGACAGTGTGGGCAGGAACATGACATGGGGAACCATTTGGTTAAAAAGCTATCAAGCTGAGCTGAAGATAAACACAGAAAAACACACACCACACAATACAACACACAACACAACTAGCTGTTCATGTGTTTATCTGAAAGGTTGTGCACTCCAGACCCATTTATAAACAGATAGCGGAAAATTATTTTAATTGTAATTACTGCTCGTCACACATTTTTATTTTAAACTAGAAGACATCTAGCTCTGATTGATCAAATTCAAGTAATCTGAAATCCTCAGGTGTGTGATAACCCAGCGTTCAGTTTAAATTCCACTAGCAGAGACCAACCTGATAACCCAGCGTTCAGTTTAAACTCCACTAGCAGAGACCAACCTGATAACCCAGCGTTCAGTTTAAACTCCACTAGCAGAGACCAACCTGATAACCCAGCGTTCAGTTTAAATTCCACTAGCAGAGACCAACCTGATAACCCAGCGTTCAGTTTAAATTCCACTAGCAGGGACCAACCTGATAACCCAGCGTTCAGTTTAAACTCCACTAAGGGACCAACCTGAGGTCCTCCAGCGTCTCCTGGATCATGTTGCGGATGAAGACGATCTGTTGGTTGGTGAGAGGAGCTGCAGCCCCTTCTGCTCCGATGGTTTCCACTATCCGGTCGGACAGCGAGGTGGCCACTGATTCAGACGCCCCTGCTCCTGCTGGGCACATACATATACAGCGGTCATCTTATTGGTATATAGTATATACTATACATATACAGCGGTCATCTTATTGGTATATAGTATATACTATACATATACAGCGCTCATCTTATTGGTATATAGTATATACTATACATATACAGTGCTCATCTTATTGGTGGCAGTGGCTCAGGAGGTAGAGGAGTCGTTCAGCAATTGGAAGGTTGCCGGTTCGAGCCCAACTCCTCCTGACCCTGTCGAAGTCTCCTTGAGAAAGACACCTGACCCCAGTGCTCCCGATGAGCAGGTGGACGCCTTGCATGGCAGCCTCCACCATCAGTGTGTGTGTGTGGGTGAGTGTGTGTGTGAATGGGTGAGTGTGTGTGTGTGAGTGAGTGTGTGAATGGGTGAATGTGAGGCATGACATTGTAAAGCGCTTTGGGTGCTTGCAGAAGTCGATAAGAGCGCTATATAAATGCAGTTCATTTACCATTTATTTGCAAGCCCTTAGCAGGTTGTAGATGGAAAAACAACAGAACAATAGTCACCATATTCATCACATGTAAGCGGTGATGCTGTTGTTGGTGATTACGCTGAGGCACCAGGAGGCAGTACAGCCATAGGTCCCCTGGCCCAGCTCTTGTGCGCCACAGCGTAGGCTACGCAACTCCATATGGAATAAACGTTTGATTTTTTTAACCCTTAAGCTAACCCCCTTTTTCTTCTCCCCCAGGCAAGACGAGTCATCTCATCACCTGTAGCAAGTGTAGGACGTGCTCCATTAAAGGGTGAATTGTAGGTCAGATGAGCTGTGACGTCATTGGCCCTCCTGTGAGTGATCTCCGGAGTGAGGTATGCTGGGATAGATGATTGCATTCGCAAGTTCTGTAGTGCTGGGGGTGTGGCCAGGCTATCAGACTCCTGGCTTGAGCTTCCACCATTCCTCTCAGACTGCCATGCATGCCCAGAAAAGACGTACAAAACAGATAAGCTTACAAAACAGATCAGCATACATAACAGATAAGCTTACACATCATTATAGTGCAATAGTTCAGTGGCATTTACCTGTTAAAGTCACTGTTTCACTCAAGTTCACATCTATTATATTAGCAGATGCAGATGTTATTCAAGTCATATATGTGATAATGCACTCCAACCATCACCAATAACACCAGTAAAGTAAGGGGCATCCTTAGCTGGTGATCAGGTAAAGTAAGGGGCATCCTTAGCTGGTGATCAGGTAAAGTAAGGGGCATCCTTAGCTGGTGATCAGGTTAAGTAAGGGGCATCCTTAGCTGGTGATCAGGTAAAGTAAGGGGCATCCTTAGCTGGTGATCAGGTGTCCACGTGAGAAACTGACCATTTTGCCGTCTTGCGTCTCCGTTGGGGCCTCCTCCTCTTTGATGGGGGGCGGGGTTTGGAACACCGACAGGGGGCTGTAGCAGCGTCCCCCCGTCGTGCCCAGAGGGGTCTTACGCTGCGCCGACACGCCCGTGAACGGAGGCGCCAAATCAAGATCTGGACACGGAGAGGAACGCACACAGAACAATAAACTGGACACGGAGAGGAACGCACACAGAACAGTAAACTGGACATGGAGAGGGATGCACACAGAATTGATCTGGACATGGAGAGGGATGTACACAGAATTGATCTGGACATGGAGAGGGATGCACACAGAACAGTAAACTGGACATGGAGAGGGATGCACACAGAACAGTAAACTGGACATGGAGAGGGATGCACACAGAACAGTAAACTGGACATGGAGAGGGATGCACACAGAACAGTAAACTGGACACGGAGAGGGACGCACACAGAACAGTAAACTGGACATGGAGAGGGATGCACACAGAACAATAAACTTTACCAGGTTAGTTACATGGCAAAATCTCAAATCTGACTGGACCTCACTTTATCTATTAATATCAACATGTAGAGTATATTTAGAGAACTGAGATAACAGCAAGTTTGCTGTTTGTGGTAAAGTCACTCTATAGTGACCTCTTGAGGGACAAAGTGGTACGAGAGAGGCCAGGCAGGTTTGCATGTTAACTTTAGTAGATATCTCAGCACAGCAGCACAAAGTACAATCTTTGTGCTTGTTATTTTTTCACATTCTCTGTATGTTTTTAGTTGTAAATGTAATTTGAACTGATCTCAGCTGACACTAGAGTATCACCCTTCCCCACAGTAGCGTCACACTTACCACCTCTCTTTCCACTGGATTCTAGGCCAGATCCATGGAGTTTATGATCTGGGAAAGCCAAACGAAACATTCATGGATCTGACACATTTCGTCTTGATGCTTTTCTACAAGATCAGGGAGAAATGAACGGCAGACAGGGCCCAGACTTACCATCACAGACAGGGCCCAGACTTACCATCACAGACAGGGCCCAGACTTACCATCACAGACAGGAGAAAAGATGTCCAGGCTGTTGCGTCCTCCCCGCGTCTCTGTGTTGGTGCCTATATGAAAAGCATTTTGTTATAGTTAAAGGGAAGCTCTTGTTACACTAGCAGGCCAAAAGGGGCCTTGTGACTCTTATGTTTTCTCCTGCACTATATGCACTCCTAGCACCCTCTCAAAGAGCACCAGAGCTGATCACGCTGGGTTTGTCTCCCCTGACAGCTCCTGGCTTTTGCCTTCTTACATTCATATTGATGTTTATCCATCAATGGCAGTCAGCTTCACTTAAACTTGAAACTTCTCCCAATATTTTTACTTATTATAATTTCCAGAGCAAGTGAGACAGGAACAAGACATCCACACTGATTTGTACTGACACTACAGGGGGGGGGGGGGGGGGTCTTAAAGAAGAGGGTGGCTCCTCACTCTCTCTGATTGGAGAGAAAATGTCCAGACTGGTCCGCCCCACGCGGGCCGCCTTGTCCATGCTGTGCAGCGGGTCTGTGCTGTGCTGGCCATCAGCTTCTCGTGAGAACCCATCCAGGCCCATCCCTGGAGACAGACATGAGCAGAAAGCATCTTAGGGGATCTGTGTGTGTGGGGGGTAATTGCTTAGACTGATGACTAATAGAGTACCGAAGCCATGACGTAGCGTTGCCAAGGCAGCAGTTTCACTGGATCTAAACAAATCAATCTAACCATTAAAATCACCATTAGCGGTGGCTTTCTTAATCTATTTCAATAATTTTACAACGTTTCTAAGATGTTAGTATATTTTTTTACACTGTAGGAATCACATACTACAACATATATTCATACCAACACGATCAAATTCGTGACTACAGAGTTTTATTTTATCATGGGTTTCCTCCGTAAAAGACACCTGCATGTAACTTCACAGCATGCTGTTAAAATCCTTAAATTCACGGGTATTTTGGCTTTATTTTTTAAGCAAAAAACGTCACTCTTAACAGCCGCCAGTCTTTGAGAAGACGTGAAATATCCACTGGAATTTAGTTTCTTTATATTACACCTGCCAGGGAATCCGTGTTATGTGGGTAAGCTGCGGCCTAGCAGGTAAAACATGTTTAAATGGCTATAGCCTACATTTAAAACCATTTATTAGCTAGAAATGATGCCACATGTCTACATTCAATGCTATTTAAGCCACTTTGAACGTTTGTTCAGATCCAGTGATTCTGTCGTCATGGAAACGGGAAACGCTTCGGTACTCTATTTAACAGACAGCTAGTTTGGAGGCCGTCTGCCCTACTCCAGAGGACTGCCGCTGCGGCTGACCTGTGCTGTGGGCCTGGCCGTCTCCTCTCTCTCCACAGTAGGGCTCGGGGGTGGGCTGGGGGCTGGGCACGGTGGGGGTTGGGGTCAAGGTCCCCGCCTGCGGAGTGCTTGGTTTCCCTGAGGTCCTCTTCGGTTGGGAAACAGAGGACTTTCCCGAAACCAATTTACTAGACTATTCAGAGAGAAAACAATACAATATTTACTAGACTATTCAGAGAGAAAACAATACAATATTTACTAGACTATTCAGAGAGAAAACAATACAATATTTCATAAATTAAAACAAAATGATGGTTCCTCTTTGTAATGTGTATATTTGCTCCAAAATTACATCACATGGAACATGTGTAGGTATTTAGCAGCGGTCATTCAAAGGCCATCTCTTTGTGCAGCTCTGTCAAATGTCTTGACGTGATGTGGTTCTGTAGAATACCTTGCGTCTAATCTGGGTGCTCTGGAAGCGCAGGCAGGTGATGGACGTCTTGTGCCCTGCGACAGTTTTCACCGGAGCGCTGAGATTGCGAAGGTCATACTGCAGTATCTGACCCTGGGTGGAACCAAGGACCAGAGTGGACCCATCGGGGAAGAACTCGATTGCAGTGAGGGGAGAGTCCACCTTTATGTTGCGCACGATACTGTTGGGGGCCAAAAACACACAAGCCAACAGTCAGGGAGAGCACACAGTCCTGATCCTAAGCTGTGGGGTTCAAATGAACATTAAACCTGCACCCAAATAAACAACACTTAAGACAAATGTAGTCAGATGTGTGATTTGATGTAACAACTGTAGCTAGATGTTTCATCCTATGATGATGGTATGAAGCTCTTTAAAATGACTACAGGTCTGTTTGGCTGTTAAACACGCTAATGGCACTTACACTCTGCTGCTGGTGTCATAACAGATGAACTTCTTGTCCAGTCCCACTGATCCGAACAGAAGGTCGTTGGCTGGGGAGAAGGCCAGGCCAGAGGCCGGCCCTTTGTGGGCGGGGTCAAATGTGTGCAGCTCTTTCTGTGTGGTGGCATCCCACAGAGCCACTGTGCCCACGTCTGAGATGCTGCCCAGCATGCCGCGCTTCACCACCGAGTACCTCAGGTCACGGACAGGCTGAACGAGGGCAAAGCAACATCACACACAAACTTCCTCAATACACCTTTAATAGCAGGTTTCTACCAACACTACTCAATACACGTTTAATAGTAAGGGCAGGTTTCTACCAACACTACTGTGATTGGATCTGGGTAATGAAACGGAGGCAAACTGGTCAAAAAAGGCTGAGCATTGAGGAGGGCAAAGTAGGGCTGATAGTTTAAGGCTGAGCATTGAGGAGGGCAAAGTAGGGCAGATAGTTTAAGGCTGAGCATTGAGGAGGGCAAAGTAGGGGTGATAGTTTAAGGCTGAGCATTGAGGAGGGCAAAGTAGGGGTGATAGTTTAAGGCTGAGCCTTGAGGAGGGCAATGTAGGGCTGATAGTTTAAGGCTGAGCATTGAGGAGGGCAATGTAGAGCTCTCTACAACTGAGGAAGACCAGTCTGTTGCAAAGCTTAGATTGGTTGCCACTGAGCTCACCTGAATAGCTCCATGACCAAAGGGCTTGCTGGACAGGTTCTTGGAGACGTTGTGTAGAATGAGCTCACCACTGATGGAGCCGGAGACAATGTAACTGTCGCTGGCATTGTAAGACACACACGTGACTTCTTGTTTGTGATCCTGGACAGACACACAAATGTAAGTAACGTTAATTTGTGCTTCAGAAACATACTGCATATCTGTTCGGGTCAAAACTACATCAAGAGTAGACCCTTTGACATAGTTATGTGCATTGTACAGACAGCCAATGCCAGACAGCTCAGAGATTTAGGAAAAACCCCAATCTGCTGCAGTAGTCTTAGCTTTTGGGACAGGATTGTAGGAGTGCTTGTAGCAGGTGATGTTGTTTACCTTAAGGTTGCGGTAAAGCTTCTTTGTCTTCAAGTCCCAAATGTTGACAATGCCGTCAAGACCACCGCTCACCAAGTACTGAGATGTGGAATTGATGCTGACCCGAGTTTGCTTTTTCTGTGGACACCAATGTAAAGTGGTGAGATTCTGGATAAATTATAAATCCAAAGCAAGGCTCTGGCTCTTGGTCACTACTGAACTCACCCCTTCAGCAAGCTCGATCACTGGAATGGGGGAGGTCTTGAGGCTGGACACGACAACCTTGTCTCCAACGCTGCTGGCACTGATGAGGTACTGGTCTAAGTCCAGTTGAGGAATATGGCATATTGGCGGTCAGCCAAACTGCATGTTTTTACTCTATTATTCCCTGCATTCAGAACTATTAAAGCTTGTGAATGTCAATGTGTAATCATCTGAATACTTTTCTCAATCAATGTAAGGTTTTTAATATTACTATAATCAAGAAGGTAAAAGTTAGAAAGTGGGAAATAAGCAGCTAGCAACCTCACAGGGAGCAAAGACAAGCCAACTATGAGGAGAGAAGAAAGGAGCAGGTGGATGCACTCCTTTAGCATGTGGCATTTGCATGTTTCAGAAAACCTAACTATTATGCAAAGTTCACTTGAATGTCTGATTATAATCCATTACACATTTAGGGCTCTATCTTGGCAGTCTAAAATGCATGGTCAGTGGCGAATAGCTTAAATACATTTAGGGGTGTGTCCAGTGGGGGTTCAGGGTGGTTTTGTTATCAAACGTCGGGCAAGCAGCGTGGATGCTTTAGAGGCACAGAAGGGAGAGGTGAATTTCACTGGCTGACTGAGCTCAAATGTCAACAATCTTTCACCAAGGTCAGGCCACATATCCTAGAAAAGCTTTAGCAATCCCAATTACACTCTCTAGTGAATGTGCCAGTTTGAGAAACCCATACCAGGTCATCATATCCTATTGTGCCACAGAAGATGACCCACACTGCCCAACTGACAGGAGGGGCTTAGTAAAAAGGGGGTTGTTTTAGGTGAGCAGATAATGCTCCATTAACTGTTCTGACTAGCACAGCACTTAGACAAACTCATGAAATATATATTTTACTTTGACGAAGTTCGCTGATGGGCATCGAATTACAATTCCACAGGCAAATATGGGTTAAAAACGGGAGGAATTCTCCTTTGCTTTTTAAGGATACTGTTGCTGGTCCAGCAAACCTGAGACACCGGATGCGTGCTGCTGTGTGGACTAAATTGGTCCAAAACTTTCATGGAGCTCGAGTCCCATATCTTAATGCAGTCGCCCGACGACACGAGCCGCAGGACCTCTTCCATGGCAACTGTTTTGGAGACAGAGGAGCAGCTGTCAAGGATTGATCCCCCCTCACATAAACACCCACCCACACGCTCTGCAGTGCTGCGGGAGAATGGACTGCTTTCATTCGATCTCCCTGTCTGCCAAAAGCCTGTACCTCAGTTTACTATGCAGTAGGTTTGCAAGCTCGCAAACAAAAACTAACAAAAAATGAACAAACATTTATCTTCACATATCTTCACAAAAAAGCTAAATAAACCTCAGCACACGATGTGCAATGATAATCTTGAAATATATCGGCCCATTGACTTGAAAAATAAGCAAGGTTTATACAAGGGAAAGCGCTCAAAGATGATTGCAACAACAGTAAACAAACTCAACCTTACTGAGAGCAATTAGTGACAAACACATGTTAACGCCAACTGAAATAAACGTACGGCGAACGTAATCAACATAATTATCCTATTTACCGTTTAACTCAGATTACTTTGTCAACTTTTCCAAGTGACTAAGTTAAATTAGTAAAGTCGTTACCGTTAGCAAGCGCTAACCAGTAATGTCTGAACATTAACGTTACTGGTAAAAGCTAACTGATGAGGACATACTAACTTTATTATTCTGCAGTTTTTGGTTAGAGTTAATATTAGCTAATGAATCAGTGTAAACACGGGAGCTGGTTAGCAACTACCTACAGACAGGATAAACAAAGCAAATAAACACGGCTGACATCAACAAATGGCATTCCATAAGCTAACAAGCACTCTTCCTAAACTTTGAATCACTTCGCTAAAACCTAGCTAACCAGCAGACATCTCCAAGCTGGCTAGCTAGCCGGCTAACTGTAAACACAAACGTAAGTTGTGATTTGAAGTCCTCTGAAATACTCACCTGACCTAAAAGATCGAAACGTTCTGGGATGTAAACACTGTTAATGCTAGTTGTATATTACAATGCATGCGTTGGCATGTTTCATATATTGACTTAGTAGCAAATCGGTGTGTGACAGATGGCTGTTACTTATGTTCGGGCTAAGTTGCTTTTGGAGTTTTGGGCGCCTGGCTGTAACCAGCTACGGCGTCCTTTTTAGTCCAAACGAAGCCACATCTTCTACACCTTATGATATGCGAGTGTACAATGACTTCAGGAGTATTATTCTATGAGATACAAATGTAAAACAGACATACTTAAGAATAACAATTTAAAGATGTAAAGAAGAAATAAAACATACAATATTCATACTTTATTCAGCAACATTTTTGGCGTTTATTTACCCTTAAAGAGAACAAAATCAAGTGTAGACAGTCAAAGTCAGTTCATAAAGGGTATGTGCTTACTGTTAAATCTGATATCAGTCAGCATGTAACTATGTGGTGCTGGCACCTTGCAAACAATTAACTAATATTAGAACAATAAGCATTTAAGACACACTGTGACAATGCATGTACCTTAATTTATAAGAAATAGCTCTTCATTACAACATAACAATTGCAGTGCTTCAGAAGTGCATTATAGAGACAGGTGCATCTCCCTTGATGTCTGTTACTCTAGGCTACTTAGGTGTATACCAATAAATAATAAAGTGTTTTTCATCTAAGTGTTTCTATATTTGGCACCATATTTATCCAGTAGATAAATGACCAAAGCAAAACATTAAAGACCTAAAGGATATCTCCACTATGGTGCTGCTATGTTGTTTTTGTTTACATGGCAATTTCTAATAACCTGAACAATATATATTGTATACAGACTTATCTCTCAACATATACCTTAGAAATTGAGGAATTGTTCACATAATGGCTTACTTTAATTCACATTGCATAATAAAAACCCGGGTCAAAAGATCCGCTTAGTGTTCAAAGTGCTAACATCAAGTCACATTTTAAAATACAAATTCGATTAATCTACAATCATATTTTATAACTGTATGAACAAAAGTGAGAAGAGAGGAAAACATTGTGTTTTTTTTTATAGGTAAACAAACCAACAATCATAAGCATATTTTTAAATATGTGGGCCTCTGCACACGATAACAGAGACAGATTACATAGTCCACCCCTGATATAGTTTGAAAAGACGTGTGAAAGTGATGGCTTGCTGTACAGCCCCCTTGATTGCAGCCCATTGGTGTGAAAGTGATGGCTTGCTGTACAGCAGCCTTGATCGCAGCCTATTGGTGTGCTCCGTGTCTACATGTGACCTCTGTCGGACGTGAGTGGTGAGGCGGTGGGTCCATGATGTGGCTGGTCGTGGTGGCGTGCTCTGCTCTCACTGGGGCAAAGGCACAAGGACGTTGACGTAGTTGATGGGAAAGAAGCCAGACTCGCCACTGATCATGCCTTCGTACCAGTTTTCATCGATCTGGTTGGTGAGGATGATGAGGTCGCCTTCCTTGAAGCCCAGCTCACCTTCATTCTCTGGTTCAAAGTTGTAGAGAGCGCGGCAGCAGGGCTGGTCCAGGGGGGACTCTCCTTCACCTAACACACACACAGCGGGAGCAGATCACCAAAGGATGGAGAAGGGTGACAGGGTTCATAGGTCTTGGTTTCCCGCTGAAGTTCAAACAAAGTAATATTCACAGCTTCTTCACCACACCAGAGCATTCAATATTCAAACCTTCAGCTGACACACAGAATTTAAACTGAGATCTTTGAAATTGTTTGCTTTAACAATTCAAGGCAATATTGCAACCTTAATATCCACGTTGGAGCAGTGACAAGCTAACATTTGTTGAAGAAATAACAACTACAGTGTGGAAATAGAATAGAAACCTAGTCGATGTGCAGTTCACTCACTAATGCTTGGAGGACTCCCAGGCCTCTGGGACAGGAACGTGAACTGATCAACTGTAGAGTAAACTGTGGATACACATGCACATGATATGAGATTAATACAATCTGAAATACATTTACCGTTACAATGAAAAACACAACACCTTACATTTAAGAATATTTCTTTATTTTGGAGCCAACCAAGACATAACTTCTGAATTGGATTACTGGTTGGCTTCAAACTAGGCAAGTGAGCAATTTCTCTTGAAATTTATTTCATAAACATTTTGAAGGATTCTCTGCTACTCACTGCTATTGGGTGGACTTTCTGGCCTTTGGGGTGAGGTCATGATCTGGTCCACTGTGGTGTATACTATACACACAGATGCAAGAGTAATTCATGAAATAAGACATAGACACTCTCTCTCTAAGAGTGATTCATCACATAAGACATGGACTCACTCTCTTCACTCTCTTCACTCTACTCACTCTACTCACTCACTCACTCACTCACTCACTCACTCACTCACTCACTCACTCACACTCTCTCTCTCTCTCTCTCTCTCTCTCTCTCTCTCTCTCTCTCTCTCTCTCTCTCTCTCTCTCTCTCTCTCTCTCTCTCTCTCTCTCTCTCTCTCTCTCTCTCTCTCACCACTTTTGTTATGTAGTGCAGGATTTAATACATGGTGTCTGAGTTTGTAAAAATTCCTGGACATACATTGTGCTATATATATGGTGATATATCATCCATTTCCTTGCGTTTATGGCCTGGTTTGACATACAGTGCATCACTGACACATTGTAATCTAAAAACATGTCTTTTGGGTCTGTATCTATCAAAGGGAGCAACTCACTTGTGTGTGGAGGACTTTCTGGCCTTGGAGGTAACCTTGTGAACGGATCAGCTGTAGAAAATGCTTTTAAATAGAGAAAATATATGACATTATCTTCTTTGTGTCTCCATAGCAGGTTCTGATGATGCAAAATGTGCAAGCTTCATAAATATGTATTACAGCAGTAGTGTTTTTTGATAAAGGTAATATAATATGGGCAGCTAATCAGGGTGGCATCTTAAGGAGGGTTGGGGAGGTTCAGGACTTACCTTTTCCATTCACACCACCATTCATCGTAACACCTGTGATTGGAAAAAAAAAACATTTCATCATTTCAAATCATTTTAATGTGATATAATGATGTGACTGATGTAATGTTATGTATATGTATGTAATGTTATGTATTGTAATGTATATATATACTATTATGAGTGTAAACCAGACCGACTGGCTGTTACAGAGTGAGTGATATTGCTAGTGAGAGTGTCTTTCACAGTTACTGATGCCAGTTGATATAGATGAATTCAGTGGCAAACCTGAAAACTGTTGTGGTGAGCTGTCAGATATGCGTAAGGTAGGGGTGTTGGAGAATCCATTGCATTCAGCGTGGCTTCCTCTACCAGTGACAGACTTTGGGCTAAACTCTCTCTTAGGCCGGTTGCTTGCAATAATTAATCTGTTGCCAATTTAAGAATAACAAATATCAACAAATATCAACAGGGGCAAAACAGCAACAACAGCAACAGTAACAACAGCAACACTGGAGCACCGTGTCCTCACCGGTTCTGGAGAACACTGCTCAGGTTTTCCAGGATCAGGCACGACTGCCTGTGGTAGTCCAACGCTGCCTCTACTAGAGCAGACAGGTTACTCACCTGCTCCACCTGCAGGATCACAAAGGCACTGCTATTTTCTTACAACACAAATCCATGACAAGAACACCAACATAATATCAAGTTCCTTAACAAACACAAAATTATTTGTCTTGTAACTACCAAAAAAAAGAGGGAATATTAATTGCTAAATCTGAAGAAGCTTTGTGTAAAGAAACTTAAAAGTGTCTGATATCACTGAAATGGAATTAAGGTTTGGCTCACATCATTCTCTAGAAGGTTGAACATGCTTCTTTCTGCCAGATCCCGGGACTCCTCAAACTTTTCGAAGGCTAGTTTGAGCTCCTGATAGCTGATTCTGCCCTTGCGTCGCTTCTTGTAGTCAAAGTCTAACCGCCGACCCTCCATCTTCCTTAAGTGGTACTACAGAAGTGAACCAAAATCTGAACCTTGAGAAATTACACACACTATGAATCCATATTGTAAATGTGTAATATAAGTAGGGCTGTCAAAATAACTGATTAATTTCGATTAATTCATTTGAAAAAAAATAACTGATTAAAAAAATTAGTGCAGATTAATCGATTCCGTATGACCTTTGACCCAGAGCCATTCTAGTCAGTAAAAATTAGACTGTAAAATGAAGGAGAGAAGAAAACGTGCTGCCTGGGTCATTGATTGGAACATTTACTTTTAAAAAACGGCCTGATGGTGTTCATAAAAAATAAAGTGTTGAAGATAAAGTCCTCTGCAATGTCTGCAGCAAGGAATTTGCATATCACCGGAGTTCATCAACTCTATAGTCGCACATCAATGCAAAGAAATAAGTGTTGACATTGAGGGGAGTGTTAATTTATTTTCATTGTGTCCCCTAGGTTATATCTGTGGTCTGAAATGCCTTGTATGTGAAAAAAAAACTTCTTCCCGAAGCACTTTTGAATTTATTTCCTCAGCATATTAGGTCATATCATAGATTATTATGGCAATTATTTGAACAGTGAAAATAATAATAAAAGAGTTTTTGAACTTTAATGTCACTAATGCTGATTATTCAATGATTCGTTTGAATTTAAATATTTAAAATACTTTCACAGCAAAAAATATATATGCGATTCATTTAGATTAATTAATCACAGAGTATGTAATTAATTAGATTTTTTTTTTTTAATCGATTGACAGCCCTAAATATAAGACATGGGTTGTGGGAAAAAACAGCACAGAAATCAAGGGAGTTGAGGTTAACTCTTCATCGAGCAAAAAGAAACAATACAGGAAGATGGGGAAAAGCGGAGACTCCTGCTGGATGTCAGGGCCTACTACAAGTTCCACAGTTTATCTGTGTGATTGCTCTGAGACCAGACATGGTGTTGTATTTGGAGTGTGAGCGCCTCTATCAGTTGAGCTAATTATTAACTATTGGAGGAAGCCGTTACAAGAAAAAAGTCAAACTACTGATAACAGAAGTAAGGGATTGTGGCTGGCAAGCACACAGGTCTTAAACTAGATAAGCTTTTGGAAGTCATACAAACAGTATGCATCTGATCAGTAGACCACTCAGTATGCATCTGATCAGTAGACCACTCAGTATGCATCTGATCAGTAGACGACTCAGTATGCATCTTATCAGTAGACGACTCAGTATGCATCTGATCAGTAGACGACTCAGTATGCATCTGATCAGTAGACGACTCAGTATGCATCTGATCAGTAGACGACTCTAGAGGGCCCCGCTAAGCATCCTTTCAGTAACACGGTCAACACTGAGCCTCACCGTGATCTCCTTCAGGTCCTTGTCCTGTAGCGTCTGGAGTGGGTCTATGAAGCTGTGCTTCACCTGAACGTCCAGGACGTCCCTGGCCTGGGCCATCTGCTTCAGCGCCTCACCAATATCCACCAACGCGCAGCCTGCCAGGAGGGTCAGGAAGTGTGTCCAGTTAACCTAGATCTTTCCTCTTGCATTATGGTTATGGTTATGGTTACGCTTTTGTCCAAAGCGACATACAAATACAAAACAATATAATACTTAAAATTTAACAGGGAACAAATTAAGATGTTGGTCAGACTATAATAAGGAGAATAGCAATAATAAATAACCATGTCAATTAAATCAATAGCGTAATGAAATAAACAATGAAAAAAGGGAAAATAGCAATAATAAACAATAATGTCCATTCAATCAATAATATAATAAAAATAACAATAGCATGGTAAGACTACATTAAGGAGAATATCAATAATAAACAACGTCAAATTAATCAACAGCCTAATGAAAATAAAACAATACTATACAAACCATAACACATAAGAAGTGCTTAATGAACTAAGTGCATGCTGAACAGATATGTCTTTAGACCCCTCTTAAAAGACTCAAAACTATCACAGGAACGGAGAGCACTGGGCAACTCATTCCACCAACATGGAACCACATCAGAGATGAGCAGAATCTCATTAGGAGCACTGATACCAGTGGAGCACTGATAGACCAACATGAATATAGTGAGATGCGTTCCTACATGAATATAGTGAAATGCATTCCTACATGAATACGGTGAAATGCAATCCTAAATAAATATAGTGAAATGCATTCCTAAATGAATACGGTGAAATGCATTCCTAAATAAACACATACCAAAGGCAGAGTCAGCCCCGAGCTCTCTGCCGTAGCGGAGCATGCATTCTCCCAGAAGCCCCTCTGTTTGGGGGTAACCCACAGTCTTCACCTGCCCACGGATCCTTGAGACGGTGTTGAGCACACCAAGTTTGGCTCTACAAGCTGAAAATCAAGTTAATGGGAGTTAAGTAAACGGTCCAGACCTCCAGTACTGAGTCACTGCCAAAAGTGGCGGATATCCCGCAAATGGACACTGGAATATGAGCCTGAAAGGGAAGGACACGGTACACTACCTGGGTTCGGTTGGAGGTACTCTGTGGTTTTTGGCACAAGTTCAAGAACCAGTTTATGGGTTACATCAATTTTCTGAAGTCAAACACACAAAAAAGGCTATATAAGCTAGACCACACTTTGTCAATGTATACAGTGTAACAACAAGGTAATCAGTTTACAAGGCATTATATTCTTACAATGAAAATTAGCAAGAAAAATATGTCATCTCTTTAAGTATGTAGGGTCTACCTAAGATGGACAAATGACTTCCACAAGAACATAGGATCAGATATATTTACTGTATGTAAGAACATAGGATCAGATGGATATATTTACTGTATGTAAGAACATAGGATCAGATGGATATATTTACTGTATGTCAGAGTGGGGAAATGAGATAGATCTACTGAGCCCAAATATGAATCTTTAATACTTAATACTTAATAATCACTTCAGTGTTTCCAACCTTTTCCATTTTGAGGAACTCGTCATCCAGTTTGGTTCCTTCCGCCCCATTAATCTTTTCATTTAGTAGCTGCAAAGGAGAAGAGGAAAGAAAGGAGGAATGTACAGAACCTCTCACAGAAACACTGACTCTAAAGGAGAATGTATACTTAAGACTCTAAAGAAGAATGTATACTTAAGACTCTAAAGGAGAATGTATACTTAAGACTCTAAAGGAGAAGGGCTGGCAGCATAGCCGTTGGCTGCAGCAACTCGAGGTCGGTAGAACTGACAGGGTTTTTTTCCGTACTGACAGTACTCAGTGCATGACCTCATGAAACAGAGATCTATGTGAAATATCGCCGGAATTCTCTTTTGAGTCAAAAGTATACTCCCGTGGAAATAACTATGTTTAGATCGGAGTTGCGCATGACACAAACTTCATCAGCAGGATGGCCCGCAAGGACTATCCATGTGACATCAAAATGTTGTGTCTGTGCAGACTTGTGCGTTGACTGAGCATATGCATACAAGTTTTAAACCACAGGGCCACTGTCAAGAGGAAACAAAACCCATTTACCCTATCAATTACCCAACACGTTTACCATGCACCATGCATGTTTTCATAAGCATGTTCGCTTCCTGATAAAATAAATAAAATAAATAAAACTAGAAAAGCATTTCCTGAAGGAAATACAGTGCATGAAAATGCAAAAATATGATGAATTCATATGGTTAAATTATTTGCTTGGTAGATAAGGTTTAATATAGTTGGAATGACTGAACAGTTAAATAGGTTAATAATTGAAATGGTTAAATTATTTAGGCAGATAGTTGACGATAACTAACAGTTGGAATGGCTCCAATGTTTGCTAGTAGTTATGCTAACTATGTTAATAAAGATAATAATGCTAACCAAGTTACTATGCTAACTAGCATGCTAACAATGTTAAAATGTTAACTATGCTAACCATATGACTTAGCTAACCTAGCTAATAATTTTTATTAGTTATGATAACTATGCTAATTAGCATGCTAACATGCTAACTATGCTAACCATGTGACTTAGCTAACTTAGCTAATCATTTTTAGCAGTTTTGCTAAAAATGCTAACTAGCATGTTAACATGCTAGCATGCTAACTATGCTAACCATGTGACTTAGCTAACTTAGCTAATCATTTTTAGCAGTTTTGTAAAAAATGCTAACTAGCATGCTAACATGCTAACTATGTTAACCATGTGACTTAGCTAACTTAGCTAATCATTTTTAGCAGTTTTGCTAAAAATGCTAACTAGCATTCTAACTAGCATGCTAACATGCTAGCATGCTAACTATGCTAACCAAGTTACTTAGCTAACTTAGCTAACTAGCTACAGTGGGTAGGAGTCATAGTTGATGACAAGTAACAGTTACAATGGCTGAACAGTTAAAAAGTTCAGTAGTTTAAAGGGTTAAATTGTTTAACAGTGAAATATTGTAGTGAGGACTTTTATTTTGAAACAGTTTTTGGCAGAGGAAGCAGTTGAACAGGATGTGTAGTCTTAATAGGGCCAGTTTGTATGCTTAAAGCCTGAGACTGGCAGTTGATGCAGGTGGCCCGAACACCTGCCATAGGATTCTAATTGCTTAACGGCTCTATTGTGATGTCATCAGCCCATGTTAAGTCTATGGGGAAATTTTGATTCGTTTTTAATTAGTTTAAAAAGTATAAAAGTTACAAAAATACAAAGCCCACATGTCATAAGTAAGACCTACGCATCGCAGTTTGAATGAAGTTTCTACGTTAAACGGTTGAAGCTGCATTAAGTGTGTTAGAAGAATAAGAAGAAGAAGCCTAGGAAGAACAGTACAGTGCATTTTCATGCACTGTAATTACTGGAGACCTGCTGATGAATTTATACTTTTGTTTATTTCCTGCTTTAGTGAATCAGCTGATTAGATTACAAGCAATTGAATTGTTCTGTTGTTAAAGAGAGGTGTAATCAGCTGATTAGATTACAAGCAATTGAATTGTACTGTTGTTAAAGAGAGGTGTAATCAGCTGATTAGATTACAAGCAATTGAATTGTACTGTTGTTAAAGAGAGGTGTAATCAGCTGATTAGATTAAGATGAGATCTGATTAGTTAAAGAGAGGTGTAATGGGCAGAGACCAAACAACAGACCAGATCTTTGCTGTAGATTTGCATAATGTTGAAATTTTGTTTTTTATTTAGTTATAATATCAATATCTTGACACCTAATGACTACTTCCTACAACTTAAAGAGGAGGTTTTAATCATTCAAACAGTACCAATAACAAAGTTTGGACACACCTACACATTCATGGGGTTTTCATTAGTTTGACCAATTTTACATTGTATAACAAAGCAATGTATTTACGATTTAAAAAAAAAAGATTATTCATTCAAATGTTGTAAAATATCAAGGGCAGCTGTTATTCTGAAGGGCCCCTGGCCACATCTTAATGTTATTCAAATATTAATGCTAATTTATCCAACCTACTCTATGTCGGGCGTTGTAATTGATGACCGACTTAACTTCTCTGAGCATGTAGCTTCTATTGCAAAATCATGTCGGTTTATGCTTTACAAAATTAGGAAGATCAGACCTTATCTGACACAAGATTCCACACAACTTCTTGTTCAAACCATGGTCATCTCCAAGCTGGACTATTGTAATTCACTATTAGCTGGCTTACCCGCTTGTGTAATAAGATCATTACAGCTGATTCAGAATGCTGGAGCACGCCTGGTCTTCAATCAGCCAAAGAGGACACATGTAATCTCCATTGGCTCCCTATAGTAGCCAGAATTACATTTAAATGTCTCACTTTGGCCTATAGGACACTGACTGGATCTGCTCCTAGTTATTTTAACTCAATAATCAAGGTGTACATCCCCAACCGCCCACTGTGGTCTTCTGATGAGCGTCTGTTGTGTCGACCAGTCATAAACGCTAGGTCTTAAACACTAGGTCTAATTCAAGACTCTTTTCCTCAGTGGTTCCATGTTGGTGAAATGAGTTGCCCAGTGCTCTCCGTTCCTGTGGTAGTTTTGGGTCTAAAGGGGTCTAAAGACATTCCTGTTCAATATGCACTTAGTTCTTTAAGCGCTTCTTATGCCTTATGATTTGTATAATATTGTTTTATTTCCATTAGGCTGTTGATTAATTTGACATTATTATTTATTATTGATATTCTCCTTAATATAGTCTTACCATGTCATTGTTTTTTATTTTATTGATTGAATGGACATTATTGTTTATTATTAGCCTAGAAATCTAGACGCGCCCCTAGCAAATTACATTTGCTGCCAGGGCTAGTCTAGCAACTCTCCGTTGGCTTGTGAGCTCCAGAAATCGAAACTTAAATCAGGCCAATGAAATCGTGTATAGAGTCGTTAGGTGGGCTTAACATAATAATTGATGGCAGAGTTGCAACGGTTTGGCTTGAATTCCCTGCTACTTGAAAACAAATAAGATGGATGTTGCTGCTGGCGAACAGTGTGACACGAGTTAAGCTTTTATTAAGTTGGCAAACGTTTGAACTAGCCAACTAGCTCCGCTAGTGGGAAACGCATGGGAATCATAGCGCTGCCGCTGTCCTATTGTGTGCAGAGGGAATTTGAAAGACAACTGATTCTCCCGCCCCTCGGACTGAGCACTGCGAACGGTGAGTGCCCAGACCCTACATTTTAATGTGGGTCTGGTTCGTCAGGCTAGTTTA
This sequence comes from Alosa pseudoharengus, assembly GCF_046254945.1. Classification (NCBI taxonomy): domain Eukaryota; kingdom Metazoa; phylum Chordata; class Actinopteri; order Clupeiformes; family Clupeidae; genus Alosa; species Alosa pseudoharengus. Next base: position 39,822,354 of record NW_027468565.1, on the reverse strand, counting down.
ATATTGCTTTTTCCCTCATTTTCATTACTTATTTTATTAGGCTATTGATCGAATCGACATTGTTGTTTATTATTGCTATCCTCCTTATTATAGTTTGACCAACATTCTAATCTGTTCCCTGTTAAATCTTTAATTATTATGTTGTTTTTGTATTTGTGTGTCGCTTTGGACAAAGGCGTCTGCAAAATCCCATAACCAACAGGTCAACATGGTCAAAGGATTTCCAAGGAATAACTATATTCTAATGGTTCAGCAAACATCCAAATAAAAAACACAAAATGGCTACTACATAAACAACATAAATGGTAAAAATAATGCCTAACTGATCAGCACTATCTGGTCATGTTGACCATGAGTCAGATTAAGGCATGTTTACATTAAAGGAGGGAGGTTGTATCAAAACATACAGTAGAATATAGTTAAATATACATGCAGTGCAATAATGACATGTTTTCTTTTTCAGTTTTGCATAATGTATGCATAATAATGATTGAGCAGTATTATACATTCAGTATTAGGTGTTTTTATCCAGCGCAGGTATATATTTAGTATTAGGTGCTTTTATCCAGCGCAGGTATATATTCAGTATTAGGTGCTTTTACAGGCTGTATTTCTATCACCACGTGTTCCAAAATATTTGAAGTCATGACGATTATATTAGCCATGCTAGTCTTGTCATCAACTAAAAAGGCGAGCTTTAGAACATACTGTAAAAAGTCAATGATCTTATAGTTTAAGGCAAACTTGGTTATAGAGACATGCTGTTTAACGACATTCACCTACTGTGTTAAAGAATGGCAGCATTTATTAAGGTCAAGAATTTAGTTTGGTGTGCAAAGGGCCTCATGATAAGAGGATTATGGCTGCCATTACTGGCTGATGGAGAGGGAATTGTCTGTAGAACTATTTTATGAAAGGGTGCAGTGTCTGTTGTAAAGTGTAAAAACATCATTACATCACCCCGATAGGGATACTGAATAATGAAAACACCTTACAGACATTTGTCTTTCCTGATGTATGTTGCTGTAGGTTTATACTGTTGAGTTCAGCAACTTCAGTTGTTGTCAAGAGGCAAATACAGCACATCTGACTCCAAGTCCCCAAGCGCATGTGAATGTCTGTGTTCAGCACCTGTACGTGAGCCTGTCTACTATCTATGCCCTCCCTGGCCACAATCCCAGCACTCCAGAGGGAATCTACAGCATGTATTGTCCTTCTGGCAGCTTTTCCAAACCTCTGCAGTAATTCAATGCTGCCATGCAGGCAGGGTGAGGGAAGTATCAGCAACACTCTGCATACAGACATGATCATGAGAGGCAACTAGGCCTGTTCAGATTATATCCAGCATAGATTAACACTCATTATGCGATGTGTAGCCTACTGCCTGTGAGACACAATGCTAATCACAATGCTGATGCATAACTACATTTAAATATTTTAAACGGTGATAAGTGTATTGACATTATGTAATGTGTCCTTGTTTTTAACCACCTGAAGGCAGGTTGGAGGGGTGCATCACGTGACCTATAGCCTACGCAACTTTAGGTCCATTACGCGTTTGTTCAGGAGCCGTATAAAGGTAATTATCCGTGGTGTGCCCCCCTATAATAAAAAACCAAGGTCAGGACGAAATAGACAAAGATACCATCGCAAGGTCACATCATACTACGACGAACAATTGACATATATCGAGATCTCGGATTGACGCTCCTTTCACTTTATTTAGGACCAAAACAAGAGTCCTCTTGCACCGTCTAATTGTCAAATTCTGTATCGCCATAGCTTTGGAAAATAACCAACCACTTTAAAGTTGCTACAAACTATTCTTAAAATCTGCGTGATAAACAGGACAGAAAACTGCCAGTGCGTGCGTAGCGGCTACAGAAGTGCAGAAACACACACACGGGCCTGCACCGCAATCTAGGTTACCCCACAGATGTCCTCACGTGTAGCATTTTCGAAATCACACCTCTCTTTCCCACCCACCCAACATAAAAATACATTACCATAACGCCACATTCTGTGGTAGTCTATATCAAAGCAACTCGGCACTGTACTGCACAACCATAGCCTACGACTCCACAGCCCATGCACACTAGGCGAGGTCCTCCGCTTACCTGGCTTGCTTTATGAAACTGTTTCTTTAGTCCCGCTACTGACATGGCCAATACTTCTGATGATCAAAACATTAATCACGTGCAAATATTACGCGCACATGCTGGCGATGTATGATGTAGTCGGCGTGCCTTTGACAGGTGACGCGGTAATTTATATGTCCACATCGCACTCCACCTCCTCCATCGCAATGTATCAATGCGCTGACAAGCTGCTCCCAGACCGGGATTCGTGGTGCCGCATGGTTGCCAGTATGAGAGGAATATAATCAACTAGCCCACCACCTGCCAACATGATACCCTTCCTTCAAAACACCATCTTTCACAACAGATTGTGAATTTGAAGTCGAAAATGAGTATTGGCTACTTCAATAAATCCGTCATTGACTTATAAGACAAAGAAATTAATAATTCAAATCATATTCGGGATGTTGCCACATCTGGCAACATTGCAGACTATATTACATACACATGAACGCCTGCCTACTTGCTTCCTTTCCACCTCGTTCTTTGAACACACAACTTTTCTGTCGAAACCCTGGAAAAATAAGAGGAACAGACTCGTTGCTATATTAAATGTAAACTGCACGACTGGTAAATACATGAAGCAGTTTGTTATTTGATAGTTAGGCTATCGGATCTTATACTGAAGGCCTGCTACTCTGATTTGGGACAGTGGAACCAGAGAATACTGAAGGTGTTCTAATCTTCGGTGGAGTTAATAATTATCTGCTGCCCTTTGCTCAGTCTAATTAAGGTCATCAATCAACCTTGTTAACTCACGCAAAGTGTTGGGGACCTGTGTAGATGAGTTACACAAAACAACTTCATATGTCCTGCCACTGATGATTTTTGGCACTTTGTTTTTATCACCACACCACCATCTAAGTAGGCTAGCCTAATTGCTCAAACTAATCTCATTTATGAAAGTTGTGAGGTGCATGGTAATTCAAGTACATTCTGTGGGTTTCCATATGTTGATTTCCAGATCGTCTCTGTAATCATGAGGCCTTTCTCTGCTCTGAGTAAGTTGAGCAGCTTGTTTATGGTTACATCACACAACTTAGCGCACACAATTAGAAAAGAATGATATTGTGATTGTTTAAAGCCCTCATAGGATTAGATAAATGTCCCCCCTGCTGAAGAAGTGCATTATATTTCAAACTGGAAAGCACATGGATTTGTTTAAAAGCTAGCAAAACGGTTAGCATAAGTTCGGCAGAACAATGTGGATGTTACAAGGTAAGAAGCACGATTTAAAACAAATTTCTTGTTTCTCACTTCTCTTACCTGGACGGTAGGCTAATGTTGCAAGGTTGGTTTTCCGCCTGGGAACGCTAGGGGGAGCGGGGAACCATTTTCACCGGAACAGGTCATTTAATCATCCAAACTATTTCTAAATGGGTTTATTAAGTTGAAATAGTTGCCAAGTTCCCCTTTAACTGGTACACTTATGTTTCACAGCTCAACTGCTGTTCTCATGAATGTGACGTGTTGCCACTGACTGTTAGAAAGTCAGACTTTATGGTAAACTGTCTTTTATATGGTAGGCCTACAATATATCAGAACTTAATGTAGGCCTACTTTTACAAGAAGCTAACATAATTAAGTAAATTAAAAGGCATTTCAGTATCCAATATGCCTGTTACCGGTCTGTGACAAACTCACTCCTGTATTCTCATCAGGAATGTACTAATCTGGGTCAAGAAGGTCATGTGTTGTACTGAGCATCCGTTGGTTGGAATTAATGGATAAAAGTAAGGTCTACCTCTGCTAATGCAGTTTAAACCATGAGACTGAAAACCTGTACAGCAATATCAAGTATGTTAAGTATTATCAAACTACTTTGCTACTGATGGGCAGATTTGTAAAGATGTTAAAACACTTCTGAATTGTGATTTTAAACCCATACAGAATGCATTAATGGTCATCATTTACATTTAACACAGTTTCACATTGAGATAGTAACCTCTATTTTCAGGAATTACATTTACGTCATGTACATTGTTTATCAGGAGCCTGAGAGCTAACCCCACACATGTTACCATGATACAAACTTATGCCATTTAAACAAATATTTAAGCAAACAACAAACCACAGCAAATTTGTTTACAAAAAAAGAACTTACAAATAGTGGACACACTTGCATTAGATATTCCACTAAAAGACTATAAAGTTCAAACTGAGACAGCCTGCCTGAGGAGGGCATTGGGCTGTAGAATCCTACAAACAAGGAAGCATATGAGGCACAGCAGGGCAGCTCCAAGGAATCACATTCACCTTTTCCAGAACCAACATGCAAGTTCTGACCCTGTACGTAAAGGCAGCCAGTAACATTGTGAAAGGATTCATATGCACAATGCACACGTATTACCTACACAGACATAAGCAAACGCAGACAGAGCTATAGAAACAAACAAGCAATGCAATGAGTACCATTATTACGGTGTAAAGATTTGTGAAATGAACTGTAGACGTTTACTGCATGTGTTAATATAGCTGGGTGTGTGTGTGTGTGTGTGTGTGTGTGTGGGGGGGGGGGTACTGCAGATGTGCATGTTCTGGGGAGGAGGGGCAGGGTGATCTACTGAATCTACAGGCCACTCTGTGGGCTTATGGCATGCTTTCAGCATGGGCGCCCACTCTGTTCAATTACCTGGAGTTCAGTCTTTCAGTCGACCTATGTGACAGTGTGGCTGGAATGGCAAAAGAAACTCTGACCCTGCTTACATGTGAAGTGGCAATCCATTGTCATCACTGGAAGGAGATGTGAGGTCTTCCAGCAGGGTGCTTAATTTTTCTGAAAGTTTCTCAAGTGTGTCTTGGTCCTCAGTGATATATATTTTATCCATTATTTGTTTGGTGAGGTTGACACATTTCTTTTTCAGATCTGTTGTCCTTGGGTCTCTTAAGGCTTCCTGGAAGTCTTTTACAGTCAAACGGGAGTTTTGATTAGCCTTTCTAACAATCTTACCAGCAGTTCTATCGGAAAGTTTTCTTGGTCTTCCAGGCCTGAACTTAACCACCATTCCTGTTAACTGCCATTTTTTAATCACATTACGAACTGACGAAGCAGCTACCTGAAAACGTTTGGCTAACTTTTTATAGCCTTCTCCTGCTTTGTGGCCTTCAATGATTTCCTCTTTCAGAGCACTAGGCAGCTGCTTGTAGTTGCCCATGACTGTTGATGGTTGGGAGATGGTCTGAAGAGTTGGAGTATTCACCAAATCTGTTAAATCTTCCTGAAGGTCTTTTATATCAAAACAGGGCTTTTGATTTGCCTCTCCAGCAACCTTACCAGCAGTTGTCTCTGAAAGTTTTCTTGGTCTTCCAGGCCTCATCTGAGCATCCACCATTCCTGTTAACTGCCATTTCTTAATTACATTACGAACTGAAGAAGCAGCTAGCTGAAAACGCTTGGCTAACTTTTTATAGCCTTCTCCTGCTTTGTGGGCATTGATTATTTCAGCTTTTACAGCACTAGGCAGCTGCTTGTAGGTGCCCATGACTGTTGATGGTTGGCAGAAGGTTTGAGGAGTCAAGGTATTAACAGTCTACAACTACAGTCTACAAAGACCTTTATGACTTTTGGATGTCACCTCATACTCTTATAACATAACCATTCACAGAAACAGAAATTCTGTATACTTCAACTTCAATTCAACTTAAAGGTGTTCACATCTTCATCCAGTGTTGTTCCTTCAGCTCCTTTCATCTTTTCATTTAAAAGCTGCAAGAGAGAAGAGGGGAGGTGGGGATGAGAGGAAAATACATCTTACTGACACACTGAGTGAACCAGTCATAAAAGGGTTTATATGACATAAAAATATCAGTCTTTGTAGATTAACATGACATCAGACACAGATTATTTCAAACACTGTGACTGTCTGAGCTTGTTCTCTGATAGACATGTCCACGACAGCACAGCTAGTAAACTTTGGAGACAACAAACAAACCAATATTGGTTACAATTTACTTGAAGGTATCTACACAAGAGTGACATGACACTGTCATGAAGGTGTCATAAAGATTATGAAATAACGCTTCTGTCATTAAGTGTCATTCGGTTTTTGTCATGACAAGTTAGGGTTAGGGTTATGGTTATGACAGTGTCACATCACTCTTATGTAGATACCTTCAAGTAAAGTGTTACCCAAATGTTTTGAGTAGCCTACACTAAATCCCTTAGCACAGCGTTTCTCAAACTGTGGGTCGCGACCCACTACTGGGTCGCGGAGACATGCCACTGCGAACTGACGTGAAAAACAGGAGTTTTTTTAATTAATTTTTTTATCTGTAGCCTGGGCCCAGGTAGCACCCGATGCGAAATGGACGCACTGTGTTATTCACAGGGAAGCGCTCGTGTCAAGGCAGCTTAGTCCCGACCTACATGAGATTTTGAACGTTGTTGTGAGAGTGGTGAATTTAATCAAAACCCGGCCCTTAAAAGCGCGTCTATTCTCCGCACTTTGCGAAGAGATGGTAGCTGACCAAAAGGCTGTACTGTTTCACAGCGAGGCAAGGTGGCTTTCCCGAGGTAAAGTGCTGTCGCGCGTGTTTGAGCTCCGAGTCGCCTCTTCTTGGAGGAAGAGCGCATGTTTGAATCTGCAAGCACGTTCACTAATGAACATTTCTTGACGAAGCTGGCCTATCTTAGCGATATATTTGATATATTTTAGCGATACATTTGAGTTAAATGTCCAGTTACAAGGCAAAGACAAGCACCTACCTCACCTAGCAAATAAGATTAGCCTACTGCATTCACCAAAAAAACTTGAGTATGGGACAGGCGCCTGTACTCGTTCGATCGCGACAGTATTATGCCTTTGAGATTTCTGAGCGAAATCGCTGAAACGTCTGATTGGGAGACACTCTTGTAATCCCATGTATTAAACAGTAGGCCTACATCACATCCCTGCAAAGTTTATTTCAAAAATATTCCCCAACCAGCAGTGCTCAGTATGACTGGATTATGGATCCATTTAATGCAGCATGTTGGTATTTCATTGAATATATTGTACAATGCTGTAAAATGGCCTATGCTTCCTAATATGTTGCTGGAAAACAGAAATATGTGTGTTATGTATTTATTTATTATTATATCTGCAGCACCAGCTGATTTAACTCTGTTGAAGAGGATATATTTAGAACTTGTCATTATTTCAATACATTTGACAATAAGCTTGACCTACTACTTTCTTAGAGCGATGAGGGACAGGCATGGGTCTCGAGAATGCCCCCTTGATCAAAGTGGGGAATGAAAGAAAAAGTTTGAGAACCACTGATCTAGTTTGTTAACTACCACAGTCACGAGTTGGGTCGCGATAGTCTGTCATTTTTAAAAAGTGGGTCCCCAGAAAAAAAGTTTGAGAAACACTGCCTTAGCACACACTGGTGATTCTCATTATATCTGACTTTCACATCGCCCCATTTATGCATGGCTCCTGAAAGTATAAATATATATATATGTGTTGGTACTTTCACTTATAAGTATATATGCTCTTTTGATCCCAAGGGAAATTTGGTCTCTGCATTTATCCCAATCCGTGAATTAGTGAAACACACTCAGCACACAGTGAACACACAGTGAGGTGAAGCACACACTAATCCCGGCACAGTGAGCTGCCTGCAACAACAGCGGCGCTCGGGGAGCAGTGAGGGGTTAGGTGCCTTGCTCAAGGGCACTTCAGCCGGGACTACTGGTCGGGGTTCGAACCGGCAACCCTGCAGTTACAAGTCCAAAGCGCTAACCAGTAGGCCACGGCTGCCCCCTCCTTATATTAGTAAGTGAAGTAGTATATTAGTAGTCTTATAATTATTAGCTCACTAGTTCACCCATAACTCTTAGGACATGCTGGCCATAAGCATGTTTGGCTTGGTAGCCAGCCGCATGGCCCTGGGATGTGGAGATGGGGCGATTTTGTCACCAGATGTGTTTTGGACCATTTCCCCTAGGGATCAATAAAGTATCTATCTATCTATTGTGTGTAAGCAATGTCAACTGACAGGCTCTATGGGTAAGGGGTAGCAATGTCCACTGACAGGCTCTATGGGTAAGGGGTCTGCTAAGTTTAGCTACAAGTCAAAGGAGGAGAATGGGAGAGAGGTGAGATGCTTTGCAATGCCAGTGTGTGACTCAAATCTTAGAAAGCAGAAGTGAGTGATGGCTGTCCAACATTCCTTCACTAGTTTGTGTAGAACACGTCATGTATAGGAGAGGTGCATATTTTGTCACCAGATGTGTTTTGGACCATGGGGATATAATATTGGCATACTGTATCTGAGTGTGGGCTTCACACATTTCATAAAGGTCTAAAAATTAGGCTTTTTAACTGCTGGGGGTGAGGGGTGAGAGGGGTGAGGGGTCGGGTTGGGACTTGCTTGGGGCCCCAGAATTCATAGAAATGTCCCTGATCAAGCCCAGTGTAGCCTACTGGCTGTGGAGACGGACTGACAATCTGATGACATTTATGATACAATTGTACTTCCTTTTAATCACCCGAAGGCTCAAGGTAACAGGCCAAAGTTATGTAATTAATCCATAATTTGTTTCTATGATGTAATACAGACCAACTACGAGGGCGGCCACTCTGAAATGGCACCATTCAGGTACCAAATTATTACGAGTAGGGTGATTTATATCAACAGATGTTGACATCTCGAAATGACACGAAATTTTAGGCCAACGCAGATAAAAGGTCCTTGCCTAGTTTTCTATTATCACGGCTTTGGAAAATAGCCAGCCACTATTAGTTGAGGAAATTGTTCTCCACATATCAGTCTCAAAGGGGGCAGACGAGTACTGACGCTGCGCAAAGAAGTGCGGTAAGAGCCTGCACGGATCTAGGTTAGCCCTCAGAGATTACATTCACTTGTTACGCTTCCAAAATCACCGCTCTAAGGCCACATTCTATGCAACTACAACAAAAGAATGGAGCTCTGCAGACAGATAATATTGAAAAAACTTGGCACTGCAGCACTGTAGCCAACACCTATAAAGCCTGAACGTTCCGTGGTATGTCCTCCGCTTACCTGGCATGCTTCATGAAACTGTTTCTTTAGTCCCGCTACTGAAAAAGCATAATCAATACAATACTGATATTCTAAACAATAATCGTACGCAAAGGTACGCGCACTAGCAAGCTGCTGCTGTTGTCGTGCCATTTGGGTTACGTGTTACTCCTCCTGCTCTCCTACGTCGTTATAGGCTCATTCGACTTCATGCAGCGCTGCGCAAATCTGGTTGAACGTAATGCTTGGGGGGGGGCATCACAGCATGCATCACTTTCACCCAGATCCGCGCAGCGTTGCATGTAGTTGAACGTGCCAGTCAATGTATCAGCGTATCAGTGCCTGGCAAACTGCTCCAAGAATGAGGTTCGCTCTACTATAAAGTTGCCACATACGATCTTTGGACAAATTTGGCATTTTCTCAATTGAGCAGGGTCCGTGTCAACGAGGCTAGTTGCCACAGGCCAGATTTGACGAAAACAATCTGCATTTTTCTGACCTGCAACAGAGTATCACATTGTGTATAGTGTGTGCAGTTGTGTGCTTTTTTATAATTAGTCAAGTGAGGCTATTAATCAGATTTCTTTATAATTGAATATTGACGGGTTCACATTTGTGAAACATAAAGCCATTCACATATTTAGGGTCTGTGTCCCTTGACACCTCAATGACACTAATGGCACTTCATATTGGTGCATAGTTTGCGATAAAGACAGAGAGAAAGAACTAGAACTGTGGACAACTCCTTGCAAAATGCATCTTTCACCTTATAAACTGCATGCATTAAGTTGCACCTTATAAACTGCAGCATTAAGTTGCGTCCTGTCCCACAAGTAATGACACTGTTGATGACATTCAGAATTGACAAAATATAAAGACAATGAGTGGATACAAAATGGCCTACTTTAAAAATGTCTTTACAGAAATGTATTGGAATATAGCAAGTCTCTTAAAAACCTGAGGCTAATGAACACACATACATAAACATACAGTGTAGAGGGAGAGCTAGAGAAAGTAATGACAATTTTATACAATAAAAACATAAATTCAAATTATAAAAGGCAGAAATAATGTGAATAGGCATGTATAATGTGGGGTTAAATAACACAATCAGTAGTTAACACTAATCTGGCACTACTGACGTGTCATCCGAACACTTCTTTGTAATAAAAGGCATCGTGAAAATCCTGAAACTATGCAAGTGTATATTACTGTGAATGGTACCAAAATATTGTAATTGCATCGTGTGTACATTTGAGGCTGGGTTACACAAAGCAACTTGCTATTAATCCTTTCTGGCTGATTTTCTGGCTTTGCTCTTCTATGGAAGTAGGAACAGCCACTACATCAAAAGGGATGAAACCAAAAAGGCAACCTCCAACAATTCTGCCAGATGTTGAGATCACTTTCACTTTATGTACCGGTACAACCACTGATGATTTTTGGCAACTGAAATACCTTTTTGACACTTTGATTTTGTTACCGCACCGGCCTAAATGAAGTAACTGCTCAAACTGATCTCAAGTATGTAGTATTGTTTAATTCTTCTTAGGCCTTTAAAGCATGCAAGTTTGTATTTTCTTGTTTGAGATGACCAATCTGTTCCGAAATCTGTACATCCATTCCCCACCAAGACCCTTTTCCAAGGTGTGTTTTTCGAGGTGTGTTTTTTGAGGTGTGTTGTGCATAATTCTGGTGCATTCTGTGGGTTTTCACGAGCATGTCTGTTGACATCCAGATTTAGTGTCTGTGGTCATGAGGTCTCTCTCTGCTCTGAGTATGTCTTGAGAAGCTGAGCAGCTTGTTTCTGGTTACATCTCACAGCTTCCTGTATTGCTGTATTGCCCCACCTGTGAACAACACACATCAGCACAATTACAACATCATCAAACTGATAGATTATGCCTTTTTGGAATATTATATATTGCTTATTATGTAACTCAAGTTTATTGGAATAGTATATATTGCTTATTATGTAACTCAAGTCATTGCATGTACTCTCACTGTATGTAAAGTTATGTAAAGTTAGGCTACAACGTGTCTTTTATGGAATAGTGTATTTTTACGCAGAGCTAAACTAATTATGTAACTGAAATAGCATTTCAGTATCTGTTGTGCCTATTACCTGTCTTTGACCAAACCACTAGCCCCTGTGTTCTCCATCAGGAATTTGATGACCTCCAAGTGGCCTTCAGAGGCTGCCACATGCAGGGCTGACCTCCCGTCATAATCCACCGCATTCATGTCAGCCCCAGAGAGGAAGTACCTGTGGCAGTTTGGAAAGAACAGCTTGTGGATTACAGTGGAGGTTTTCAGTTGATCTTTTTTTGTAGTCTTATCTAGCCAGAGGTTTCAGCAGACAACAATATATAAGATAACAAAAATGTAGTCTCATCTAGCCAGAGGTTTCAGCAGACAACAATATATATGATAACAAAATGTAAACTGTAGGGGAGAACTGGGTAAATTGAGCAAATTGACCCCCCCCTATTTCTAGGATCAATTTTATCATGTGACAGCATTTTAAGGAAGAGGGAATTATTCCTTACAATCTGTGGAAAAGTACAACACTTGGCAAATGTGGTAAAAAATATATGTGTAAAAATATGTTTTTTTTGCTTTCCAAGTGGATTGAATTCATGGCCAGAGTTAGGGTGATTTAGAGAAAACGTGAATAGAACAACACTCAGATGCATTACACCTTGTTTGGTGCCCTTTAAGCTATTATGTGAGGGCTAAATAAAATCATGAATGTTACCTTAGCTTGATGTCAGAAGCATTTTCTTTCAAAATGGTGGTTGTGGGGTAAGATGAGCCACCAGGGCTGGGGTAAGTTGAGCCAGCTCACTAGTACTTGTATTGCATTCTATATGGTTCTTTAGTGTTACTAAGAGCTAAAGACATTAGGCAGGAAATTAATCTCATCAATTAAATGGGCAAATTCAAAGGTAAACAGGCGACCAAAAATGTTATAAGCCTAGATCTGTCTTGCCAAATTTTCAGTTGAATGTTGGTGTTTGTTACCCTGGAAATCCAGAGTTCTCGCGAAAGCACAATGGAATTGTCTCTGCGAGACACTCTGGCAATGAGCAATGATGCACGTTACTTTTACCCTTTACCCCTTGCATCCCGTGGAACCAATCAAATCGGCGTATCTGATATAGGCGGGCCAGAGGCGAGCTAAACTGATGACGACAGCCAGGGGGTCAAGAGCGTGCAGATTAGCTTCGGCATGTTAGCATACGCCATTTTCAAATATGGCGCTGCATGGAGCATTTGGAACCAGCTCCATGCACGAAAATCCATGTTGGGCACGAGCTCTCATGCGCGTACATGTTGGTGGGCGGGTACCTATCCGCCAGACGATCGGGTTAAAAATGTTCTGCCTGGCCCTCCCCCCTGGTCAAATTTTTTTTTCCAGGGGCCTCCTCCCGGCTCAAAAAAATTCTCCTAGGCCCTCCCTGAATCAAATAAAACTGGTCGAAAAATGAAGTTTACAAGGTTAAAACGGCCAGCAAATGTCATAAGCACACATACACACACACGGGGCTACAAAACAGTGTTGCGCGGGTTTGGTCACAAGCGGCCCGCGGTCGCCCGATATTTTAATCAACCCGACCGCAACTTGGGCCGCGAATATTAATTAGGACAAAATTATACCCGACCCGCGATCCGACCCGCTTATTTACAGAATGTGTGCTTTTGGTTATAGCCTGCATGCAGTAGTCCATTTCTGTAAAACAAACTAATTTATTTGCGAAACTTTATGCAGTAGAACTACACGCAGGCATGCAGGACATAATGTTTGCGCAGGAGAGAGAATGAGAATAAGAGCGCAAGCACGCACGCAACCACCAAAGATTAGAACACTAGGATAAGATTTGGCCATGGACATACTTCTTTCGAAAATAGAAATAGGGAGGCAAGGTAGGCAAGAGAGATATTGCTGGTCAAAACGTTAGCGTAAGAACTGGTTTAAAATGCTGAATGAAGCACAACGCTTTACTAAAGCACATCCACTGTTTAAAGTCACAAACACAACGAACTAAGGTAACTTGTATGCATGCGCGAACCTATACATACCGGTAGATATGGCTGTCTGTGTCATAAGATTTATTCCTGCAGGCTGCCCACCATAACTTGTACTACTGTCATCTTCTTTAAGAACTTTTCCCAATATTTCCCATAGCCTATATCGCTTTTCCTGAAGGGGTGTCTTTATTATTTTAACTCGCGTCTTCAGCTTCTTTACTGTTGACTTACTGTATTGATGCTTTACTGTATTGATGCTAGCCTTCTCGTGATATTTTAAGTAGGCCTATTTGTAGAAAATATATATTTAATTAATTTTAACTGACCCGCCCGCAAACGACCCGAATATCATTCAAATATTTGGTTTATGACTCAACCGCGGGTGACCTGCAAGCTTACGAGGGGAGTTGTGGGAGATTCAGGTAGGGTTGCGACTTTTTGGACTCGCCAACTCTGTCAAAGAGATGTGAATCATGTTTTGGCCTACAAACCTTTTAAAATATCGAAAACGGATCATTGATCAGGGGGAAAAAATATCATGGATCAGGAAAAAATAATTTTCCTCGGCCCTCCCCCCAGGCCAAAAAAATTCTCCTGGGCCTTCCCCTAAGGCTTAAAAAATTCTCTTAGGCCCTCCTCCCCCTGACGACCGGCCCTCCCCCCCGGTAAATATCGTACAGTCCCTTATTGCCGCGAGGCATTCCAGCCTACGAATTTAATAAAAAGTAAACCATGCATAATTAAAAAAAACCTCAATTTAGGCTACTTCGCTATGCAATAAGGATTCCATTAGAGCACAGTGCACGTTCAATGAATGAAAAAGGCCTTGTCTCGCAATAAACAGCTGGAAATTCCAACACTTTTTCAACTACACGAAACTTTACAGTGATCATCAAATACCCTCTAGATTTAAATGCCCATCAGCCTCAACATTTAACTATATAATACAAGTCAAAAAGTAAATTAAATCCCATACCAAAACCGAAAATCGTCTGCGTTTGATAGCTGGTATGCCGCTCCAAACAAAACGCATGTCTCACAATAACGTACAATGTAAGAAATAAAGGTCTGCCTCGAATAAGCATAGGCTACCTCAAATAAATACCTGTGCTTTGCAGCCTAAGTAAATAGCAGACCCTGGACATAATTTAGGATTTACGGAAATGCAATCATACGATGTTGGACGCCTGGCGATGCTCTGGCCGTCTACTGTGCCTCTGACACCGCTGCCTCATTTGGATGGTAACTCCACAGGTGAGCGCGAAGATTGGACGTCGTGGATGCGTAAGTAAACTGTTTTTTGCTGAGTCCGCAGACAACATTCTCTTTAACCGTTACTTTACCATCTGCGGTGTACAACTCAAAGTAAAGACACCACATTTTAGATGAGTTGGGGACGTAATTGTCCGCTCAGGCTGACCGTTCTGTGCGTTATCTTCAATTCTATCTTCAATAATATTGAATATCTTCAATATAATTTTCAAAACAGGGTGGCTATTGAGGGCTCTGGCTCCAGTCATTATTGTGGCTACTAGCTATTATTGGCTTGATTTGGTCATGGGCCAACGCTAGAATACGTTTAGAGCACCCGCTATGAGATGGCAAACAATAAAATAAAAAACAAACTAATCATAGACTGTAAAAATGCGCTACACTTGGCACTAAAAACCGAATAGTTTATTTATAGTTCGACTACGGATATTTCACGTCAAGTTCGAATGCATATTTGCAGCAGGACAGCAAGCAGACCGCTCTTAGTTAGAGCCGCTGTGTTATCCAATGAAATTAAGTTGCGCTTCAGGGCGACTCCACTCGGACTCCATGCGCGTTCCCGAGCAACTTTTTCTTCTTCTTGTTACGTGGCAAGCAAAGTATGTGCATTATCGCCACCCTCTTACTGGAGGACAACTCTCTTTTTACAGAATATCCAATAAAAATCGACGTGGTTCATGCGTCATTTCCAGCTTTAGAACTTGGCGCATGGTCAGAGCCGACTGGCGCTGGATCCGAGCCCCAGTGTTCAATATGGCGTTGACTATGAATTGGCCGGATTTACTAGCCTAGCCTCCACCATTCATTTGTATGGAGGGCGGGACTTAGTCACTCTCTCCAGTTATATATAATACCTCCATGACGACAGCGCTGCAACATTGGAGGTCACTAAACATTGGTCGTAGTGTTATCCAATTGCGTGCAGTGAGATTTTCAAATGCACGCTTGGTGCCACCCCTTGAGTTGGGCCATTACATTATTCGAAGCCAGACCCTTAATCTTTCTAGATTACCAGGGTCTGGATTTTCCAGGTTAGGTGTTTGTTACTGTTTGTAGAAATTAAATGACTGTTTTAAGAAAATAAAAATGTTTTACCTGAAATCTTTTTGTTTCGTTTTGGGCCAACTTACCCCACACCTATGCTCATCTTACCCCACATATGGGGTAAGTTGTGCCAGAAGGCCAACTTTTTTGCAGAGAGTATAATCTCTTTACCCTTACAAGTTATCAAAGAGTTGTTGACTACAGAAGTTGTAGAAACACTTTGAGTTTGGTGTGAAGGTTACAAAACAAAACCTTTTTGACACATTAGAATGACAAAGAAGGTAAAAAATGGCTCATCATACCCTGTTCTCCCCTATATGACAAATTATAGGAGTTATTCAGTGCCACAATTTTTATGAGTTGACTCTAGACAGTGTTCTCAATGAGGGAGCACAGGTGGTCATACCTGCGCAGGGATGGCAGGTCTCCTCGGAAGGTAGCAAGCAGAATGTTCATTATTTGATAACCCTGCCGAAACGGTAAAAAGGAGGAATATGAGCGAGCGACGTCCTCACTTTCCTCACAGGGAACAGATTTGTATTCTCTAGAATATTCTCAAACAGTCTTGACATGTCTGTTAATTCTGAACAAGCAAAAAGCGGTGTGAGTAATTTAAAAAGTTGCAGCAAGATAACCTCAGATTCCACTTTCCACTGACGGTATGACAACACTTGTCTGAAAGGAGTCCTGATGTCAAAACTATGCAATTGGAAGGACGAGACTAGTTCCTAAGGAGAGAAAAGGAAATGAATGGTGGTTAGCCCTTCCACATCACCATGTGGCCAAGATATGTGATATTGCTTTGGTTGAACTACCTCACAGAAATGCACAGCCTTCCAGGCATTTCCAAAGGCATCTAGTTCAGGTGACCAGGCCATGAGGCCGAGAACGCCGGGCACCACTATCAACACGGCACCAGACCTGCTGGATTTCGCTGGAACAGAAGTCTGGAAACATGTTTTGACAAAATAGGTCACCGTAAAAACATACTGCACAGACAGGTTAACCAATCATGGTTCAAATCCTGTCAAAATCAATAATCAATAATCCAAAAGGAAATGCCGTTGAGAGGTACACTGCTATCAAAGCCCCATCTAGCCCACCTTGAAATGGAATATCCTGGAGTAGTCATTCATCCCAGCCACCTGCATCATGGACAAACTATTGCGTACTGCTGAAGGCGACAGGACCTGGTCCCCTGACAGTGGACAAAGGCCCCCATTGGCAAATGTGGCAGCCAAGGCAGCTCCTGACTCACAAGTGACCTCTGTTGATGAACACTAATGACAAATACCTCATCAGATAGGTTTCATTCCAAAAAGACAAAATGAAATGTGAAATATGTCGCTTACTTGTAACATTAGATCCAGGGTAGCATTAATGTCCACAGACTCTGGAAAGCACTGAAAAATATAGGGAAGGATGTAACATGCAGTAAGAAACACAGGAGGTACATTTGATGATAATGCGAAGTAACATACTTTCATTTCTTGAAGGTAGAAAGATAATGCATGGAGTCGAATACTGTCCTTTCTCAGATTCTGATGACTATAAAAAGCAAACAGAAATCATATCAACATCTAACAACAAACATCAGTGCACAGGAACCAAGGAGCGCTGAAATGAGATTTATTGTACCTTGTGCAATTTAAGTTTGCATGTTCTTTATTGCATAATCTCCTGATGACATTCAAGACCTGCAGTCAGTGGGAAAGTAAAATTGCACAATAGTTCAATACACCATATGAGTGTGGATCATGCTACGCCATGTCCCACGTTACTGCGGTCTGCAAATGGACAGCACTGACTTACAGACTCATACTTCTCCTCCTCTTCAGGGCCAGGTCTCCCGGTCAACTGCAGAGATAAAACATCTGTTACACGAGGAGAGGAGGGAAATGACCGAAACATGAAGCAGACGCTTCAGGGAGCTTTAGTGATATATAACAGAGGAAAGTTCTTTAAAACATGAAGCAGACGCTTCAGGGAGCTTTAGTGATATATAACAGAGGAAAGTTCTTTTCCACACCTGCAGCAAGGATGTGCAAATGATGGCACCTGTCTCTGTGAGAGGACTGTGTGGTACTCCTAAGAGACAGACAAACAGAACATGGAGACTAGTCTCTGTGAGAGGACTGTGTGGTACTCCTAAGAGACAGACAAACAGAACATGGTGACTAGTCTCTGTGAGAGGACTGTGTGGTACTCCTAAGAGACAGACAAACAGAACATGGAGACTAGTCTCTGTGAGAGGACTGTGTGGTACTCCTAAGAGACAGACAAACAGAACATGGAGACTAGTTTAACATATCACGTGTTCTAGTGCCAAGAAATCGGCATCATAATCCTAACTGCATATGTACATGATCAGCATTATGGTGCTTCAGACAGTAACGGCACAAACAGTCCCTTGTTATACTCTTGCTATACTCTTATATTCTTTACACTTACAAAGGTAAACCCTGGACCCTGACTACAATAACATAATAGAAGTCTAATAACATCTTGCACCTAGTCAGTGGCTTAATGTGGTGATTTACTTTGACGTACCAAAATGTCTCCCATATACAGTACTATATGCTATTTCCTTGCAAATGCATATTCTGGATTACTGTGCTGTTCATTTAATGCCAGGCCAGTCTTCCATGAGGACCTATAATATGTGCAGATGGCCATGCTGTGTGGAGCGCTCTAAGTATTCACCCACAGCTACTTCTGCCACCTCCTGCATCAGTCTCTAGTACTACTGCATCAATATGATGTCCAGTCCAACCTGTATCAGTCTCTAGTACTACTGCATCAATATGATGTCCAGTCCAACGAGGTGTTTGTGTGAAACACAAAGCCTTGGATGCTCAAACTCAACATTCAAACCCATGTCAGTGCAGTGAAAGTTTGTGACCGTTTTTTTCCTTTCTGCACACCCATAAATCACTGCTTTCCCCAACATTATACTCCAACAACAGCAGGACTATAATCCTTATAGCCTTACCTTGTTTGGTCAGGGTAAAGGGCGAGTCAAACTTCGAGAACTCCTCAACACCAACGTATCTGTGCACACAGTCTGAGCCAAGCTGGTCCACCGCAAGGCTGTAAACCAAGGGCCATGATATCTCCCGCAGAACACAGGGTTCTGACCAGTCTCCTAGCGACAGCCTGGAAGCGTACAGACACAATACATTAGGTCAAATACACTGACATTTAGTACCAGTTCAAATGTCCTATATTACAAACAAATGTGTATTGATATTGGGAAGAAGAGAACATTTAATTGAGTACTTAGAGAAGAGGACTGTTACTGAGAAAATAGTACACAAATCACACAGTGACTAATCCTCATAAGTTTAATATGCAGTCATATAACATGGTCCTCGTCATTTGAGAATATAAAGAGACAAATATTATGGAAATTACAATGGCAACAGCTAAAATATGGTAGCAACAGGTGAATGAAAGAAGAGAGAGGAGATGCATGTTTGGGTCGGTACCTCTGTCCATCCACTGTACACAGGGACACTCCCCATTTTCCAGAGTCCTCCCCTCCTGCGTCTTTATCCTGCTAAACGACACGTTCAACTTCTTTTGAAATCCCATACATCATTTATGGTTGTCATAGTGGATGATTTATTTTATACTAATTGGCATCAGAAGTAGGTTTCTGTCATTAAAATGGAAGACTGGTGCAAACCTTCACAGATGAAAGCTGTTTGCATTTCACAAAGAGCTTCTGTGTTTCCTCTGTGAAGGTGAAGAAGTCGGGGATGACAAATCTCCCTTGTAGTGCTTTCAGGATGAACGATACAAAGCCTGTCACGCACCTTAGGAGGGGATATAGACGACAGCACATTTTCTGGATGCATCACAATGCTGGCAGATTGCAAATGTGGCAAACATTTTTTTAAACCCACAAATCACTGATAAAAGACAACGTTGTCCTGATTTATTCTCAACACGAGTATGAACTTGAAAGAACACTGGAGGGTTTTGACAACTGGTTTGAAAAATGGTGTGCATAGTCAGGGCATAAACAACCTCTCAGACATCTTCTATTTGGGCATGAAAACAAAAATGTTACCTGCCTCTTGGACAATGTAATATACATACTTTTGTACTTTAGAGGTAAAACTGAGTTTACGTCTCATACTAGCAACTTAAATAGTCAGAGACATCCTGGAGTAACCCGACACCCCTGCCAGCCAAACAGACACTTGCACAAGTGAATACTGAGCTGGGGCCAATAAAAAGGCAATGTTGTGGGTCTGACCTCTGAAAGGTGTTCCTGTCAACGGTTCCATCTGAGTCCTGTAGCTTTCTCATCAGTATGTAGCAGTCTTTAATCCTGGCGTCTGATCTCTGGACTCCAGAAGTCCACATAGGCTGTAGGACACCGCAGAACAGAAGCACATGTTTGAAATGACGGTTTATCTCAGTGTACAACTACAGTGATCCAGTCCAATGGTCCATACCTCAAAAAAGTGATTTGTGTTCACTCTTCCATTGGAGGCAAAACTGTCAAAGAGGACATCAGCCGCCCTGCCCATAGATCGATAAACTACCGTTAATAAATGCATGCTGTATATAAATATATGACAGGATTACTGCCTTGTTAAGTACTTGTAGCATTGCTCAGTTTTGGGCAGCACACAAATGTAAGTTCTTGTGCTCGTATTGGGATTTGAAAATCGTATCAGTGCATCTCTACATTCTTCCTGGGGTTAGAACTGCTATTATCACAACAACACACAAACCTATCAGCTTCAGCTCTGTCCTACTGTATGGCGAGCATATGGTGTGGGCTCACCCTTTGCGCTTAAGTTGCCCTTGCTGGGCATCAGGTCTGCTAGCGCTGTGCCAGGCATGGGGGGCCTGTCTCTCATGGTCACCTTGGGCCAAGGGGGGCTTCTGGCCGCCATTCCCAATGAAAGATGGTAAGCCTGAAACAAAAAGATAAAGTAAACAGCAATCTGGGCACTAGATAAAGTAAACAGCAATCTGGGCACTAGATTTCAGATACTTTTTGGAAATGGTTGTGACACAGAATAGGGGGATGGATGCAATAAGACAAAAGAGAGAAGGAGAGGAGGAAGTAATCGCGCTGCGCGACACATCTTTAGCTCCACCTGGAGGGGGGGGGAGTAATCGCGCGGCGCAACACATCTTGAGCTCCACCTGGAGGGGGGGGGATTAATCGCGCGGCGCGACACATCTTGAGCTCCACCTGCTTACCTGCTGATCCTGGGCTGACAAAGCTGACAGGTCTCTGAGATGGAAAAGAATTCCTTGGCAACGGATGTGGAATATTTCCTGGCAGAGGAGCTTCCTGATATTAAAAAAAACAACAACAACACATCAAAGATCTTAGAGAGCCTTAGTGAAATGGGTATTCAGTACTCAGGAGGTGCTTTTCCATTTTCTCTGAATGTCTCTACTGTAGTAAGTGCATCAAGAAAAGAGGAGCCAGACAAGCCAATTTGTTATTTCAAAGTACATGACAGTTTGTATAAAAGGTTTGACAACTTTTTGTATTCAAAGCGAATTTCCCATTCATAGAGTTCCAGCAAAACCTTTGATGTCTGAACAGACACAGGTGCTACATTGTGTAGAAAACTTAATTGTTACCTTTACAAGTCCCCACACAGGCAGATATATGTCTTAGCCAGCAAATGGCGCAAAACCTCAGGGGGTATGTTTTACAACAGGTAAGAAATATTTGAACTGAGTCACAGTCTCTGCACAGGCACGTCGAGTTCAATTTATACAAGGCAGAACAAAGCAGCTTTATAGTTGGGGCACAAATCATGCCTCCCAAATCCCTGGGTGCAAATATGAATCATTTGATCTATTATCAAGGACAGGAGCTAACAATCATCACCACTAAATTTAATTCTCAATTTAAGTTATTCCATACAGAAATGTGGAGATATATTATGAAATGTATAAATGTCTCAATAGGTTTAACTACAAAACATGTCATGTCATACTGTGTCACTTCAGAAAGTGTTGATTTACATTGACTGAACTGTAAGCATTCATGTATGTATGTATGTGTGTGTGTGTGTGTGTGTGTGTGTGTGTGTAGACAGGTGGACAGGATGGCATTGACAGAGGAGGGTAGGGTCTCTACCTGGCTTTCATCTCCCTTCACAGGGGTCAAGTTCCTGTCCAAGTGGGCATCTGTTATTCCACCATTTTCTGAGAAAACAAAAGAATAAAAACACACATCACTCTTTCTTGCTCTTTTGACCTGAGATGTTTTTGTTCCTTGGCATACCCTAAACCTCAGCAGCCAGTTAACAAAGTTCCCAAACCAAACGAGAACGCACGTCACAAATTGGTTTCTATGGTGACAGATGACTTTAATTGTTTTATTTTAACATTTTCTCCACAAGCCTGCTTATTAAATCACCACATGAACATGCTGTTTTGGCTCCCTGAAGCCCTGGTGCCTGCTTTGGTGCAAAGCTTCAGGCTTCAGAGCTGTTTAGAGGACAAGCCTGTAAGATGAAAGGGGTGGCAGAATAGCCTTTGGCATTCGCTATTTTATACCGCGTCATGCTGGACTGTAACTCAGGCTATATGTACTACTTAACTCTCTAGTCTAAAATATCTCACGTTATAACTAAAATGAAAACGAATGTTAAAGCAAATCATGCGTTTGTCTCATATCAGCCCAAGTGCATCGTTGTAGTTGTTTTGCTTCACTCCTTTTTTTACAGTGAATTTGAACATTCCAGGCTGAAGAATGCAGACAGTTTGCCCAGGGCTCAGTGAGTGCAGACAGACCCAAGTCTTCATCTGCCACACACACAGTCTGAAAGGAGAAACAGTCCACCTCAACAATAATATATACAGCAACATGCTGTAAAACCATCTGCTGTCTAAAATGATGTGTACAGAGTAGAATCGAATGCAGCTGCTGTAAATAAGATATATGTTATTGCGGTCATGTTCTAGATAGATAGATAGATACTTTATTCATCCCGAGGGAAATGTTAGGCATCAGTAGCTTATACAACCATAACACAACAAACACACATATATCTCACATATAAAAATCACTCAAAAGTGAAAATCACTAGACAGATACACTGAATTACTGTTTGCGACTGGTTTTTGAATGGCATGAAAAGTCAACATCTTTACTTTATCCTGACTCTTTTTTCACACGGGAAACATAGAGTGCCACATCACATCTCTTTAGAAAGGGTTTCAAGTTCACCACAGCTACTTCCTGCTCACATATCCAGGCCCAGACGCTCACCACACGTCTCATGAAATGAGTGTGTCTGGGCTGCAGATCCCTCGCAGTCCTGGATGATAATAGCTCAGTAGAGCTCCACCCACAGGACCAGGGCCTCTCACACCCAGAGGCCGCACTGGGCTGACCACAATGACACGCTAGCCGGCCGCACTCTGGCTCCACGTACCTCGCATGTCCTCCTCCTTGTTGGGCTCCAGGAGTTTGTTGCCATCCAGTCCTCCGTAGCGCTTCCGCCATTTGCGACGGAGAGATGGGGTTCTCTGGAAACTGGTGTGCCAAAATAAGACAAGACAAGTTTGTAGAACTACCAGCTTTCATTTGTTTCTACTTTGTTCAAACTCTAATATTATTCAAGTATAATACAGGCTGGGCATACTAGTAAGGAGACACAAGAGGGATAATGAACATGTGTAGACTGTGCTCTCTGAATCAATGCCTTGCGTAATACCTGCACTCAAAACTCATGTTTTCATACTGACCTACAATTCCCACGTGCATGTTTTCATGCTGACCTACAATTCCCACGTGCATGTTTTCATGCTGACCTACTGTACTATGAGGAACGCCAGTGCTATTTAGTGCTATGCCATCAGTGCCTATTTCAGGTGCTTTGTAGAATGTAGCTCAAGGCAGGAGTAGACGGAAACAAGTCTGCTCAAGTTGAGCATTTGAGCCGGGCAATCATGACCTGGTTATCAATTGTCACTGACAACACAGTGGGAAGGGCCTGAGCTAATGCACCCTTTCTGCTGCTGGACCCTTTGACAACAGTGCCACGTCTCATGTCCTCCCGAGAATGAAAACAGTTGGATTCAGAACTAGGCTATTATCCTGGAGGACAGCATCTTTGTTTTTGTTTTTTTAAGTTTGAGTTTTAATCATATCTAACCGTTAGCATCTCCAAGTTACTGAAAAAGTGTTAAACAAATAATAATCATTTTAAAAAACTTACCAAAGGTATGGATTTTCCTCTGTGTCTTGACTTTGATTGTTTTCCATATTGCTTAAAGAGTATGATACTTTCTGTGATCAGGTAGCTGAAGAAATCTCGCGCAAACCTGAGCAGAAAATAACAGTTGTGTCTGTTTAAAACATAATCGGACCTCCTTGGGGCTCCTTGTTGTGTCCCAAGCCAGTGCTATTTGTGTCTATGGCTATAGCGTGTATGCACTCGCAGCTGACTGTCTGAATGAATGGGATGGAGTGAAAAGGGAGATGATGACGGGGAGGGACTTTCACTCAACATCTGGAAAGCAACACCATTAAGGGGGGCGGGGTGGGGGCGTGAACTGCTATAAATAGTTTGAGAATTTCAACTTTTAGCGCACCAAGTCATTTTGTGTGCTATCTGGTATTAGTAATGTACATACATAGCTATTTGGCAAGGCAATGTGCAACGGCCTAGAACCCATACAATGAAACTTAATTTTAGGGAAATTACCATAGGCTATAACAGCAGAATACACTGCAGTATATTATTGCATGCAGTCGGCTATGGACAACAGAAGCGACCTTAGAGTAGGCTGCCTGAAAGACCGGAAATATATGGACAAGCAAAAGGGAAACATGTTATTACAGGCTACTATAAAAGATGACCTAGAAGTCACAACACTCACTGAAATGCCAAACAACGACGTTGTTTGCGGTTTGCACTGTTTAGGAAGTTCAATCTGCACATTCTCTTTGCAGCATTGACGCGTAATCCGCAGCGTGAACGTAACATTTCCTGTCATGCGCAATCATTCAGGAAGTAGGCTAGCCTTCAGCTCGCTACCGCATGCCATGTAAATGTTTTTTAAATTATAATAATAAAAACGAATTTAAGAATTGCCGTTGTAGTGGAAGCAACGGGCACATGAGTTCACTCGGTTCTTCTTTACGCTTGGCTTTCAGGTCATCATTTAAGCCTCTGGACTTTAAAAACTATTGTACATTCTCAAGGAATATTACACATTTTCGCACTGTGTTTACTGACTGTCAGAAGAGTTCGAGGTTCTTGTGTCAGCTACATCAAAATCGTTTCCTTTGGAACAAAGACATGCCAAAGAAAGATAAACCGGTAACGTAAAGTTTAGTTAGTGCGCCATCACCAAAATACTCACAAACCCTTCAGACTTACTGCCTTGTATTGTATTGCAGTGGCAGTCTCCACAGGCTTCCATGGTATTAGAGTGATGCTGTATGCCCCTGTGTAAATGTATCCAATGTGATTATGCCTCTGTCTGTAGGGTAAAGGCGCAAAATCACAGTCAGAGGAGACCAAAGCAGCAGGCCCAGTTTCTCGAAATAAAAACGGAGGGATTTCCATAGCTGTACATGCGAAGCCTGGGTCCAAGCAGAATGCCATTACTAGTAGGTGAACTTAAAGCAAACAAGGATTGGCTTTTAAAGTGAAGATCGTTTTGAGAATTGATCAGTTGTTCATGAAGAACATGTTGCGCACAAGCCACCTGTTATCGTCATATTTGATGGCAGTATGCATTTATTATCTTTGTGGTGACAACTTTACTTGTGTTGTAGATGTGTCGTCAGAGGCAGTAGGTGTCGCTATCGCTGCACCCCCAACTGATGGTGAGGCCAATTCTGAGCTTGTCCGGTATCTATCCAAGGTGCTGAATGTGAAGAAAAGCGAAATAGTTCTGGACAAGGTACGACTTGAAAGAGAGAATATCACTGTATTCACGCACCACACATGTCTCATGCGATACATATATCACTGTATTCACGCACCACACATGTCTCATGCGATACATATATCACTGTATTCACGCGCCACACGTGTTTCATGCGATACATATATCACTGTATGCGCGCGCCACACGTGTCTCATGCGATATGGTTAGCTTTTGTATCATATCTCTACTACAGGGTTCAAGATCTAGAGAGAAGGTCATTAACGTGTCTGCATCATTAAGCCCCGAAGAAGTCCTCCAGAGACTGAAGGCAGAGTCCACGCAGTGATTTCTCTGAAGCTGTCTTAGGCCTACTTGATCAAGAAACACAGAACATGTTTGTGGAAAGCCTACTGAAGACAAAACCTTTGAATTATATTGCCATGCCAAGTGATTTGTTATAATAACCGACAACATATTTCTTCAATTAGACTGCCCTGTTTTGCATTGTTGAACCATAGCACATCATGGTGGAAGACTTCAGTTTCCAAGTCACTTGAACTAAAACACTATGCCTGTGGATATGTAGTTACCCTAGGTATTGTTTCGTCAAAATATACTGTGAGGGAAAACGAGCAAGCAGGTTAAAGCACAGAACTCCACAGAAAAATATAATCTAGAGTCAATATCGTGACGTACTCTAATGCAGCAACAGAGACTGACACCGTCCAGCATCTCCAATGGCCATGAGAGGCGTTTCAGATGTGATTTAAACTGTTATAGAGACACATTCATCACTGAGAAAAAGAATTTAATTAAGATGTTTAATTAGGAATTTACAATTAATCAAAGTGACAGCAGACTTAAGGGATATTTGTATTGCTTGACAAATGGAGAGGTCTGTGGTTGGCATTTTCATTTGTTTAATTTCATTAAATGAAATGGTTGTTGAATTAGTTTGGTTTTATGTTTTGTGAATATCTAATGTGGCTGATAGAAATGACAGGGCTAATGTTACAAGAAATTATACAAGAAATTATACAACTGTGGACAATTTGGCCTCATTACATTACATTACATTACATTTGGCTGACGCTTTTTTAGCCAAAGCGATTAACAACATGGTGAACATTTTAAGTTTTAGAGCAATTCTCAACAATTTTAGGACAATTTAAAAAACATTAGAGTACAGTAAGAATAAGTGCATCAGTGAGTGCTGTTTTTAACAGTTACGTGTCAGTTTAAGACGGCTGGTGAGTGCTAGGATCAGCAAGACTTGTAAGTGTTGCTATGAGAGGAGATGTTCTCTAAAGAGCTGGGTCTTCAGGAGTTTTTTGAAAATGGAGAGGGATGTCCCTGCCCTTGTAGGAACTGGCAGTGTGTTCCACCAACGAGGAACAACAGATGAGAAAAGTTTGGATTGGCCTGAGCGTACCGGTGGTAGAGCTAGACGTTGTTCGTCTGAGGAGCGCAGAGGTCTGGAGGTAGCGTATGTCTGTATGAGGGCATTCAAGTAGGTGGGAGCAGAACCGGAGACTACTTTGTAGGCAAGCGTTAGAGCCTTGAATTTGATGCGGGCCGCCATACGTAGCCAGTGCCTCATCACAATGACAAATGCTGCACCTGAATGCAGTGTTGTGCCTGAACGCGTTCATTGAACGAAAGTTCATGAACTCGTTCATATTTTGACCGAACTTGAACTGAACGTCCTGCATTACTGCCTGATGAACGTTACTGTGAACTCGTTCATTCTGGTGTCTGTGAACGGCACGCTCTTTCAGTTTAACTTCGTTCAATAGGGTGCCAGATTTCTACACAGCCTTCCACATGAAAACCCGGCTAAAACACACCGTAAAAAGGCCTTAATATGGCAGCATGCAGGTCACCATTTCTCAAACTATGGGCCGCGGTCCGCAACGTGGACAATGCTGGTCTGCAGAGTGAAATTATTCCCGGGGCATCGTCTGATAATTTGCTGCGCAATTGATCAAGGAACCGCGGACAGAAAAATAAAACAAACGTTTCTGCAATTAGTAGGAAATACTTGTTAATTTGGTGTCATCAAACATAGAGGCATAGAATTAAGTCGTGGTATGAGCGTTTATTCAATGCATGCGTGTGCACGTTGGTAGCAAAGCTAAGCTCAACCTATTGGAAGGCTATTTAATTATGAAACGACATTTAGCCTAATAGAACGACGTGGATTTACGCAACTTCCATAAAAACAGAGCACAGACTATATAAAACACTGTCTAGCATTAAGTATTAAAGTCAGCCAAAAGATATTAATTAGTCTTAGTTAAAGATAGCTAAAGATCTCCAGATCAGTGATTTATGCATGATCTGATCCGCCATTTACCATTCACAAAAGCTGGTTGTGTTTCCTGAATCCTTACAATCAGGCATTCAAATGAAATGTATTTACAGTTTTTTCTGATTGCTTAAGCACATTTTTTGTAACTATGGCTTTTTTTGCAAAACTCTACACACAAATGGCAAAACCTCTCACCCAATCAGCAAAACATTGTAGTTCTCTTGCAAAAGCTAACACACCTTGCTTAACTCTTCACACCTTCGTAAAAATGGTGTTTTTGTATCTAACAGTAAACACAAGCCATCACAATAGTAAGCACACAATGTGCCAACAACACACTGATGGTATGAATAAAAAACACATCTGGCTTTTGCTTTCTCTGTGCACAAGGTAGACTATGTCAGTTTGAGGTCATACTTTTGTCATAGTTCTGTAAACATACAGGGATCCAAACTTCAAGTATTACATGTAGTGTATTTACACACATCAAAACAAACACAAGTGTGTTTTTCCAAGTCAAAACACAAAATAGCATTTCACTGAGACAAAACAAATCAGTCTACATCGGGTCGTCTCTCTCAAAATTCTGTCTACATCACATAGTCCAAGGCACCGGGAAAAATATATTCTGGAATGACGTATCCAGGCCTGACATGACAATATCCCCACATGTAGACTGTTTTTTTGTCTGTAAAAGGGCTATTTCTTTCTCTTCTCACTCTTCCTGCTCACTCCATTGTACCCATTGTACATTACCTGTGGCTTATTTATAGTGCTTAGGCTGATTGCAAAGTGAACTAATTATCTAAAACAGTTTTCACATGAGAAAGTGTGCCAGAGAGTTGGCAAAATAGTGTAAATAATAGCCATTGTGCCTACAGTTGTGCAAAGTGTGTGTTACAAAATTGCAAACTCAGTGCAAAGCAGTGTTTGTGCTTTTAGTTTTGCGAACTCAGTGAGTGGTTTTGCCATTTGTGTGTAGAGTTTTGCAAAAAAAGCCATAGTTACAAAAAATGTGTTTAAGCATTCAGAAAAAACTGTAAATAGCATATAAATATTCTATCAGTGTATGATGCTTGCATGAGGGAAAGATCCCAAAACAACGGCACCCATATAATTGCTTTTGTTTTGAGAAGTATTTCTCATGCAAGCATCATCCAACAATGCAAAAACATTGCAGGCCTAATTATATTTTACAGTAGTAAAGCAGTACTCTGATGTGCATGTTTTCACAAACTTTTGTGAACAATCTTAGCACTTTAAACATTGACTGTTTTGAAGTGCATGTATAGCAATATAGTATAAAAATAATAATAATTGTGATATCATTATAATTTGATGGGGGGTGGGAGGAGGGGGTGGGTTCATGTAGGTGGGCCCTATGACCCCAAAGTATGCCTTGACTGGGCCTCAGGTCAAAGAAGTTTGAGAAAGGCTGATGTAGACGACAAAGCAGCAAGGAGGCGTCGTATGATCATTTAAACAAGTTTTATGACAAGGTCGGTGAGGATGGGAAAAATCGTACATTTCTGTGCAAACTTTGCCCGCACTTCAGTCACATCCACAGCAAACCTGAAACGGCACATTGAACTGAAGCACCTGGCTAGCCTTTCAAGGTATGTGGAAGCCAATACAAAATCAAAAGACTGTCAAGACAGATCCTCAACCCAAATTAACTGCATTCTATATGGGCTGTGGCAATAATTTTGAAAAATAATAGCTCGCAGTAACATATGAAAAAAAAAAAGAACTATGAACTAGTTCATTTTTGGAAAGTGTGAACTTAGTTCAAAATTTTTAATTATGAACTATGAACTGAACTAGTTCATTTTAAAATTTGTGAACTGAACTTTGAACTAGTTCACGTAGAAAGTGAACTTTCCCAACACTGCCTGAATGTGTCCTTTTGGTCACTAACTTACTATTTATTTATTTTTATAAATGCTTATTTGTGAAAATAAAATTGTTATTTATCAGTGTTTATAATTTGTTTTCTTACGGCAAATGATTTGGTCTCTAAATAATTAGAAAAAAAGACTTGGATGATACTAAATATGTACGATATCATGCCAGTCTAATAGTGACGTCAATGGAAATACACCAAGCAACAGGCCACGGGCCATGGAAATGACATTCAGCTGAATACCATGTCAGTAACATGCTTTCACACCCACCTTACAAAAGCTTATTTTAACCAACCATTAATGGAGCTAATCACAAAAACCATGTTTCATTGGACAAAACCCAAACATATCCCACTAATTGAAAACAAATGAGTGATGCTCAAAACAATTACAATGTTGATCCTGTAATCCATTTTCATGTGAAATTGCAGGCATACACATCAAACAGTGCTTGCAGTTTGCTAAGCAAGTCATGTGTGCAAGCACGGCCTGCCCGGGGTGTGTAGGGATTAGAGGATATCTACACGGCCGTGAACAAAACCAAAAATCATAATGGTTTATAAATGAAATAAATCCTCTGTGTTTGAGGGAAAAAGGGGCTGAAATGATTGACAGCGCCGGTCCATCCTGTCTTGTGTTTCTGGATCACAGTGCACCATAGAGACAGCCTGTTAGAGGCAGAGCGGCATGATGATGTGAGCATCCTTCATGCCCTGGGCATCTTTCACCACTCTAGGTGTGGATGTCTCTGTTGACCAGTGTCAGCCGAAGGTCTGGGAGTGCTGGTTCAGGCTTTAGCAGCCGCAGGCACACCTGACTCACACTCGGCCCCCGCAGGTCATAGGGGACATCCGTGTGCGTCAGAAATGTGGAAGGTGGACAGGGCTGGGCAGCTGGCTTCCCTTTTGGAGATGGGAGTTTGGTGCTGGCAACCGCAGAGTTCAAATGTGGAAGACTTTCGCAAGGTGAGATTTTAGCTAGTGTTGCTGATGAGATCATGTATCCAGAAGCCATGACGCTCTGTTTCTTAGAGTGGATGGTTTCATCATCGTCTTTTATAGTTTCAGATAAAAAGGTTTAACTTTTTAGATTCTTTATCAGTATCAGAATGTTCTGTAGACATCTGTTGGAAGGTATACCAGGATTTATTCAGTATCACTATCAGAAAACATTACTTTACAGATAACCTTTGAAGTAGGTAAGATCTAAATGCCATGGGATGAATAGTTATTTTCTAAAAGGTTCCTTCAGCCGTACCACATTCTGACAAAAGATTCAATTCTGCAACAATTCAAGGTTCTACAATTCCATGTTGAATTCAATGAACCCAGAGCCCTATAGAGAGATCTATAAGGCTCTGAAGGAACCCAGATATTCTTTAGAACGTTAATTTTCCAACATTTCTGTACACCTTTAACAGCATCATTATCGGCCAGTTTGACCATCGCTCAGTGGTCTATGAGGTGGCAGATTGTTCTGTGCAGAACTTCTTTACGTATATCCACCATGTATAGTTAGACTTTGCTACCTACCTAACAAGAAATGATTTTACAGTTTTACTATTGGCCAGTTTGAGCATCACTCTGCAGTGCACAGAACAATCTGCTGCTTCATAGCTTTGTTCTGGAGCATTTCCCTTAATGTTCTCTAACAGGCACACACACATACACACACTTTCCCTTGAGGTCCCCTACACACATACAGTACACACACACATTCCCTTAAGGTCCTCTAATAGGCACACACACATACATAGGTACATATTTTATTCTTTATTTTATTTTTGAATAATTTGTTTATTATTTTAAGTATTTATTTTGTT
Source organism: Alosa pseudoharengus (assembly GCF_046254945.1). Classification (NCBI taxonomy): domain Eukaryota; kingdom Metazoa; phylum Chordata; class Actinopteri; order Clupeiformes; family Clupeidae; genus Alosa; species Alosa pseudoharengus. The sequence goes on along the minus strand of NW_027468565.1, from coordinate 39,790,968 downwards.
ATATTATTATTGTTGTTGTACCATTGTCATTGTTTTATGTTTTTTTGTAAGCACTTTGGTTCAACTCAGTTGTTTTTAAATGTGCTATAGAAATAAAGTTGACTTGACTTGACTTTACTAGAACTAGACTTTGGTAGAACCAGAGGTGGGTTCTCAGTCTGGGTGATCTGAGTGCATTCTGTTACAAAGAGATTACCCAGGTGCACAAAATTATAAAATCAGATTGTTCTAATATATTTACATGTATTCATTTAGCAGATGCTTTTATCCAAAGTAACTTACATTATGTCAATTATACAGGTGGGTCTCAAAAAAATAGAGAGTTCAGTAAACACAACCACAATCATGGGAAAGACTGATGACCTGATAGTTGTCCAGAAGACACTCACTGCCTCCCTCCACGAGGAGGGTAAGCCACAGACGGTCATTGCTGAAAGGGCAGGCGGTTCACAGAGTGCTGTATCAAAGCATATTCATGGAAAGTTGACTGGAAGAGAAAAGTGTTGTAGGAAAAGGTGTGCGAGCAACAAGGATGACCGCTGCCTTGAGAGAATTGTCAAGCAAAGTTGATTCAAGAACTTGGGGGAACTTCACAAAGAGTGGACTGAAGCTGGAGTCTGCATCAAGAGCCACCACGCACAGACATGTCCAGGAAATGGGCTACAAGTGGCACATTCCTAGTGTCAAGCCACTCCTGAATCAGAGACCAGGTTACTGTGCTTGATTGGCCAGAAAACTTGTCTGACCTAAACCCCAAAGAGAATCTATGGGGTATCGTCAAGAGGGAGAAGAAAGACATCAGACCCAACAATACAGACGACCTTAAGGCCTCAACCAAAGCAACATGGGCTCCCATAACACCTCAGCAGGGCCACAGCTGATTGCCTCCATACCACGCCACATTCATGCAGTAGTTTGTGCAAAAGCAGCCTGACCAAGTATTGAGTGTATAAATGAACTATGTTAGATAAATCAGACCAGTCAGATTAGTTCATTTCTTTTTAAAAGATAGACATTTCTGTATTCTAATATTTTGAGATACCGTAATCATCAAGATTAAAACAAAAAATTGCTTGAAATATTTCACTTTATATCTAATGAATATATGACAAATTGGTAACACTTTACTTGACGGGTGAGTTCATAACACATTCATAGCAGCTGTCATAAACTGCACATAAAGCATTCATGACTGTTTCATGAGACATGACTCAACATTCATACCAAACCTTTCATAAATGTGGAAGACAGAACGACGACATGTAAGTGACATGTTAGATCTTCTGCAAATCATGTCAACATGACTCCAGCTTCTGCTAAATATAAATGGCATAAATAGGAAACTCAACTTATGACTGAATGCATTTACATGTATTTGGCTGCATGCACTTGATTCCTATACAGACAAACTCTTCAATACACCCCAATCACCCCAGCAATATTACTGATGTCTTTCAGAATTTACCATTTTAAGTACAGTTTTCAACCTCCAACGAGGGATTTGATGAAGAATAAGGGCAAAGCTTAACACCCACGTTCACTTGGTGGCTACATCAGGCCATCGCACCACGTGAGCAAAGCTCCCTTAACACTTGGACACGTGGTGAAAAACCCTGAATATCTGAAATGAAAAGCATCAAACAGACTGCCTGGAAAGAGGAAAGGGAGAGAGATGTTTGAGAGAAGCTAATGAGGGTTCCTCCCCCACAGTAAGTCAGTGTTTCTCATCTGGGAATTGGCTTCAAAAGACAACAGACGCACACACAAGCACACAATACAGAACTGAGCAATTCACAATTTGTGGAGCTTTTTGAAGGTATAAATTGCCATATGACAATAAAGTTGTCTTCGTTTAGAATACACCAAATGCCATTACGGGCTTTCACACGAAGGGGCTTCAACTCATTAGTCATGAAAAAAAACTGCCTTTGAACAATTTCCCTGTAAAGTTATTCACATTTCTACGTGGCAATTATAAGATAATTGGCTTCATTTACTATATTTATCCCATATTGAATGTCTGTTTGTGGTAACAGCTTGTGACCAGATCTTACAGAGGCAAAGTGGAAGTGTTAACATGACCAATGCAGAGTGCAGAGGCCAGCTGTCCCCATGGGGATGTGCTGTGGACTCCTGCTCTACGCCGTTCCTCTTGCTTTTAGGGCTGAGCTGCCTGTCACAGTGAGAGATGGCACAGCTGCTATGGAGATCTGTAAGTGACATGGCCTTTAAATTCCAAGCCCCTGCAGCCAATCAGAGCCGTAGTGTTGAGGATCTGCATCAGGCCCGGGGCGTTGACGCCATTTCTCCGGTGGCAAATAAAACACTCACACAGAGAGAGATATCCCGCTCCGGTGAAAAGAACCTGACTGAGAAAATATGGAGGACTCCTATGACCTACAGTACATCACAGTGCCGAGGCTCTTATCTGACTTCCATGAAGCGCCTGACTACAGTGCACCAGACCAAACCAAATGATTGTGGTTGTCTGATCCTGTATGAATTACTAATCGTTGAGCTGCCTCCTCTGTAATTATGGGGTACCATTCTTTTTATGGCATGCCAGTGGGAGTCAATATGTTAGGCAACTTCAGTGTCTCTTACGAAAACACTAGGTTACTGTTCAAAGACGGGGCAGATGAAAATCAAAGAAGCTTTCTGGAAAATTCTGTATGTATAGTCCAAAGTAGTAAGTTAGCATAATGGTTATCTACTGGTCTTTGACACTATCCTTGCTTCAGATACATTGGATCCTCAAAAAATTCCACCAGAGTTCAGAAAAAAAGGCAATTTAAGGTTAATTCAATGCAATTAAAGGAGCTACCTAAAAGTAATTAAAGGTTGGGCAAAATAAATGAGTCATTTACCTGATAGGTGTTTGATTACCTCATCTTGAGGCTAGATGCTGCACAGTGTTCAATTGAAAATGCCAGTGTGATGGATTGTTTATTCCAGAGCCGAACGGCGATTGTTGACTTTGACAAAGTAAGAGTAATCCTTGTTGCATTGACAGCCCTGAATTGCTCATGTAAGGCATCTATCAATATTGGTTCCCTTTAACCCCATTTCATGGACTTGACCTTGTGTTAGAAGAACATGGAGCAACATCTGGGCGAAAGCGTCGTCATAGTTACATCATTGAGCCTGACCAGTGACTCAACGGACAAGAAAAGACTCAGATGTTACTGCTTGATGCCGCTTTTATGAATGATATAATGACAATTGTAGCTTGTGGAAGACATTCATGCTCATGAAATGGTTTTGAATATCAGCATCACTTCAAATCTGGTAACCTGTCAGATCAGAGGCTCTCTGAATGTTCTCTGGTGTTGGTGGAAAAGGACACACACATGGTACACACACACATGGTACACAGAACTGTTGTGTTAGGGGGCAGCCGTTATGACCCCCAAAGTTTGGCTCTCCCAATAAGTTTTTCAGTGGCTGTCCTAGATGTGGATGTCAGGACAGAGGGAACCAGAGCTCTGACGTTTTTCATTTCACAGCCAAGTGGTTAGAATGTGGGCAGAGTGCTTAAGCCGATCCCAGGCAGACAAATAGCAGCTAAATCATGCCCCATAGCACAGAGCGGAGATGGCATGGGAACAAGGGGAGCGTTTTAAACCCCTTCACTCACCCCCTCTGCCTGGCTATATATAGCAGGATCTCTCATCACACTGTGAAAACTCCCCAAATCCGCCCCTAAAAGCACCAGGCCTGCGGAAGGCATCTTTAACCCTGGACTTGCCTCTCTCACACTCCTGTGCGTTGACTCTCCTTCTCTACAGGTGAGGAGTTGCCATACTTGGCAACAAGTGTTTGCCTGTGGAGAGGGTCACCTTGGCAGCCTTCGTCATAGATGGTCGGCGTATACTTCTGAGCCATGAGGGGACAACATGAGAAAGAGCTCTAATCCCAGCTACCTGCTGAGGTCTTTCAGTTAGGCTGACACAGTTCGCCCCACACTGAGGTCTGCTTCTCAGAGCCTGACAGCAGAGCAGTGTACATGGGTAAAGACAGGTCAGTGTACATGGGTAAAGACAGGTCAGTGTACATGGGTAAAGACAGGTAGCCCTTGCATGCTGAGGCTGCTGCCATTTCACTAGAAGGTCTGAGCTGTCGGCTGAAGAGCCGTCCCTGACTCATCCTCAATGGCACTGTGAGGGAGTGTGAAGTCGTCCCCTTGGAGAACGCCTGAGCTCTTCACTCGATGCTTCACCTCAGACCACAGTGTGAAAACAGGTTTAAACATTTGCCATGGCAGACCTGCTGCTACTCTGATAGAAATGGTGCAGCACCCTGTGTTACATATATTTATATATTTTATGTTTCGTCAGTTGTTACACAACACAAATGAAAACAAGTCTGATTTGATACCCATTAGGACGCTGAGGTAGCTCTTCCCCTCCAACCTGGTTAAGTAGGACACTTCTTTGTTTCTTTGATGTGACAGTAAAGGTCCCAAATGGCCTGGGGAAAAAAATGCCTCAAAATTAATTTGTTGAGGGACATTTCATGGCTTTCTGATTAGGATATTGATGAAATGTAAACAACATGCTATAGAAAAATGACATAACATACAAACATAGCAACATGCAAACATAGCAAGATGATACAATACGGCAAATATCAAATGAGAGGCTGTCATGAAATCGCTTGTTGATACTAATGGAATATTTTACTGATCCACAGTCTTCATTTTTTACAATATAGTCTGCCTGCCCGATGTGTGTCTACCTTATACACATATTTGTACAGTGCTGAATGAGGGTATTAGGGCAATGCTTTCATTGGTGTCAGGCACCTTTCACCCCTGTTCAATATTTGCACACTGTGATGTATTTTGTCACGCTTCTGCATAATTTAAGAATGAAACATATCAAGAATACAGCAAGAATGTTGACTACTTTGACTATTACAAACGTGATGTTTTCGATATTGAATTGATATTTGAACTCATGAGTTGTTGTCAGAGAGAGTTTTATATTTACAAACGTATCACCATCTCTACGTTGCCATGATGAAAATGTCACAGCATTTTTCCCTATTGGATGTCAATGGGTTGCGCTGTGGAAATATGAATGGACACCCCGCAGCCGGTTAGCCTCCTCATGGCACTAATTTTAATAGCTTTCCTCCTGACGTCCTGGTGAGAAATTTAATATTACAACCATTTCCTCTCGGGCAAAATTTACTCCGCACGCTGTGCAATGTTTACTCTGAAATTGCACTATTGTCGGAGACGAAAGTTAAATGATAACAAATGCGCAACTCATTTCTGAAAAATATAGCAGAGAGCTTGGAGAGCCGCAACACGTTAGAGTGAAGACCTGACACCTATTAACATGCACAGAAAGCTGACGTACTTGCAATGTTTCGTTATTAATATTTCTCTCGGTTAAATGGACCCACTGCCAAAAGCAATTTTTCTCCATGAAATCACCGTTGACAAAGAATTGAGACATGGACACGTCTAGACTTCTGCAACTGGGTGGAGCATCAAAACAACTCCAATTGTAGTGATGATTGTTTTCCCCCTAGGAATTCTCCCAATGTTTAAACGTACATTAAGAAAGATACTATACTCGCATGGTAGTTGTAAACCTTGCCTGGAAAATGATATATGCTTGGATATTGTCAATTGGAAAAAAGTTACTGAACCACAGGATGATTTTAATCTTTTTAATCCGACTAAATATAGATTCGTTACAATCAAACAATTGAGGACGTCTTACAGTATATGCTTCTTAACATGTCATCGCCGCTCATGTCATCAGCCATGAGCCAGTTTTCCTGTGTATGACACACCCAACTGCATGCCTGCATGCGATTTCTTGGGTCTTATGGTCGCTGGTGGTTTGGCGACTTTGTAGCAGTATAAATCTGGTTTACGTATTATGCTACACCTGCATACATTCAAATGCAGTCAAACTGAATTTTCACCACCACAAACATGTCTTTCACATAGCCATTCATCTGATTAACAGAAGTCAACTAGAACAAAACTTGCCCCAGGCGCCATACATACACTTGATGGAAATAAATGTCGGGCGCGTTCACGTAATGAGGGATTTCGCTTACGCACGAGAGAATTCAATGCCTGAGGCGGAGCGAAAGACCTTCGTGCGGTTGCAAACGGTGTAGGACTAGATAAAAAGCCACACAGACTGCAGATACATTTTATTTAAAGCATCTATCGTGGAGGAAAGGGAGACTATATTGCGCGCACCAGCGCTAAAAAACATTTTGCTACCAGAACCATGGAGAGCTCCAACTGCTGGACACGGGCTGTTGTTTGCGCGGCGCTGCTGTTCGTCTTGAGTGGTGCTGAAACAAACGACTCCGACGGGGATGTGGATGTGAACGCAAGAGCGATTCGAGACTTTTATCAGCAAGACCCGAACTTGACATCCGAAAAACAACTTGTAAGTTTACGCACAGATTATCACAGTAGTATGGCATAATGTTAAGTTTACGCACAGACTATCACATTAGTATGGCATAATGTTAAGTTTACGCACATGAATAATGTTAAGTTTACGCACATTAGTATGGCATAATGTTAAGTTTACGCACAGACTATCACAGTAGTAGGGCATAATGTGTATCATCTACGATGTCGATTATATAACGTGAATGAGAACCCTGATTTCGGATAATTTTAGGCTCGGATGATTTTAGGCTCTATTGCATTATTTTGCTTCGACAGCTCGGCGCTCTTCAAGAGGTCTTAGAGAAACTGCAGACAAAAAGAGTGAATCCGTGGGAGAAGAAGTTTGGAAAAGTTCCAACGGTAATTTAGTTTCGTCTACTTGTGATATTCATTGTTTCCAGTACTTTAAATGAGGTGTGAGTGAATGCACATGCTTACTAAACTTGGTTATATCTCCATTGTTTTTTTTGTTTTTTTCAAAAATGATCTTGTAGATATTCTAAGGTATATGGGACTAGTTGGCACGTATTTATGGTCATTTGTTATCCAGAAAATGTGATGAGAAATATGTTATGTATACTCTCCAGTGTGATGAGAAATATGTTATGTATACTCTCCAGTGTAATGTGTGTGATGACAAATATGTTATGTATACTCTCCAGTGTGATGTGTGTGATGAGAAATATGTTATGTATACTCTCCAGTGTGATGTAGGTGAGCAGTGCGCTGTGCGGAAAGGTGCTCGCATCGGCAAGATGTGTGACTGTCCACGCGGGGCGTTGTGCAACTTTTTCCTGCTCAAGTGTTTGTGAATGGACTCTACAGGTTCGCCATAGCCAGAGCTACATGACTACATGAGCTACATTACATGTATGATCAGTCAAGCCTATCAGTATTTGTATGCACTTTAATGCAGAAACCTACTGTGAATGCCATGACTTTTTTTATTTTTGTCACAGAAATTACATCCATGAATGAAATGTACGACTAGATTTAGTGTAGGCTGCATATCTGTAAGAACTGCTTCGTGAAATAAAGTGCGCAACGACTTGTTTTTGTAAAGTAGACTTCATGTTTTTAATCTTCCTACTGAATGAACGAAATGGCATTTTAACTGTTAAAAGTGCATTCGCAGGGTTAGTATATGATAGACTAAATACTTGAAACAGTTATATTAAAGTGGCTTATATTAAAGGCTGTTTTTCTGTTCGCGTAGTTATCCACGGTCTCTGATAGCCCCCAAAACACAAGCCACTCTAATATGTAAAATAATACCTTAATATTTAGACTAATGTGTTATGAACAGCATATTATCTGTCACAAATAGTACGAGAAAAGAATCTAAAAACCCATATGGTTGACTCAAGTTGGCAGAAAGAAACATGTAGGCTACAGGGAAATCAATAGCATGGGAATAATCAGCCGTCATGATGTTTTATTTCGCTACTGAATGAATGCGCAATGAATGGATGACGCACACAACCAAATCCTCCACATGTCAACCTACGATGAAACATACTCAGGAAACTCAACATGGACAACAGTGTGTATCCACTGCAATTTTGTCTGTTTTTCAGTCACTTCCGGCGCCACATTTTCGTGTTAAACCTGACGTCGCCCACACCCGTAATCCACCTCACACAACACTGTATGAAGACGTGAAAATAAATACTTTTACCCAAAGCGACTTACAACAATGAGGAATAACATTTAAGCTACCTTGCAGAGGAGACCTCGGGCAACAATTGATTGTACAATATAGGCTAATATGATATCCAACATACCCTAGAGCTTCAAGACAATTTGTATCCAAAGCCATGCGACATGACATTCTAATAAAACGTTGAGTCTAGTTTCATCTATGAAAACAGTATATTATTAATTCAGCGCCCGCGTTTAATCATCTACCACATTACATACCGCATATCAAGGCTTTGGATGCTGAATATAACAGACGGAGCTCCTTGTACAGTGATAGGCTATACAAGGGATATTGTTGCCTGAGTAGCTACAGCACATAGGCCTAGATATCCTAGGTTTGAGGTCCCTGACAAGGGGTTATGGCTGAAGAAAAGACTTGTAAATTCAAATACATACATCGTCTATAAGAACAAAGGGCAAAATGTAATAGAAACCAATGTGAAGTATATACTGTATTAATTAAGAAAAATCTGTCATGCCATCACTGTCGGTAGATTCGTTTCTGGTTAGTAGGCCTACGTCCACGCACTTTGAGGAGCTAGGAAAACTTTTATATTATTTGAATGATCATTTGTATTGAGTATTTGTCGCCATCTACAGGATATTTGAAAACAGCGGCACCATCCTTGTGCCTGATAAATGTCACAATGTTCCTGCATGCTCATAATGGAGAACTTCATGCATTTGTCAGAGCGGGAAGGCTGAAATCAAGGATTGTGTTGGATGACTCACTACTAGATGAATTTAGAAAAGTAACTAAATTCTTCATCCATTAAATATGAAGCGCAATACATAAAATAAGCATGAAATGTGTTTTAAATGAATGTATACTTTATGTGGTCCACATTTCCCGACTATTAACGTTTTTGTTTAGATTTTTGACATTTTGTGACAAATACTGGATAGTTCTAACCTGGAGATTCCAGACCCTGGTAATCTAGAAAGATTAAGGGTCTGGCCACGAATAATGTAATAGCCCAACTCGAGGGGCGGCACCAAGCGTGCATTTTAAAAAAATCTCACTGCACGCAATTGGATAAGACTATATGACCAACGTTACTGACTGATTCCGGACTTCGACGCAATTGGATAACACTACGACTGTCATCTTTTTAGCTCGCCTTTGGCCCGCCTATATCAGATACACCGATGTGATTGGCTCCCCGCGATACAAGTGGTAAAAGTAAGGGTGCATTCAGAGCACCTCGGAATGACAAGGACCGCCCCCATGGCTACTTTCCGACAGCAAGTGTTCAGTGCTTTGCCATCGAATGTGTGACAAACACGGATGCCACAACAAAGGTTAAAACATACACTCACTAATCCTAAACAAACAACTGTATTTGCTTAAAATATAGTGTAAGATGCTCGTGAAAGAAAGATATGCAGCTTTTCAAGTGATAAAAAGGCCATTGAAAGATACCACATTATAGAGACCTATGTGACTAACTAGGATTGCATAGTCAGTGTCTAGTGAAACCACTGTGTTTCTGCTGTATCACAAGATCCAGTTGTGAGATTAAATTTGAATGGACCATTTTGGGGAATAAACAAAATACAGATTAAGTCACTGAGAGTCAAAGGTTTTGTCACTGAAAGGCAGGGGCATCGGACTGGGGGTAAAACCACTACTGATTATAGGGGCCCAAGGGGAGAGAGGACTGGGGGTAAAACCACTACTAATTATAGGGGCCCAAGGGGGGAGGGGGCCCTTGAAAAGTCTGGAATATATTTTATTTTACCGGGGTTGAGGAACATGGGGGCCCATCAGGACTGCCTATGCAGGGGCCCAGGATCGTGTGCTACAAGATGCTGAAAGGCATATGATTGGTTTGGATGCTATGTCACACAATTCCACTGCATAAAGAAGTGGAGCATATAGTAGCAACATAAGTATAAGTATATATATATGGGGTCCAAACTGGCAACCCTCCGGTTATAAGTCTAAAGCGCTAACCTGTAGGCCACGGCTGCCCCAATACACATAAGCTGTCCAAGCCGTAATGGTATCCTCAAAAATGGATGACAACAGAAATGATGATTGACAACCTGTTCACAGACAAAGCTACATACCTACATGTCGATGGACTAGCTTTAGCACCGCACATTTGAGGCTTGCTGGTGATTAAAGGTGCTCTAAGCGATGCTGGGCAACGTCACTTCTGTTGACTTTCAAACAAAACAGAGAGCTTGCTCGCTACTTCCTCCCCCTCCCTCCCGTGCTGCTCCTGTGCAATTGAAACTCTCCTAAACGCGCATCTCCTCTGTGATTTGCTGGAACAGTTTGTTATGTTTTCATGGGCTAGGTTTGCCCAGGTTGTTTTTGTTGCCGTTCTTGGAGCCTGGGCTGTCCACAGAGATCACGTTTTCTTTTACAGTGTATTCAGGACACAGACAGCTAGCGGTTGGTTACAGTAGGTGATGTTTGCAGTAAGTGACATAAAATGTTTTAGCCTAAAAAACGTGTGTCATCGCTTAGAGCACCTTTAAATGAGGTGACAGTACCAGTTTATTCCAGTAGGGGGCACTGTGAGGATGACCTTTTTATGCAGGAGCTTCTGAATGCTGACTCACTGCAAGGCTCTGAAGAGCAATTGTTGCAGTGCTTGCCCCCCCCCTCTCTCTCTCACACACTCTCTTTTTTCAGTCTTCTCATTTTCTCTCTCTCACACAGAAATGCAGACATCCTATGCCATGAAATTCTACAACAGAAACGTTTTTATACAAATACCATTATATTCACAAATTTCACACACACATGAGAAAACACAAACACACACACATCTTCTTGATTAAGCTGTACTGAAATGTTCCCACATCTTTTAATTCAGATCCTTCTACACTCCCACTCCTCCGAACAGACTCTGACACTATCCCATGTTCCTCTCTCTTGCTCCCATTACTGGGACACCTTCTCCTGTACTGAACAAGCCCCCCTGATTGCTGCAGTATAACAAAAACAATATTATAATCAACCAATTCTTTCTTGTTTTTATATAAGTAGAAGTATATATACTCTTTTGATCTTGTGAGGGAAATTTAGGTTTTCATATATTGACTGACTTCGATGTCTGCAAGGTCAGGACTGTGTGGATGTCACGTATGCTTCAGATCAGCGCCTGTGCTGCCGTGAGTATACCATGAGAGCTATTTTTAGCAGTGTGAACTGCTGGTGCAAGGTCAATAGGGAGAAAAGCTGATTGAAGCAGGTTTTCAGAGAATACAATATGTACTTCAGGGAGGCTCATAAGATCCAACATACCATGGGCTCTGGCTAGAGCTGCAACATCACTGGCCCTTGCATTTCACTATGAACTCCATTCTAGTGATAAGACATTCCTATAACCTTGCATTTCACTATGAATGTCTAGTGATACGACATTCCTATAACCTTGCATTTCACTATGAACTCCATTCTAGTGATAAGACAATCCTATAACCACAGTGAAAAAGGGCATTAAACAATCCATCTTATCTGCTTCCATCTGTCATTGGGGTTGTCCAATAATGCAGATATCACTGTTCTTTTGGACTGCAGTATATCGTAGCGATGGGGATATGTTTTGTAACCTGCTGTACCTCGGTAAGATAGGCTTTACCAGAATCTCCCATTTTAGAAATGAATACTAAATCTGATAATTACACTGCAGCCTGAGATAACTGCATCTACACTGAATTAAGATGGAGCCAGGGTATTCATGAATTTTTCATTTGTTGATGAAATGATACGTCAACAAATCATTCCTTGACTGGTCATATAACAGGTATGAATGGAAGAATGGAAGATTTCTTAAGATGCTTTTCTGGACACAACTGGACTTGATGGCATCAGCTTGATGGCTTGCTTGTTTCATAGTTGTGCTGAAATCAGCAAGGTGGTCAGCAATTTCATACTGATTATCACTGCTGTAGCAACACCTATGGTGATACTATGTGTGTGTGTCTGCACATATGTTCCTTTGGGGTGGGGGCTGGGAATTGAATCTGGACTGATGATTAGATTTGTCCATCTATACTAAAAAAAAATCCCAAATTAGGTTCGCTCCCATTTTTTCATGAGTTGAAGCAAACCGTTTATTTGTTCACAAATTTGGGGAAATGTGTATTCATGAGCATTTCACCTTCACTATCCAGTTATCAGCTCTGGTGTCAGCATGATACACACTCCCTCAAAACGTGTGACGTAATGTCTTTGTGTTACAGCATGTAGTAAATATGCACATTTTAGAGTAGCCTTTTATTGGGACTAGTACAAGGTACATCTGTGTAATAGATATACTTTTTAATCATGCTTGTTTTGATGTCACATGTCTAAGGTGGATGGATTATCTTGGCGAAACTGAAGTGCTCACTAACACCGATTTTAACAAATTTGTGAACAAAAGTTGAGAGAATTTTTGTATGCATACATTTACTTCACTTCATGAAAAATTAGAGTGAAGGCAAGTGTTGCATTCAAATGTTGTTCAGTGTAAATGTAACACTATGTCCAGATCTCTCCTACACCTCTCTCGATCTCTCTCTCTGTCTCTCCTACATCTCTCTCTATCTCTTTATATATATATATATATATATATATATCCTATACCTCTATCTCTCCTATACTTCTCTCTATCTCTCCTATACCTCTCTCTACTTCTCCTACATCTCTCTCTATCTCTCTCTCTATATATATATCTCCTATACCTCTATCTCTCTTATACCTCTCTCTCTATCTCTCCTATACCTCTCTCTATCCTCCCTATACCTCTCTCTATCTCTCCTATACCTCTCTCTATCCTCCCTATACCCCTCTCTATCTCTCCTACACCTCTCTCTATCTCTCCTATACTTCTCTCTATCTCTCCTATACCTCTCTCTATCTCTCCTACATCTCTCCCTATCTCTATATATCTATCTCTCCTATACCTCTATCTCTCTTACACCTCTCTCTCTATCTCTCCTATACCTCTCTCTATCTCTCCTACATCTCTCCCTATCTCTATATATCTATCTCTCCTACATCTCTCTATCTCTCCTACATCTCTCTATCTCTCTCTATATATATCTCCTATACCTCTCTGTCTGTCTGTTCTGTGTTTTATATAGTGTAGCTGTTCTTTGGCAAGGGACATGCTCTTTTGATTACTTTCTTATTATAAAGGTGAACAGGTAAGCAAAGTTATTGTTTCTGTAATTAATTTGAAATCCATCTCATATTGCAGTGCACCTTAAGATTTTCAGATTCACCCTTTGGGCAAGCCCTGTGACATCATTCAGCTGCATGTGCTTTCTGACCAATCACGGAGAGGTAAATATCTCCAAATGTGAGCAGTGTCGCTCTGACATGAGCCCTGCCTGTCTTCACTTTGCACCCTGTGCAAGTGAAAGTAGTTGTCATGGAGATTGATTTGGGACGAACGTCGTGCCGCCGTGGGGTTGCCATGGAGATCCCGCCCAGGGGTGCACTAGAAGCCGTGGAGGAGGATGAGGATGGCGCGCAGTTTAGCACCGAGGAACGGTTCCAGCACCTTGGACAGCGGCGACGGCGTGGACCACCTTTCTGCCAGCGAAGCTACTACATGCTCATCGTGATAGGGGAGATAGCGACAGAGCACCAGCTGCAGGCTGCCAGGGAGCATATAGAACGGGGTGAGTGCGTAAAAACCCTTTGTGCACGTGCTAAAGTTTTCCACATCTGCAGGCCATGATTGGTATAAATAGTTTGATTCACGCAGCATACTATACAAATCTTATTTCCGGAGTCTTTTGCAGTGAAACTCCTGCAGTGAACAAAATTAATAAATAAATAGTTTCGGTGAGTTGTGGGATTTCCGCCACTGGAGGCAATTTGACTATCCATTATTCTGTGAGGCTATTCTTCAAATTGGTAACCTATTACAGTTCATTTTCTAAAAGTTACTTTAAAAACATTATAAACGTCTTTTAAAAATACACGTTAACTTTCATTGAATCACCGCATTTGCAAAAGTCTACAGTCTAGGAACAAGAACGTACTCATCCAGTAGCCTAGGCTACTGCTGCAGTAGGTTACTGAAAGCATTTCTCAAAACCTTAAAAAGTCGCAGGGGTAACGTCCTTCCTCCGTCCTCGAGTTGTCTTAAATCATCCACATTGAACAGCATTGGAATACGAGCCGTCGCAGCCATTAGCACTCTGACTATTTAATAATGCACACTGCGGTGACTTCTAGTACTGGAACTTGCTTGAAAATGCGTCATGTAGCCTAGTCTACCCCGGGTTTCTCAAAGGCAGAACTGCTGCAATCGGCTAGGACCCCACCATCTCCATGGTTGCACTTTTCAGCTGCGCTGTTTGGAAAACGACAGCTAAGTCTAGCCTGTAAACACCATAACAATCATATATTCTACACTACAAAACCGACAGCTACAGATATAGAAGATAAGAGAACTTTGTAGAGAATGATTTTTGAAACGTTCCTAACAGAAGAGGAACCGGTGAGGAAGGCAGCAGAGCACGTGAGGGTATAGCCTGGCACATTTACCTTCAACATGGAAGGCCTATTTTTGATAGCAGAAATGCTAATTAGTGAGGTAACCATTCATCTCCATTGCTAGTGCTATTGTTGTTGTTGATACTGATGTTGATAAGAGATAATATTGAAGGATAATCATATCACCAACAACATCCGTGGGTTTCTTTTTGTGAGAGACGGGGTTTATTAGGCATGGTTAGGCTATTTGAACAAAAAGGTATGCCGTACAGCATGATGTGATGTAGGCCTACTGTCATACAAATCTGTGTGCTGTGAAAGACACTTCATACTTATAAGTCGGGTTATATGGGATTGCTGCAGTCCTGAAGAGCATTTAGTTAATGTACAGGCATACAGGACAAAAATGTTTTACCTATCAGCTGATAACTTGAAGTGACAGGACATCGTGTAAATAATGATACCTTAATGATTCTCTATACAGTAAAAACATTTTTATACTACTCACAGTACTAAGAGACACATTGGTATTTGTACTGAAAAGTAAACCCTTAACCCTGCTACAGATTTACCTACAGTATATTATTCAGTTAAACAAGGTCAGTTAAACATACAACCTCCTCTAATACAATTAATTTGTTGTCCTGGCAGAATAAACACAAGATCCCCCATGTCTATCTGATTTCATGACGCTAGTGGTATCATCACATTTCTGTGTCTAGTGTCCACAATGTATTTTTTTCTGGTTTGGAGCCTCAATAAGGGGAAAATAACACATGATGTGTGAAGTTGGGTGTAAATGTAAGGGTTTGGGAGGCCAAAAATAGAAATACAGTAAGTTAAAGGAGGCTTCTATACAGAATCATGTTTATCCTCAAGATATTAGATCCCTGTTACGAAATGAGTTCATGCGAGGGACATTAAGTTGAAATCTGAATATTAATGAAGTAACTTGGTCTCAAAGGCATAGGCTGAGTAAGTCAGTTCAAGTTCTTCATATGTTACGGATAACATTCTTCCCCCAACCTGGTTCATTGATTCTTGTAACAAAAGGTTCAAGTAAGGTCACATATTGGATTTTCTCCTTTCCTCTGTCTCTGTAGCTTAATAATTGTTTAAATCTGAATTTTCTTATATAAATACCTTGTGTTAAAACTTAAGGTTTTGCACTCTCCACTAGTTTATTCCTACTGAGGATTTCACAGTACCCTTCCAGCTGTCAGGGAAAGCATGCTGACATTTGCCTTCCCTGCTTGTTTGAAGTGTGAAATCGGCCTGAAGGCTGTGGGGTAAACTGACACAGAGGCAGTGACACAGAAAATGGCCCCTGTGCTGCTGCCACTGAGACGATGGGCTCCCTGTGCTGCTGCCACTGAGACGATGGGCTCCCTGTGCTGCTGTAACTGAGACGATGGGCTCCCTGTGCTGCTGCCACTGAGACGATGGGCTCCCTGTGCTGCTGTAACTGAGACGATGGGCTCCCTGTGCTGCTGCCACTGAGACGATGGGCTCCCTGTGCTGCTGTAACTGAGACGATGGGCTCCCTGTGCTGCTGCCACTGAGACGATGGGCTCCCTGTGCTGCTGTAACTGAGACGATGGGCTCCCTGTGCTGCTGCCACTGAGACGATGGGCTCCCTGTGCTGCTGTAACTGAGACGATGGGCTCCCTGTCGCCCTCATTAGTGTGCCGGCTCAGAGGCCAGAGGGCTGCGCTCTGCCCACCAGCCGGCTCCCTGCCTTCACACGCTGACCACAGCTTTCTTTTTCTGCCTTCACACGCTGACCATAGCTTTCTTTTTCTGCCTTCACACGCTGACCATAGCTTTCTCTTTCTGCCTTCACACACTGACCACAGCCATTTACTTTCTCTTTCTGCCCATTTCTCCTGGATGAAATAAGCCCTGGGAGCCCTGGAGTATATCAATGACTGTTGTCCTGTCACTGACACAATAACTGATCTGCGTCTTATCACTTTATTGTTAGTTTTGCTTCAATACTAGAACTTTTTAGGAGAAAGTACACTGCTAACCAGCCGTCTCAAGTCAAAGTGAGTGGTACTGAAAATGACTTCTCTGTGATTATGGAAAGCACTCATAGGAAGAATTAGGTATTTTGTCAGGGCTTCTGTCTGCTAGTTCGGGCATCAGTGTCACAGCAAAAATCAACCCTGTTTGTGCTAAAGAAGCTAAGCGAATTGCTGCCTTAGAAAAGGGAACATAATCTTCTGGCGCTGAGAGAGGATCGGGTGGAGCAGAAAAAGATGAGGAAGACGTCTGCTTATGCCTCACAAGTCTGGCTTTGCCAAAGAGTCACTGCAGAAGATCACAGTCATTTGAAACCTTTTTCTTTTCTTTCTTTCTTCCTCTTTTTTGAGTACTGAGTTATGTAAGGGCTGATAACGTTCTATGAATAAAAGCATGGTCTGGTTCTAGAGTGGGGACGATGTTCTCACCCAAATCAGCTTTTTAAAATTTACCAAGAAATCTAATTACCAACTTTTAAACGAATGGCCTGAGCCAATCAGGAGCAGTGCGAGTGAGAGCAGGGAGTGGCCTGAGCCAATCAGGAGCAGGGAGTGATAATAATCCATTTAGTGAGTCAGGTTCTCGTCTTATTCAACATGACCCACCGAGTTCCTCTTGAGCGCCGCTTTAGCTTACTGCCCACTTCTCTCCTCATTTCATATGTATTCACAATATCATTTCACAATAGGGTTGTGTTTGGTGTGGCTGTGTTTCACTTTGCATTTGACATCTACTATTATTTGATATATAATACTGTATATAAAGTACTTTATAGGATACCACAGAAGGACTTTAAATCCCTGCGAAAGGCTCCATTTTTACCAGTGAGTGTGGGAAGCTGACGATGACAGTATATTGGTTCTTTGTGTTTGATTGACAGGCATCCGCTCCTGGGACATCAGCCTTGCGTCATGTGACCTGGATCAGCAGCTGCAGCTCTTTGTGACGCGGCACTCAGCCCACTTCTCCACCGAGGTCAGAGGTCAGTCACACGTCATGTGACCCACATGGGTCTGTGGTGTCAGGAGGCACAGGGCATCACACAGGGTGAGGGAGACGAGTCGAAGTGGGGGATCAGCAGAGCTGTCCTGCCATCCAATGGCCCACTAAGGGATCCAAACAACAGGAAAACATATTTGGGGGTATTTGAACCTAAACAGGAGACATTTGATCCTTTTATTATGCACTGCTGGGGATTTTGATGAGATCAAAATGAGATGCCTTCTCTCAATTAAGGACAGGGAAACAGACTATGGAAAAAGGATATTGTGATGCGTTGTGTGGAAATTGATTCTGTACTTAAAATTGGTGCAATGTGGTCACATTTCAGCATTCAGAGGAATGGATCTCAGAGCAATGGATCTCAGAGCAGAGAGAGTATTAAGAACGTTATACAGCAGAGGGTTTAAGGAGTCATCTGAAAGAATTATTGAGGTGAAACTCCATATGGTTTAAGTAATCTCAAAGTAATTTGTGAAGAGTTCTTAAATAAGTACTTAGTATTAAGGATTAACTAGTTTTAAAAATGTCAAAGTTGCATGGTAGCGCTGAACAAGTTGCAGAAAAAAGGAACCTTTGATGTTGTGCAGTCAGTGTGGAGGACCATGTACTTCACAGTATGTGAGTGTGTGAAAGTGATCAGTATTGCACCATCATGTAGTTTACTACTGAACAGTATGTGAGTGTGTGAAAGTGATCAGTATTGCACCATCATGTAGTTTACTACTGAACAGTATGTGAGTGTGTGAAATTGATCAGTATTGCACCATCATGTAGTTTACTACTGAACAGTATGTGAGTGTGTGAAAGTGATCAGTATTGCACCATCATGTAGTTGACTACTGAACAGTCCACTAGGATCTTGCAAATTGTTGTGATTGTTTAGACCACAACTCATGCAAAATGTCCATGGTTCTGCATTTTTTCACTGAAATATTGTGATACAGAGACATCTGCAAGCTCCAATTGCTGGACATTCTTGAAATCGCAAGATTGTAAATTCCTGCAAAGCCTGACTGAACATCCCCATATAAATGTCTGTGAGCTCAATTTGTGATGCAAAAGCAACAACAACAGCAACAAATTGCATTTATATTGCACCTTGCATTTGCAAGGCACCCAAAGCACTTTACGGTGATAAGGGAACCTCTCTAACCACAACCAAAGCATTTTAGTAAAAGCTAAGTTATAGGTCCAGTGTTCAACTTCCGAAATATTAGTATCATCTGTACATTCTACACAGTCATGGCAGTAAAACTGAAGTATAGACTGCAGACACATGCAGAACTTGATGATATCACACTCCTAAGCCTCCCCTCTGGTATTACTTTTTGCACATCAGTGCTATCTTGGCAGAGATTGCTGTCATGTGCAAAGCTGTGTCTCCTCATCGTCTGTCATCATAGTGATTATCCGAGAGAGCTGTGTCAGGAGACGGAGTGCTGCAGTCAGGGCCGTGGCATGGCGTTAGCGTTAGCGTTAGCTTTAGCTGCAGTCAGGGCCGTGGCATGGCGTTAGCGTTAGCGTTAGCTGCAGTCAGGGCCGTGGCATGGCGTTAGCGTTAGCTTTAGCCCCTCTGCCACCTCTGCAATCTGCTTTCAGGGCTCAGTGTCTCAGCTCAGAGTCTCTGTGTGTGTGTGTGTGTGTGTGTATATGTGTGCGTGTGTGTGTGTGTGTGTGTGTGTGTATGTTGGGTCTGACTCAGTGACTGATTTCTGATATAGGAGGCCTAAGATCAAAGATTCTGTGGTGTGTGTGTGTGTGTGCTTGTCTATGTGTGAGTCCATGTGTGTCTGCGTGTCTGTGTATTATTTGTTTTTGATTGTATTTGATCATCTCAAATAGATTATGCATTGTCATGTTGTGTCATATAGTGATTGCTTAATGACCACTCACCAGGCTTAACAGAATTATGCAGTAATTTTTGAATGATTGAGCAGCCATCATTCAATCACACAATTTTGCCTCGCAGCAGTACTAGATGTGCTTGCGGCACCAAATGTGAAATTGCTTGAAAGTTCAACATCGGTTAGACATCCTTTTTTTGGCAGGATTACACAGTTTCTGAGGGCTCAAAACAACAATTCTGATTGCTTACAATCAGCGTATCCTTAGTGTTACCTATGTTTTGATTTTTACAGAAACATAAGAATACCTTTTTTTAAACTACTACCATTTTTAACTATTTACTATGCTTTAACTTAAATATCACTAAACTTTTATCTTACATAATTTGCATACATATATGTATACTTGCAACATCGTGATTAATTATGAGATGTATAGCATAACACTTAATGTAATGTAAAGCTATTTTCCAATAATATTTGTCATAGCACACCATAAACATTACATTAGACGGAAATCACGTCATAGCACACCATAAACATTACACTAGAACCAAATCACGTCATAGCACACCATAAACATTACATTAGAACCAAATCACGTCATAGCACACCATAAACATTACATTAGAACCAAATCACGTCATAGCACACCATAAACATTACATTAGAACCAAATCACGTCATAGCACACCATAAACATTACATTAGAACCAAATCACGTCATAGCACACCATAAACATTACATTAGAACCAAATCACGTCATAGCACACTGTGACGGAACTGTTTTGAGTTTTGTCTTCTTTTTGGGTTTTGGCCACAGAGTCAGAGGAACAGCAGCGATGTAGTGAAAAAATATTGATTTAATTTTAAGGCTTACCAAATCAAAGCAAGCAAGTACAGGTGATTAAGGGGAATATACTAAGCAAAAATGAAAATAGTTCTAAATGGCTAGGCAAGAAAAAGTAAAAATGAAATAAATAGTTCTGTTTAACTATCTCAGCGTCACTAGGCCTACACATCAAACACACAGGACAGGACTAGACTAGCCCTCACTAAGGCTGACAGAGGTGAACATATATACAGGTGACCAGCACCATTCTTAATTACAGGTGAACACACAACAAACAATTAACCCATAATTCACAAGACAGACTCTGAGACAAAATGATAACATTCCTCTATAAACTAATAACATACTCAAATAAACATCACATAATAAACACATTCAAAGCAGTACATATAGGGACGAAAATACAGAGCAACTTGATCAGGATTGCCCTGCTCCCCCCTTGGTGCTTCCCACTTGAATGTGGCCAGTTCCCTCCGGAACCCAATTAAAAGTCATTGTTTCCCGACAGCACCCCTTTGCTGCCGGACCGTCAGGAAACAACAGAGGACGCCACCACAGCTGGTAACATAACACGCAAACATTTACACAGAAGTTGCTCCAACCTGTACGAAATAAATGTTACGCATAATAAATAGTCTTTGTGTTTAGTGTTATTTCCATGTTCTTGACGCGAGTGACGTTGCTTAATGTGTCTGCATTTATTTGTGTGTATGTGCGCGTGTATAAGACGGCATAGTCCATAGTCGGTGCCGTCCGGGCATTAAATATGTGCGGTCCCATTTAGGACCGTCACACACACCATAAACAATGAGCCGCAGCACAATGCATTTCCTGCCAGATCAGAGGGCATCGAAGGACACACAAGGCTGGGATCAGATTCTGTTGACCACACACTGAGGACATGCAAGGACACACAAGGCTGGGATCAGATTCTGTTGACCACACACTGAGGACATGCAAGGACACACAAGGCTGGGATCAGATTCTGTTGACCACACACTGAGGACATGCAAGGACACACAAGGCTGGGATCAGATTCTGTTGACCACACACTGAGGACATGCAAGGACACACAAGGCTGGGATCAGATTCTGTTGACCACACACTGAGGACATGCAAGGACACACAAGGCTGGGATCAGATTCTGTTGACCACACACTGAGGACATGCAAGGACACACAAGGCTGGGATCAGATTCTGTTGACCACACACTGAGGACATGCAAGGACACACAAGGCTGGGATCAGATTCTGTTGACCACACACTGAGGACATGCAAGGACACACAAGGCTGGGATCAGATTCTGTTGACCACACACTGAGGACATGCAAGGACACACAAGGCTGGGATCAGATTCTGTTGACCACACACTGAGGACATGCAAGGACACACAAGGCTGGGATCAGATTCTGTTGACCACACACTGAGGACATGCAAGGACACACAAGGCTGGGATCAGATTCTGTTGACCACACACTGAGGACATGCAAGGACACACAAGGCTGGGATCAGATTCTGTTGACCACACACTGAGGACATGCAAGGACACACAAGGCTGGGATCAGATTCTGTTGACCACACACTGAGGACATGCAAGGACACACAAGGCTGGGATCAGATTCTGTTGACCACACACTGAGGACATGCAAGGACACACAAGGCTGGGATCAGATTCTGTTGACCACACACTGAGGACAGATTGTGCTTCCTCTCTGACGGACTCATTGCTGCCCTGAGGGGCGGAATATGGCAATATCGATCCTCCTTTCGCTCTCACAGTTCAACAGGGTGTCGATCAATGACACTCTTGTTGAAAGGGGATACTGTGTCTTCAGTGCAGGTATAGAATCTCCCTGTTGTCTCTCAGGGGGACCGAGCCTCTTTATAATAAAACAATAATCATATTGCCCATTATGGCGCTGTGCTCTACTCATCTTGGTGCTGTGTTTTTGGTCTGATAGCACCAACGTGGGAATAGGTACTCTGTTGTTCAAACTGTATACATTCTACTGCATAAGTATTCCCATAGACAGACAGTGAATATGGAGCTGGTGGTGTGAGCACAAACAGCAGAGCGTCATGCCTTCATTGTTCTCACTACTGCCCCCAGGTGACGTAATAGGGTACTGCTACAGTATTATTTCTCTAGTTCTACATACATCACAAACACCATTTAGCTAATAGAGTTTATAGTGGAGAATGAATGGTTGAATAATAACTATGATAGGGGATCCGATCCGCATATCGCAATTATTGCACTATTGACTGAATCTGTGAGCTCTGATTGTCATACATTGAATGGATTCTGTTGTGTAATTGTGAAGGTTTAGTGAGGAATAGTCTTTTTTCAGAATGGGAGGAGAAAGATCAGAGAAAGATGTGCTGTGTATTGGAAACAACTGCTCCAACTGTATATTGGAATAGATTTGATGTGTGTGTGTGTGTGTGTGTGTGTGTGTGTGTGTGTGTGTGTGTGTGCGTGCGTGCATGCATGTGTGTATATGCACACATTTGTATGTGTGTGTGTGTGTGTGTGTGGTTGACAGGAGCACTTTCATTCAGTTGCCCTACAGACTCTACTCTACTGTGCAGTGAGGTTACTAGCTTGTGTTGAATTATCACTAATACTCCAATCCTCTCTGATGGCATATTGGAGTGTGTGTGTGTGTGATAGAGAGAGAGAGAGAGAGAGAGTGTGTGTGTGTGTGTGTGATAGAGAGAGAGAGAGAGTGTGTGTGTGTGTGTGTGTGTGATAGAGAGAGAGAGAGAGAGAGAGTGTGTGTGTGTGATAGAGAGAGAGAGAGAGAGTGTGTGTGTGTGTGTGATAGAGAGAGAGAGTGAGAGAGAGAGTGAGTGTGTGTGACGGTAAACTTACGGGCGGTGTATTAAGTGGCTTAATATGTTTGCCCTGCACCTCAAACATATGTGACCCAGATTTGCAGGAAGTTGCTTATGCAGCTCAGGCTGATCTGAATCACGTTCTCTGTGGGATGAGGCAGACGGGGGGGGGTTGGAGTGGAGCGGAGAGGGGGGGGGGGGGTTGGAGTGGAGCGGAGAGGGGGGGGGGTTGGAGTGGAGCGGAGAGGGGGGGGGGCGGAGTGGAGCGGATGGGAGATGCAGAGGATTACAGCAGGGCTGCACTGGCCGCACAACTCCAGCGGTCCGTTAGCGGAGCGTCCGTTAGCGGAGCGTCTGCAACTCGCTCCCATTATGATCAATGAGCGCAGCAGAGCAGACGGGAGATGCAGAGGATCAGGATATTAGGATGGTGCCACGATCAATGGGCCTGTTCCGCTGTTCCGCTGTTCCGCTGTTCCGCTGTTCCGCTGAGTCGCTGCTCCGCGCTTCCTCTTGGCCCATGTTGCCATGGTGATGCGCAGTTGTAGATAGACAAAAGGTCTGGCCACTGACCTCAAGGTGGGGAGGCGGGGGGACTGGGGCTAATGCTGATGTCCATTTGGCAGTCAGGGTCATTCAGGAAATTGGAATTGCACAAAAGCACATAAGAGAAAGGCACTTTTGATTTGTGTTTGTGTGTCTGTTGGGTCTCTCTCTCCCTCTCTCCCTCCCTCTCTCTCCCTCTCTCTCCCCCTCTCTGTTTGTGTGTCTGTTGGGTCTCTCTCTCTCTCCCTCTCTCTCTCTTTCTCCCCCTCTCTGTTTGTGTGTCTGTTGGGTCTCTCTCTCTCTCTCTCCCTCTCTCTCTCTTTCTCCCCCTCTCTGTTTGTGTGTACCGGTCAGACTCTCAGAGACAGACAGAGGGATAGGCGGGTATAAAGGTGCACAGGCCAGGACTGAAGAGGTTAAAGGTTTGGGATCATATGTTTGCCAGTGAATTTGACTAATGCCAGTAAGTCACTGAGTTCCTAGAAGAGATGGATGCAGGACTCATTTCAATTCTCATTCTTTTGTTTATATTGCTGATGAAGTAATCTGGCACCTATTACCCTCCCTAGAAGCCATATGATTAATACCCAGAGATGATGCACAATGGATTTGAAAAAGGCAATCTCATCAATTCGCACACACTATCTACTCATCATTTTTGCAGAGCAAGCAGCTGATTTTCTATCTCACCTTATATCATGTATCAGGTTTACAGAATGGACTACCTCTTTCAACAAGAAATGCAAAAATGGTGTCTAGATATTTAATCCAACTCTTAATAGTGCTTCCTGTAGCAACAGTAATCCAACTCTTAATAGTGCTTCCTGTAGCAACAGTAATCCAACTCTTAATAGTGCTTCCTGTAGCAACAGTAATCCAACTCTTAATAGTGCTTCCTGTAGGAACATCAAGCCAGTGTTCCTTGTTGACTCTGAATTCCAACTCAACTCCAATGCCATGCCGATCTTGACCCCAGGTACAGAACTCAACTCCAGTGCCATGCCGATCTTGACCCCAGGTACAGAACTCAACTCCAATGCCATGTCGATCTTGACCCCAGGTACAGAACTCAACTCCAGTGCCATGCCGATCTTGACCCCAGGTACAGAACTCAACTCCAATGCCATGCCGATCTTGACCCCAGGTACAGAACTCAACTCCAATGCCATGTCGATCTTGACCCCAGGTACAGAACTCAACTCCAGTGCCATGTCGATCTTGACCCCAGGTACAGAACTCAACTCCAGTGCCATGTCGATCTTGACCCCAGGTACAGAACTGCATCTTCACTTCCACACCCATAAAGAAGTGACCGATGGTTGGGCCGATGGTTGGACCGATGGTTGGACTCCAGTTTGGGCCGTAGGCCTTTGCTTCTCAAAGTGGACACAGTCAGCAGCTCCGTGAAGCTGCAGCAGCTCTGGAGCCACGTCCCCATTTCCTTGGCTTGTGCTGCTGAGAGTCCCCAGTCTGTGCTGGACGCTTGTGACCCAAGTCAGACACCTCCCTGCAGCCCCTTTGGTCCATTAATTCTGTACTGTGACACAGCACACGTTCCCAATCGTGTGCTATCTCTGAAGATTTGAGTTAAGTTATATTTACCCCTTATACTCTATGTAGCTAAGAGTAAGTCAGGATTGAATATGATGTTTATCTCTCTCTCTTTCTCTCTCTCTTTCTCTCTCTCTCTCTGTGTATGTGTGTCCGCGTCTGCTTGTGTTATCGTTGTGGAAGGGGTGATATATACTAATGTTGTGCCTAACAGGAGGAGAAGCTGCCAAACGCTATCATGACTCAGTGAATTTCTCTCTCTCTGTCTCTTTCTCTCTCTCTCTCTGTCTCTCGCTCTGTGTCTCCCTCTCTCTCTCTCTCTCCCACACATCACACTCTCTTTTGGTTAAGCTTCTTCAGTTTATACTTTCAGGAATATAACAGCACAGCGCTGTATCTTTGTGTCTTTACTACTGAAGGCAACACATTTCTAGTTATGACCTTCAAACATAAAGTGGATATGATGGTGAAGAAGGTGGCCTACTGAGGTCTTTACACTAATCGGTTGGAAAACATTATAAAGAGTGCAATTCCCTCCCAGTGTACAGACAGGAGGAATGTAATAATGCTGCACTGGGGCAATCAGTTATATCAACGTCGCCTCCCAACACTCCCAACTCCACAATCAAAAGAGAAATGCTAACCAACTAACTGTGATGATTTGATCAATATTTCACATTTTAGTTGTAGTTGGAGTCTTGAGGGGCTTGAGCTTCTTTGGGATGTCCACTTGAGCTCCATGGGCTCGTAACACAGAGTTCTGAGTGCAAATCCAGAACAGGGAAGTGCAATGTCATCATGGCTGGCTGTTTTAAAGCTCCCAAATTCACCAGCGTCAGACGTGAGAGAGCTTTTGGTGAGACTTTAAGCACTATTCTGGAATTCCTGCCTGTCTGATCTCCTTTCTCAAGTCCAACACTGCAAATATTAATTTCTTTCAGAGCCTGCCTCATTTTTGACAGTCTATATTTTTGGAAACTGCTTTTGATTATTTCATGGCAAAAACCGGTGAAGACAAAATTTAGGATCAGGACCTTAAGAAGTATTTTTCTGCATTTTGTCAAGAAATGTGAGCTGTGCTTCCTTCAGTGTTAAGTGGCTGAAATGACTAATGATGTCTTATTCCTTATCACTTCTAAGAGAAAGGGCTATAAGCATTTGGCCGTTTGAGGAAACTGCTTGGGATAGTTCGACAATGAACATTCTTTGACCTCTGGCAACAGTTAGCCCTTTATTGCAGTTAATAAATATTGTCCTGGATTAAGTTGGGGGAACGGTCCAGAAATAGAATGCCCTCTATGTGCAAGGACGAACCAGTGGGAGAATGTTGATTCCACAGAGACGTAGGCCGTGTGAGGAGGACTAGCGCAGAAGGAACTTTTCCACTCAGTACTCTTGAGACTGAAGGTATCGTCTCAAGTCTTTCAATTAGTAGCAATTACTTTGCAAGCAACCGAGCTTCAGTATTGCCATGATTAAAAGCATGTCTGATTTGCCCATAGCAGCAGCAGGGTACATAAAAAGGTCTATGCAAGACTGTGTCATCTGAATGATGGAGTTGCCAAACACAGATGACCATGCAAGGCTGTGTCATCTGAATGATGGAGTTGCCAAACACAGATGACCATGCAAGGCTGTGTCATCTGAATGATGGAGTTGCCAAACACAGATGACCATGCAAGGGATGAAAGGGAAGATGCTCACACATGAATTCACAAGTCTAGACTTTATATTCAGAGAGCAACTTCTATGAATTCCAACTGCTGTGCCGAGTATATAGACTTGTTGGCATTAACATACAGTACACTTATTCATGTATAAGCTTCAGACACAGTAAACCAAAAACGATCCTAAAATATGCCTACGGTGATATGACTGCTGATGTGTTTGTGTTCGTTAAATTGTGCATAAATGTGTAGGACATTGTGCCAGAGGTCGTTTACAGTCACCATTCTTAATGTTTCCCCAAGAACAAGCTGTTTCAAGCAATCGGTTTATGGCACTTTGGCCAAGCTGAATGCCATCTGCTTTGTTTATTGCCTTTTTGAATTATGTATTACTGTGTTTTGTTTATGAAATCAAAATGTAATGGGCCTTTCAGAAATACCTGCTGTAGACCTTTCTGCACTTGAGTCATGCATAATTAAACTGTTCAATAATTTAGGTTGAAGATATTGATATGGCTGCACTTCAAGTCAGCATTTTGCCTTAGTCAAGACACAGGCAGGGTCTGACTATACAAACTGCTAGATGTTTTGCATTTCTTAAGAGTTTGACAGAGTACTTGGCGAGCCTAGAAGAGAGCCAGGTGTACATTTCAGTCTCATTTCATTTCACCACAGACTACAGCCTCAGATCTTTATTTCCCCTCTGAAACTTGAATCAAGGCAAATCTTTCTTTACTCCATGTGAAATTTTGTGTATAGTCAGCAGATTCTGTGTTTGTCTACATAGTGTGAATATGTGACGAGAGAGAGAGAGAGAGATGGAGAGAGAGAGAGTATACAGTCTCACCATACTCTTGTTCACTACAGCATGAAAACATAAGAGATGTTTTCTACTGTGCTGGGACTTACCTGCAGGCTGAACTGCTGAGCAAGGCTACCAGACATCCCATAATACAATAGCCAGGCAACTGAGTGAATGAGCCAACATCAGACTAGTAGCGGGGCTCTGTGATGTGGAGTATTAGCATAGAGAATGGGCAAAATGGAGGCCAGAGAAAGAGAGATAAGTTTGCTCTTATCTTTGCTTTCACTCACCACTTTCATGTGCTGCAGTAGATCTGAGGAACAGAGAGAGAGGGAGGGAGGGAGTATGGGGTGATGAAAGAGAGGAGGAGTGAGAAAGGGCAGATGGTGGGGTTCAAGATAACAACCTCAATCACCTTCATGTACAAGTGTTAATGAAGTAGCTGATCAAATGAGTTTGCCTTTCCACACGCAGCATCCCAACAACATGTGCCTTTCCACACGCAGCATCCCAACAACATGTGCCTTTCCACACGCAGCATCCCAACAACATGTGCCTTTCCACACGCAGCATCCCAACACCATTTGGGTTTCCACACGCAGCATCCCAACAACATGTGCCTTTCCACACGCAGCATCCCAACAACATGTGCCTTTCCACACGCAGCATCCCAACAACATGTGCCTTTCCACACGCAGCATCCCAACAACATGTGCCTTTCCACACGCAGCATCCCAACACCATTTGGGTTTCCACACGCAGCTTTCCTTGAATATCCCCTGGGGATCAATAAAGTAGATAGATAGATAGATAGATAGATAGATAGATAGATAGATAGATAGATAGATAGATAGATAGATAGATAGATAGATAGATAGATACTTTATTGATCCTCAAGGGGAAATTCAAGGGTCTCAGTAGCATACAGACATAACACACAACATGCACTTACAGCAGAAATGGTAAACATAAGTATAAGTATAAACATATAACTAAACTCCACTGTACAATAAAGAGAGTAGAAGATAAGACAGATAAGAAAACTAACAAAACAAAATACTAAATACACTATATAAGTTAAATTAAGAAAGTCCAATGTGCTTGAGGGTGATCAAGCATAAGACGCTTGTAGTGACAGGGCCAGGACTGGTGAGGTGCTAAAGGGAGTGAGTGTCATGGTAAAGGTGCAAACAGTAGTCCAACCATAGTCCTTAGTTATGTGTGCCTGGCAAAGTGCTCAAGAGAGTAAGTGTCATGGTGAAGGTGCAAAAAGTAGTCCAACATTAGTCCAACAGTGCAAGAGTCAGGTCTAGAGACCAGCATAAATAATATAGACAAATAGGAGAGTAAAGTGTAATGTAGACAAGGTAAAATAAAAAAACTATTTCAGTGCAAGAACAGGTTGAGGTAATAGGGTTATAGCCATTCATTCATTCAGTATTGTATCAGAAGCCTGACCGCAGCCATTGATCATTGATCATGTTTGCTAATATAGCATGAAAAACAGTGTAGCAGTAAAACAGTAGTGAAAACATTAGGCTGTGTACAATAGTAAAACAGTAGTAAAACAGTAGTAAGCAGTAGTGGGCAGTCAGTACTCAAAAAACATGGAGAGGGTGGAGAGGCAGACAGACTAAGCAGAGAAGTCTATCCTCTTCCCTTTAGTGAGGCATTGAACAGTTCAATGGCCCTAGGAACAAATGACTTCCTCAGCCTTTCAGTTGTGCATGGCAGTGAGCGAAGTCTCCAGCTGAGGAGCTTGCTGCACACATTGAAGGACCGCAGCCTCCTCAGGAAGTACAGCCTGCTCTGTCCTTTCTTGTAGAGTGCATCAGTGTTGGCTGACCAGTCCAGTTTATTGTCCAGGTGGAGACCCAGATACTTGTAGGTGCTTACCACCTCCACATTGACCCCATCAATGGAGACTGGTAGCAGAGCGGGCTTAGACCTTCGGAAATCCACCACCATCTCCTTGGTCTTTGAAGTGTTAAGTTGAAGGTGATTGAGTTTGCACCACTGCACAAAGTCCTCCACCAGTATCTATCTATCTATCTATCTATCTATCTATCTATCTATCTATCTATCAGCTCCCAACACCATTTGGGTTTCCACACCAACGTCCCAACACCATGTGGGAGCAGCTCTGGTCTGACTGGAATGATGGGTGGAGGTTCCACCAGTGGGCACAGATCAAAGGCCATACTTGGTTTGGTTCTGCACCAACCAGCTGCCGGAGATTAAGACCTCCCGTTTGAGCTTATTACAATAACAGATTCCTTCAACCGTTGTTACAGAAGGTCATCATTGCACAAGAGCCGCAGACGGATCGCTGTCTTTTGAAGAGGGGAATTTGTTGCTAATGACTGAATTCTTCCGAATAATTAATCCTGATGAGCTTTGTGCTTAGCGTGTCACGTGACAGGTGCTGGTGGCTGCAGGCCTGGTGCTGGGTAACTGGTGCTGGGTAAATGGTGCTGGGTAAATCATATTGATGAGCCTGGGAGGGAAATCGATCTACTAGAGTTTGTCTAAATAGGTCACTTGCTCTCTTGGCCATGTGCATGCCAACCATAAATATTGCTCCAATTCCCCTGCAGTTCAGACAGGGTTATAGTGACTGGGCAAAAACTACAACAATCCTGCAATCCCTTTCACACAGCACTATCATATGCAAACATGTTGTACATAAACACTCACTGTACCCATTCAGAGCAAATCACAATGATTTTGTTAATAATACTAATATCAGTATTGTTGATTATTATATATTGTTAATTGTCAATAATAGTATAGTATGAATGATGCTAATATTGTGTAAGAATATGATGTGTTGTATTATTATTGTGCCACTGAAATCAGTACACTCCCGGATAATGCAACTCAATTTTAGACAATTAGGAAAACTGTATCTTTGGTGTGTTGTCATCCAAAATATTTGTTCAGTAGCTGAGCAACTGAAGTCTAGTTTGCCACATAAAAATGACTCATTTTGTTCAATAATTTTTCCCACAAATATAATTTGACATTTGACACAAATAAAATAACATGATTTATGAATTAAATGAACAATAATAATAATAATAATAATAATACAATAATAATATAGTTTACAGTAATACAGTATTATAGTAATACAGAGTATAATGGGTCATAATATAAGTATTCACCTTCTAATTTAATAACCTATGTTTTCTGACCACTAGTCAGAGACTTACAAGTGTTAAAGTCAGACTCTTGAGCATACTTTTGGTGTTGCTATTCCTCAAAAGCCTCTCAATAATTTATCTACTGCAATCTGTTGCAGAAGAACTTGTTACTCAGCTGTGACTTTGCTTTAGTATATTTGGACTTAGATTTTCAAACCCTCTTGCAAATAAGACGATTTGAATTTGTGCTGGTGAATAATCGATCACAGATCAATTACCATTTAAAGCAGCGGGATAGTTGCGGCACTGAAATGGTTACAACTGGTGCAGTGAGTGCGTCTGCTGTGGGCCGCCCCTCCTTTATAGTTCGAAGCCGCATCTGGAGCATAGACGGCTGGTGGCTGCAGACGATGTTGCTGCAGCCATTCCGTTTTGCGACTGAGCTGCGTCTATAACAACACCTACCAATCCATCTCATCGCGCCCCTCCTACTCTCCGCCCGCCGGCCAGACCCACACACGACTGCGCTCCTCCACAGTTGCTAGACATAGAACGCTCTCTCTGAAGTAGCCCTGCATCAGCACCGGTATGTATCAGATAGTATTTTTATTTTTTGGTTCACTGAAAGGCAGTGTTAGAGCCATTGCAGAACTATGAATTATATCTGGTGATACTTTATCATTCGAGCAATTTGATTGTTAAGGCTTTCCACAAGCAGGCGCATGACGTCGCAAATTCAGCGCTTGTGCCGTATCCTTAAATGACCGCTCTCAGCCTGCCAGACGAACTCATCACTGGGTGTTTTTTTCTTCACTCAATACAGTGTCTTTGCTAGTGAGATTTCAACTCTCATGCTTTATTAATGAAACCAGTGTATCATTTAAAAAGGTTTGCGCCTGTAGTCGTGATAAAATAGCCTACTCGGTTTCTCTGGGGGGATTAAGGCAATGGACTAACCAGTTAGTATATCTATCTCAACTTATGCGTGGGAAAATGGAAGATGACGCACAATGACATGCACCCATGCGTTTACTTAATTCACCTGGACTAATAAGGTAAAAATAATAGATAAGAAACCTAATATATTTAGAAGTATGAGACCAAACCTCCACAGTTGTACATTCTTCCTGAAGCATTTATAAACCCTCTCAAATAACTTTTTGGTTGGCGTAAGTTTCTGAGGTCGTTTTCTGCTCTCGATGAGGACTTGAGCTCTTCCATAATGTCATATAATACTGCGCCACACTTTCGGCACAGAACAAAAGGACCCTTAAGAATTCACTAGAAGCATTCGCACTCAACCCAGATTTGGTCTCCTAGCAGGGAGTTCTGCATAGCTACGGCACCCAGTCAAGTGATGATTCACTGAAAGAGTAATGTCAGTCAAAGATGCAGTAGCCTAGCGTATAGGTGCTGAAATCTGTCATATGGTAAATACATATGTGGCTAGCCTACTTTAAACATATAATAATCGTTCTGGTAACGGACTTGCCACAATAATTCATTATCAATCAGTCAGTTTTATCTTACCAGTTTTACTACCGTCATTGCTAATTTACTTGTGATGTGTATGCTGTCATTACGAAGTGACTTGCGATGTGATCCAGTATTGTATTAAAGTTAGCATAAGATATGATTAAATGTTGTGCTGTATCTTTTAGTAAAACAAAGGCCTAACAGAGCTATATAGCTGGATTTTGGTGGCTGCTATTCTTGTGTTTCACTTAAGTGAAATAAGTGATTGCGAAGCCCTTTTCGGAGTGATCTCATTGCACATATTAAAGTTGGGTAGAAAATCGTCTTGGGTGGGTTATCTGGCAGCCGTTTCGGTGTGTGCTGGCTGAGTCATTCTGTGGTAGCCCTTTCTGTTAAAGCTACACCCAGACTCACTGGCATGCATCCTGGATGAAATGAGAAGACCCAGGTCAGAAAACAGTTAAGTTTACTCGCAGTAAAAAGTGTTTGTGTTTATCATGTTCCGCGATTGAAATTGTAGCCTAAAATGTTTCAGTTTCTGAGGGCATTCCATTTCTTTGTATCTAACCGTTTGCCTTAGTTGATGCTCAATACAAAAAGACTTCTGTTCTAACTGTTAGAACCACACAAAGTTGTTATTTGTGGTCTGGTGAGTAACCCTGGAGAAAATTGGCAGACAAGGGTTGTCAGCTGACCAAGTGATGTCCAATGATTCACCAGTTTTATGTGTAACGTGCTGGAAACACCAACCAAAATCGTCACAACCATGGTTTGTTGTTCTAGTTTGAAATTGAGGCCCTGAATGGTCGATTACATGGACATTAGCAACCCAACAAGATCCCGGTAACCTTAATTAGCCAAGCTAGAGGATTGAATCAAGACAAAGAACCTCTGTCTCGTGGATTAGTGGCATACATTTCATAACCTGAGTGACAGCTGCCTACCCAGGAAAAGCCCTTGCATATGCACCAGCCAAAGGGCTTTGCTGTCACCTCTGCATAGTTATGATACAGATTGTGCAGAGCTTCATGTATCAGGTATCCCATGGGATATCCCATAATATCCCATAAACGCACTACTGTTGGTTAATTAGCCTGCTCTTTTGAAAAGTATCCTTCTGCCTTTTTTCCAAGCTTATCTGGTTTATACACTGGCATTGGTTTATGTAATGATGCGACTGAGCTGTGCCTGTATTTAGTGTTTTAGGATGGGCGGGATTCAGCCCATATCCGTTGGGATTGGCTCACTTTTGGGGCAAGTGGGAACAGAGTGCCGTGAGCTCTGTTCTGACAGCATAATATTGGCCTTGTGCTGCGTGCATGTCCTTTGGCTGATTCGGATGCTCAATACAGCACAGGGCTTTGGCTGATTCGGATGCTCAATACAGCACAGGGCTTTGGCTGATTCGGGTGCTCAATACAGCACAGGGCTTTGGCTGATTCGGATGCTCAATACAGCACAGGGCTTTGGCTGATTCGGATGCTCAATACAGCACAGGGCTTTGGCTGATTCGGATGCTCAATACAGCACAGGGCTTTGGCTGATTCGGATGCTCAATACAGCACAGGGCTTTGTTTCTCCCTCGTCCTATTCTGTTCTCTCTCTCTCTTGTGCCCCTCCCTCCTCTGTTTAAAAAACACGTCTCTTTATGTAGTGTAGGTGGTAGGGAATGTGTGGGTGCTCGCTAAATTTGCTGCTGAGAGCCTGTGTGTCTTGCTCTCACTGTTCCAGCTCAGTCTCTTGTTACCTGAGTCTTGCAGCAGTAAACATATGCAGGCCATTTTACACGGGTCTTCACAATGTTACCTCTAGGTTTGCTGAACACTCTGTTAAAGGATACCTTTCGTGGCAATGATATCAGCTGAAACACTGAAACTATCACCCCACTTAAACACCTCCAATAAACTCCTTAATGAGATAATATATTATGAGTTGTAAGTGTTAGCTAATGGACTAAATTGATATTGTTATAGGGAAAGTTCTAAATGTCGTAGTCACAATGTTATATTTGTGGGTAACTAACCGGCATCTCAAACCTGCCTGCTGCCACATTTCAAATCCACCTTAAGCTGTTTGTTAAATCCCCTGGCCCTCTTGCTTACTGTTAAGAGGCCGTGGTTAAAGCTGCTGGCCTAATGCATACAAGACTTATTCAACACATCTGCTCCTATTCGTCTGGAAAGGCAGAGGCAGACTTTTCATGAGGCCTCTTTGGTCTGAGCCGAAAAATAGGCCATCAGCTGAAAGCAAGCCAACCTGACAGGTAGTTGACAACTCTGCAACAGCTTGTGCTCAAGGCGGTATGAGCCTGTGGGCTAATAGTGAGTTCTCCTTTTTTTTGCTCACAGTGTGTCTGTCAGACGACCTTGTGATCCCCCTGAGACCTGTGATGAATGAGTTGTCTTTGCACATTGATTCAGCTTGAGCCACATCTTCATAATCAATGTGCAGTAAAACCTTACTCCTACCCCCAACAATTCTAAACCATAACCCAGTGCAGTAAAACCTTACTCCTACCCCCAACAATTCTAAACCATAACCCATAGATTTGCCAACAACCCTGGGTGATCCCAGAGAAACTGTTTTGGTAAACATGACCTAAAATTACCTTTCTGGTTATTAGCTTCTTATATACCCATTTTAGCCTGAAGCACATATCATATTTTGGTCCCAATATTATTTCTCTGAAACAAATAGTATGTGGATTAGTAGCATGACAAAATAATGACATGGATGTGCCACAGACATTTAAACCTTTCAGGTTTCCCCTTTCAGGTGTGTCTGCCCTTGGGTTTGTGTGTCTGCGTGGTCTTTTAGTTTGGGAGATTGTGATGTCATCAGTGGCGTGGCGTGAGGCTGATGTGGTGCCCGGTGCTCTGCCTTTGCCCCCCCCTGGGCGTCTGCCTGGCCACATGGTGCTGTGTCTGTTTGAGTCTCCCCCCGTCCGTTCTCTCGTCCTTCACGCCCTGTCTGACCCGCTCCGCTGCTGCCGTGGCGACCTACTCTCCTCAAGTGGGGCCTGAGTGTTCCTGACCAGCTTCTCCTGGACAGTTGTTCTGGAGCTTCTCCCCTTCCACTGCTCTGACCATCCTGCCACCATCTCTCTCTCTCTTTATGTCTCTCTCTCTTTCTTTCTCTCTCTCTGTCTCTCTCATTCTTTCTCTCTCTCTCTCTCTGTCTTTCTCTCTCTTTCTCTCTCTCTCTGTATCTCTCTCTCTCTCTCTCCACGTTTCAATAGAGGTGAGATTCTAGGTTCATTGATATCTCCAGATGCTGACATCCCATTCCTAACCTCCATAGCAACCATTGAGTGCTATTGTTTGTGTGTACATGGCGTACGTGAGTCAAGGCATATGGAAAGCTCCCAAGAAGCACCCCTAAACAGGGTACCACCTTTTGCCACACCCTTGCCCAGGTGGTGGTCACAGATACAATTAGCACTGAGACTCTAATGGGCTTAGTTTTTACACCGTTCAGCTGTGCCAAGTCACAGGACTAGGATTACCAAGAACAAGCTGGGACATTCACTCCCTGAAAATGGGCAGAGGAGTGGGAGTTAGTGCCAGTGGGGGGTGGGGCAGGGCAAGGGGACAGCGTGAACTCTGAGACGTCTGGGAGAAGTCGGGGATTGGCATTTCATCGGCAATTAGGACTGAAGCCGTCTACTAAGGTAACTTGTTTTTCACTTGACAGTTGACCACTGGTGAAAGCCACTTGAGTTTGGTCAGCAAGTATTTTTGTGAGCAATTTAATGGTCAGTCTGAGCTTTGAGCAGCACTTCAAACCAGCTGACTTGGTGGCCAGGAGTGGTAGATCTGTACTGTAAAAGCATATTGTGATTTATGGTTTCATTCAGACTCACTTGATGGAGGTTGGTGCTGTCCTGGGTGCTGAAAATAACCAGAGGCTGTTGTTGCACACACACACACACACACATACACTTCTCCCTCTGACGTGGCGTCTGCTCACCTCACCTAGCGGAGCAGACTAAACGCTCCCCATCATAGACACCACAAACTCAACGACCCACCTGCTTGAATGAATGCGATGTCATAACACTCAGTGTGTGACAAAGGTCAAGGTTGGGTGGTGTAAAGACGAGAAAAAGATTTCTTACAGAGAGCTGCATCCAGACACCCACTGGGGGCCACACTGAGTCCAAACACTCCGATTCCTTGAGCCCTCTCTCCCTGGCCGCTGCTAAATCTGGAAGCGCTTATCTGGAGCAGCGCAGTGGCTGGCCTGCGCGCTGTCACTGCTCTGATTCGGGTTATTTTAACCGTGTGCTCTCATTCTAGGCGCCCATGCGACGGGTATTTATATCAGGCAGGTCAGCTCAGGTAGGACTACGTGGCAGCATGGCGGCTCGTGAGCAAAAGGGCTGACCCTCCAGCGTCGGTGGCCGGGGGGGCATCCTGAGAGACGCAGTCTGCCACAGGCATGTCGTGCCAGCAGAGGTAGTCCTGTTTGGGAGAAAGTATAAAACATGGCCGATTACAGACCTGTCCAGCCAGACATAGTATTTACCTGTCTCATGACCTGGAGATTAGCCGGTCTTTTGAAAGTCTCTGAACCCAGGACCCAGGCTGCTATCACTGGGCAACAGAGCAGCCAGGACCCAGGCTGCTATCACTGGGCAACAGAGCAGCCAGGACCCAGGCTGCTATCACTGGGCAACAGAGCAGCCAGGACCCAGGCTGCTATCACTGGGCAACAGAGCAGCATTGCTCCGTGTCCTCACGCCTGGGATTATCTGGTTCACCTTGGTGTCCGTTTACTTTAGTTTGTGTGTGTGTGTGTGTGTGTGTGTGTATGTGTGTATGTGTGTGTGTGCGTGTGTGTATGCGTGTGTGTGTGTGCATTTGTGTGTGTGTGTGTGTGTGTGTATGCGTGTGTGTGTGTGCATGTGTGTGTGTGCATTCATGTGCGTGTGTGTGCGTGTATGCATGTATGTATGCGTGAGCGTGTGTGTGCACGCGTGTGTGTATGTGTGTGTGTGTGTGCATGTGTGCGTGCAAATGCAGTATGTTTGTGTTCATACACACTGTTTGTGATTTTATTATTTATACCTTGATGTACAGTGTCATTTATGATTTATGAACATTAGGTAATAAGATTCTAATAATTACTTCCTTGGCTTGGTTCCAACAGTCATTAGCCCACACCACAGCCTCATTAAAAACATGCCGACACCAAAGCATGCAGCACCACCTCTACACCCCCCAACCCCCCTTTACTGAGTCGTGGCAGGAGATGACTCAGCAGCCAGGGTGTGATATGAGAGAAGCGAGAGAGAGGAAGACAGCAGTGCTTTGCCGATACAGCTCCTGAGTGTTGATGAACGCTCACAGATGAAGCTGTGTGCTTTTCTTAGCCTAGCATGAGCCTTTTGTTAAAGACTGAGCCTTTTGTCAGAGTGCTTACTGGTGTGCGCAATGCTTAAGGAATTTCCCTGTAGACTCGTGGATGTGTTCCCTGGCATCGCCGTGCCAGTGATGGAGAGCCAGAGGATTGAATAGCAGAAGGGATCTTGGCCGAACACTCTGCTGTTGGAGTCTGATGTGCAGGGGGAGTGGCATTGTCTGACTTCTAGTCCCCACTACAGCACAGAGGAGCGGCTCCCTCTGCTTCTCTTGGCCTGTACTTAAAGTTATATAATAACATCTCCCACCCACCTCTAGATCTGCTTCCGTAGCAGTTATAATAACAGGGTGACTACATGGTTTGCATGACTAAGATCCAACCACAGGCTATTTTAGCCCCCTGATATGCGTTATGTATCTTATCCATTGCAACAGTTCTTTTTTTCTAGCCAGCCTTTGCAGTTTTTTCCTTGTCAGCCGGGAAAGCTGTGCTGCGCTACCCCTATATTCTGTAGCTGTTTGTGAAACTAGGGTGTTAAAACACCTTTGTCATCTAGTATTTCGATATAATGATGACATATAAAGTTAGATAAAGCAAAATTATGTGGGGAAAATGTTGGACTGGCAGCTTGTTGTTGTTTTTGGTTCAATAATTGTCATAAATCTGGGAAAAAACAGTGTCAGAGGTCGTCAAACAGAAATGGCTACTGCACGTCTGAACAAGTTGCCATGGCCGTGTTTGGAGAACGTGTGTCCTGTAGGACCACTTCTCTCGGTTCTGACAGAAGGAGGCCGTGCAGAAGGGCGTGTCCTCTGCTGCGGCCGTGTCTCC
This sequence comes from Alosa pseudoharengus, assembly GCF_046254945.1. Classification (NCBI taxonomy): domain Eukaryota; kingdom Metazoa; phylum Chordata; class Actinopteri; order Clupeiformes; family Clupeidae; genus Alosa; species Alosa pseudoharengus. The sequence continues at coordinate 39,752,431 of NW_027468565.1, read as the reverse complement.
CTGGCTCACCTCAGCAGGCTCTGCAGGAGGGCATCGGTACACGCCAGACACTGCGCATGTGCTCCAGTGTTGCCAGCTTTTTAAAGGAGAGCTGCACAGTCTACTCCATCACTGATATATCCATAGTCTAGGCCAAATATGCATTTTTTAAAGGAGAGCTGCACAGTCTACTCCATCACTGATATATCCATAGTCTAGGCCAAATATGCATTTTTTAAAGGAGAGCTGCATAGTCTACTCCATCACTGATATATCCATAGTCTAGGCCAAATATGCATTTTTTAAAGGAGAGCTGCATAGTCTACTCCATCACTGATATATCCATAGTCTAGGCCAAATATGCATTTTTTAAAGGAGAGCTGCATAGTCTACTCCATCACTGATATATCCATAGTCTAGGCCAAATATGCATTTTTTAAAGGAGAGCTGCATAGTCTACTCCATCACTGATATATCCATAGTCTAGGCCAAATATGCATTTTTTAAAGGAGAGCTGCATAGTCTACTTATGTTGAAACGCAGTTGACATTTGAAAATGCAGCCTCTACATAACGGCAGCAATTAGTTAAAATGTTGCTTATTTATTTGACTGACACCAAAACAAATAGCTGGTTTTTTTTGGGGGGGGAGGGGGGGGGGGTTAACACGAGACATGTGATCTCTGCTCTTGGCAGCGCCTGTGGCAAGTTTTATCAGCCAAACCCCAGGAATAGTATATGCTCTGTGTGGTGTACACTAACACATGGGGTTACCGTAATGTGTTGATAATGTGGACACTAACACATGGGGTTACCGTAATGTGTTGATAATGTGGACACTAACACATGGGGTTACCGTAATGTGTTGATAATGTGGACACTAACACATGGGGTTACCGTAATGTGTTGATAATGTGGACACTAACACATGGTGTTGCCGTAATGTGTTGATAATGTGGACACTAACACATGGGGTTGCCATAATGTGTTGATAATGTGTACAATAACACATGGGGTTACCATAATGTGTTGATTTGAGTTTAATGCAGCTTTAATGCAGATTAACACGGTGTACTTACAAAGGTAAAGGAACACACACTCCCACACAGGTCGTCCCCTCAGGTTCCTGAAATCTACACAGTAGAAGAATCCAAATATATGGAACAGTGTTATTCCTCCACGTGGGACAGAGAATGGCCTTTTAAAAAAGCCCTATGCAGGTCTGGTTATTCCTTCACTGTTTCTGGGTTTTCGCCTGATTTGGGCTCGCATTTTTCACGACATAGCTCCCCCTGCAGCTTCGGTAGCAAGTGACTGCTACGCTAAAACCCTACTAGCTAGCAAGCTAGCCATCAACAAACCAAGCTAAACACATACAGGGCTCACGATAAAACGGTCGAGCAAACACATTGTTCAAGAGACTATCAAACCACATAACAAAAACAAAGTTCACCCAAGGGTAGGCTACTTACAATTTCAACAGCAACAAAGCCAAGTCGGAGTCCGTTTTGCAGTCTTCTTAGAAACTACAATCTGACTACATTTTCGCCGAGTCACATCCGGATTTCTTCGGTCCGCGACCAGAAAGTTGCATATTCGTTTTTTCCGCAGAGAAGCACTAGGGGGAGACGAAGCACCCACCAAACGACCCAAAAAGTGTTGTAGGACCATCAGAACGACTCTCAACATGCATAATTAAGGTCATTTTTGCTAAAATTGTTGCATAGGGCTTCTTTAAATACAGTAGTTCTTACCATCACGTGGGACAGAGAATGGCCTTTTAAATACAGTAGTTCTTACCATCACGTGGGACAGAGAATGGCCTTTTAAATACAGTAGTTCTTACCATCACGTGGGACAGAGAATGGCCTTTTAAATACAGTAGTTCTTACCATCACGTGGGACAGAGAATGGCCTTTTAAATACAGTAGTTCTTACCATCACGTGGGACAGAGAATGGCCTTTTAAATACAGTAGTTCTTACCATCACGTTGAGGACACATGGTGCAGTAGATGTGTCCACTTTTCATAACTGATCAGACTCAGTCCCATGCCACTCTCCCAATGCACCTTATTGTATTTCAGTTGCTTTGCAGGCTAGCTGTAATTCTGTGTTGTGCGTATAATAGCCGCTCTTTCCTGTGCTGCTTCCGTGGGGTCTGTGTCTAGCTGTTTGGGACTGCATTGGGTTGAGTCCCTGCCAGATTAGCTGTTACTGCAGTCATGCTGTGCTCTGCAAGTCTCTCCTATTATTCGCCTAATTCTCTCATTTGGTGTGCTCAGTGGCTTTGTGGAACACAAACACTGGACAGTTTGTTTGGGCTAGACCTATCTGAACTGTCACACTGTTGACCATGCTCAGCCAGCTTTCGTGTAACATATCCTCTCAGTCAATTGCATATTTAGGCTTTTGTCAGGGGTCATCATCACCCATTTCTGTGCTGTATTCCGCTCGTCTGTTGTAGGGTCAATGACAGCATCTTTGTATGATCAGTGACTGCTACATATTATCTGAATGAATTGCAGAGAAAATGGAAAGACACAGAATCAGATACACAACATTCTGTGGCCAAGTCACTGACATTGCAGGACATTGTGTGAGTTTTTTGTGAATACCTAAAATGGGCAAATGGGAAATCTCTAGTACACATGATTATGCAACTACAAATCAAACGCATTTTCATTCACTTCGTAGCCTCATCCCTTGTAAGCCCTGAACTCAGAAGAGCAGCCTGGTTTTCAGACTCTCTCCAGCTACAGTACTGCATTGCTACTGCTGCACTTCTCTGCTTCCTCCCGTTAGTTAGTAAAGAGGCAGCTCTGCACTGCAAACAGAGCACACATCCAGAAGGCTTTTGAGATAGTAGCGTCAGAAACCTTTGTAGCCAGTGATGCTTTTCAAGCATGTTTCAACCTGATATTCTGAAGAACATCCCTGTTTACTGGTTCTCACTCCACCCCCTTAGATAGAGTAATGAGTCACAGAGTCACAGATGGCTGGTCAATTAAACTTGCATTCAATTCAGAGAAAACAGGTTGTGACAATGCAGTCTTTCTGTGTTATGTAAGAGGAAATATTACAATGGTGCTGCACTGTACACCAAACGAGATTCCACATCCTACGTCCTATACGGCACAATTCAAAACAAATGTGTCTTATTGGCTTTTGTTTATTGTTGGAGCATTCATATGTTTATTATTAGTGAGAAGTCTTGTAACACAGACAAAGATGTATCTACAAAAATGTTTGTAGGACAAAATGTTTAAGTCTGACACCCTTAGACAATCTTTGTTCTTTGGTAATGTATGGAAAGCTGAATGAAACATACTTTTTCTTACAGGACAAAGAATTTTACAACACAAAAGCAATGTCCTTGAGACGGTGGTCTTAGTCAACCCGTCGGGAGATACAGTTGTTTCAGAGGTACAGAAGGTTCCTTTAATTGTAGATATTAAGCATTGTTTATATACAATTAAATTGCTGAAAGAATTTGACCTCTTTGTTAAAGCAACATTATGTAACAAGTTGCCATTTTCTGAGGTGTGATTTTATAAGCAACGACTTTTGTCATGATCATCAATTTTTTTGATGGCATATTGTTATGTGAAGGATCGTTAAGCTCACCTGTCATTCCCAGTATCCACTGAGACTCCACACTGTAGTTCTATGGTCCCAGAAAGAACACAAAATGAAAGAAAGGCCTTGACAGCATGGTTTTGCCAACAATATTGCAAAAATATGCCAGTTAATATGGTAGTCTATATCAGTGCCAACTGGGCTGGTTATAGTGTTTGAAAAGTTTTGCATGCTTTTAATAGTTAGTTTTAGGCCAGAACTCTATAGTACTGTTTTCACTTTAATATGACATAATATGACATTTCTCTGAAATGTCATTTGTTATCCCCATGCCAAGCAATCTATTTTAACCCACTCTTGTGTTTCTTCCATTGTCCCAGATCCAGTCTCTCGTGGCTGGCCCAGCTGCGAACAAACTCCTGGTCCTGAGTGGACAAGGCTCAGACCAAGGTGACCTACTTCTTCAAACTGGAGTATTCAGCTATCGAAGTGTATCACGTACATTCAGTGAGTTTGGGGTAAGCAAAAACCTTTTCACCAAGGAATCTTGCTAATAATTACCTATGGAATATTCTCTCTGTTAATATCATTGCTATTAAAAGCAATTCTATTTTAGTTAGTGAGTCGTTTTTGCATATGCAAGTTTGCATATGTAAGTTTGATGTTTTCTCTCCTCTAGGTCAGTGGTGTCTTGGGAAAACTTCCCCCGGAGCAGCGCGCCACCCTCACTGTGTTCTGCCGAGGGGAGGTGGGCTGGAGCTCCTTGGGGCAGCATCAAAATCTTCGGGAGGTTCTGGACTACAGACTGAACCCTGAGGCAATTCTCCCAAAAATGGAGGGTGTCACTGAGTTCACAGAGTATATCTCTGAGACTGTAGATGTTCCATCTCCCTTTGACCTTCTTGAACCACCAACCTCTGGAGGCTTCTTGAAGCTGTCCAAGCCCTGCTGCTACATCTTTCCTGGAGGGAGAGGGGACTCTGCCCTTTTTGCCGTCAACGGATTCAACATTCTAGTGGATGGTGGCTCTGACAGAAAGTCATGTTTCTGGAAACTTGTGAGGCACCTGGATCGGATCGACTCTGTCCTTCTCACCCACATTGGAGCAGATAACCTTCCAGGGATCAATGGCCTCCTCCAAAGGAAGATTGCAGAACAAGAGGAGGAGCAGTCACAAGGATCCACCAACTACAGTGACTGGATGAAAAATCTAATCTCACCAGAGCTTGGTGTTGTTTTCTTCAATGTACCCGAGAAGCTACGCACATCAGAATCAAACTTGAAAGTAAAACGAAGCATTGAGGAGGCTTCACTTACACTGCAGCACCTTAACAAACTTGGCATCAAACCAGAACCTCTGTTTCGAGTTGTCAGCAACACAGTTGAACCCATTACACTCTTCCATAAGATGGGAGTGGGCAGGTTAGACATGTATGTCCTGAACCCTGTGAAGGACAGTAAGGAGATGCAGTTTCTCATGCAGAAGTGGGCTGGAAACAGCAAAGCCAAGACGGGCATAATTCTCCCTAATGGAAAGGAAGGAGAAATATCTGTCCCTTACCTGACATCTGTCACTGCACTTGTGGTGTGGCTCCCAGCAAATCCTACAGAAAAAATTGTCAGAGTTCTATTTCCTGGAAATGCCCCACAAAATAAAATTCTTGAAGGCCTTGAGAAGTTAAAGCATCTTGACTTCTTGCGATACCCAGTTGCTACGCAAAAGGACATTGCAAGTGGGGCTCCTCCATCAGCAGTGAAACAAACAAAGATGAGACAAAGGACTGACAGCAAAGAAAGTCTCAAATCATCACCAAAAACATCATCTAAAGTTTCCAAAAAAGATGCTGATGGGCAAGAAGATATTTCATTTGCTGACACAAAGAGTGAGTCAATAAAAGATAACAAAACAGACAAACAAGAGGAGAAAAAGGCCAGTGACAAACCCTCCAGGACATTAAAGCCCAAGACGGAAGGGACAGAAAAGAAAAAGTTGCTAAAAGAGAAGTCACTGAAAAAACACACTAAGGACAGGGTGTCCAAGATGGATGAAAAGAAAGACAAGGAAAAGAAGGAGATAAAAAAATTGAAGAAAGATGATTTAGGTAAAAAAGATGACAAGAAAGACAGTAAGACTAAGGGAAAAGATGCTTCCAAACCTGAACTAAGAAAAATAACTAAGCCTGACTTAAAACCGTTCACTCCAGAAGTCAGGAAAACCTTGCATAAAGCAAAGGTGCAAAGTAAACCCAAGACAGACAAGAGCAAAACTAAAGTGGCAAAGGATAAACCCACACCAGACGCACGTCCTGAGGTAATCCAGCCCGAACCACAGCAGAATGGCTTGGAAGAAGTAAGATCTATTCTCTCCACACCAGAGGATCTTACCAGAGACTTTGAAGAATTAAAACAAAATGAAGTTCCAGCTGAATTGTCTAAAGAACCAGAACAAACAGAGCTACTATCAGAAGAAAAAGCTCCACTGACGTCTGAAGGGCAAGATGAGGGAACTGTGGCTCTCAGCACACTAACAGAGCAAGAGAAACAAGAGGATATACCTGAACCTGACATCTCTACACCACGCAAGGGTTCTCTTCATGAAGATGTCAAGGTGACAACAACAGAGGAGAAGGAAGAATCTGAAGACCAAGAACATGAAGAATCTAAAGACCAAGAGCAGGCACAAACTGTTGCTGCGGCTGAGATAGCAGAAAGCGATAAATTTGAAGATGAGGGTGCAGCTATTGAGGATGAGGAGGAAGACGAGGCTGAAGAAGAAGTGCCAAAAGTCCAGCGAGACCAAATGGAAGAGGAGGAAGACATGGGTATTGGAGAGGAGGAGGATGAAAGTAAATGGAAGGAAATAAAAGACGGAGAGGGTGCTGATAGAAAACATGAAATTGAAGAAATGGAGAAAACTGAAAAACTCAAGGTTATGGTAGAGGAAGCTGTCCATGAGCCTGGACACAAAAGAGATGAAGAGGGACCAGCTGTTAAGAGCCCCACTCTCGCAGAAGCAGAGGATTTGGATGCTATTGCAGATGAAGAAGTCACAACAGAAGAGCATGTCAGCAGGGAGTGGGAGTGTAAGGCAGCTGCAGAGATTACTGGAGCAAAAGAGGAGGACGATACATACCTATCCCATGTTGGAGGGGCTACAGCCGGCATCACTTCAACTGTGCAAGGAGCTGCTGCTGCTACAGTTGCTGCTGCTGAGAACATCTCCTACATCCAGGACGAGACCATTCCAGGCTACTCAGAGACCGAGCAGACCATCTCAGATGAAGAGATTCACGAAGAGGCAGAGGACAGAATACCTCATCTCCAGTATGATGTCGGTTCCTATGATGTGTCTGTGCCAGATCAGACAGGTTCTTTTGATGCAATCCATGGAATGAAAGAGATGCAAGCAGCAATTCCTGATGTAACAGCCAAAGGATTTATACAGGAGCCAGTTGTTTCTTTGTACACAAACATCGCCGCTCCATTGGCTGAAGAAGAACATGTGTCTTCAGCAACATCAATCACAGAGTATGATAAGTTATCCTCTTTCCCTACCTCTGTTGCTGAAGACCAGTCTATTGCATCAGTCACAACGGGTCAAACTGAAGAAACTGGCAGAAGTTCTTTGCTCCTTGACACTGTTAACAGTATACCTCCATTAGCCCAAGCTGACATTATACAGGGAAAGGATTTCCTGCACTCTGCTGGAACAATCTCTCCTACATCTTCATTAGAGGATGACAAATGCTTCAAGTCCCCTCCCTCAGAGGAATGTCCACCCATTGCTTTGGATGTGAAAGGGCACGGTGAGGAACATGAGGAGGAGGAGGAAGATGAGGAAGAAGAAGACCAAACTCCCAATGTTGACATCCCACTTGGGAAGCTACAAGAGGGGTATGCTGCTCCATCTCTGTTCCAGGAAAGCAAGAAAGATACAGACAAACCTTCCATGTCTACTTCAGAACCTGTTACTGAGAAGAAATCAGAAATTGTACCAGCAAAGGAAGAGACAACACTTGCTCTTTCCAAAGAGGAGACAATGATTGAATCATCCACAAAACCAATGTCTCCACCTCACTCATTTTCTAAAGCATTATTGTCAGAATCCAGTGAAGGAGAGGAAAGATGTTTCAGTCCAGATGATAGCACTGTGAAAATGGCTTCCCCAACACAGTCAGGACCCCCTAGCGCAACTCACTCTCCCGTCCACCAGTTGCCTGGCGACGAGAAAGCAAAGTCTATTCCAGGCCAAAAACAGGAGGAGCCAATTGGAAAACAGGCAAAAGAATCTACAGAACAAGGCATTCAAAAGGTTGAACTCTCATCAGCTGGCACATCTGTGGCAGACAAAGAACATTTGGCTGGTGATAAAGAACAAGCCTCAGTCTGTCAGAAAGAGATGCCCCCAGAAAAAGAAGATTCAGTCTCTCCAACACAGTTGCCTGTCACTGGTGTAGAGGCCACCTCAGTAGACAAAAAGCATCCAAAGGACTCCGAATCAATAGACGTGGAGAAAAGCAAGTTTCAGAAGAGTGACAGTGAAAAGGAAGAGTCTGAGAACAGAGATGTCACTGTATGTAGTAAGGCAAAGCTTGTGGAGGGAAAAGAGAGCAGATTTCTGGATGATTATGATTATGATACCCAAGAGGCCGAATCTATGAAAGAAATGGAGGAGAAAAAGGACAAAGAAAAAGAACATGACAAAGAAGAGAAAGAAGTAGAAGAGAAAGATGAGGTTGAGATTGAGCCACAAACTTCATTTATCCTTGAAAAAGAGGTCTCTAAATCTGAAAAACACGAAGAGAAACATGTGGATGAGACCCAATTACAGACATCATCAGGTAGTGCAGTACCGTCAGAGACAATCAAACCAGAGGTAACATCAACAAAGGACTCAGGGCTAGGAGAGAAAGAGCTACAGGTACAACCAGCATCAGACAGTATAGCAACACTCAAAACAGATACAAAGTCAGAAGATAAAAAATTGGACACTGAAACACCTGGAAAAGACATTCCATCTACAGCAGTTACTGCTAAAGCAGCCCCTGAGGTTGAAGAAGAATATTTGAGTAAAGATTTGCAAGACAGCTCTCTTTTAGTGTCCCCTGAAAAAGCTGATGTGTCTTCGGTTAGAGATCAAGAGACTATAGAAGACAAAAAGGCTGAAGTTCAACAACCACCACAACCTGCCTCTAGTAAGATGGAGGGGGCTGCAGAAGCCGATGCTAAATCTGAAGTCACTTCCCTAAAAGAGATCTCAGCACCAATAAAACAAGAGAGCACAGCAGAAACCTCAGAGCCAGTGCCTGAAAAAGCAAGCATACCCTCTAAACTAGACGAAGACGAAGAGAAACATTTGGATGAGCCTCCAAAACAACCACTGCATTTAGATGCAGAATCATTTTTGTCAGTGGAACAGTCAAAGCCAGAAACTGTAGACGTGTCTCCAAAAGCAGATCAAAAACCCGAAGAACAGAAACAAGAGGTTGCCTCCAGGTCAGATATGGAACATAAAGTGGACATTTCACAACAGCTATTATCATCCTCAATAGAAAAAGAAGAAACATCTATAAAGGACTCAGGGTTGGAGGAGAAGCTGTCAGAGATGGATACTGTGTCAAAAGAAACAAAAACAGATGCAAAATCTGAAGAGAAACAACTGGATGAGACCACAACAGCCCTGAAAGAAATGTCATCTATAACAGTGACAGATGAAAAAGTGACTTCCAAAGAAACTGTTGAGAAAATCCCATCTACTGCTGTTTCAGATGAAAAAACAACTTCCGAAGTAATTGTTGAGACTAAAGAGAATTTGCCAGACACCTTGCTTTCAGAAACAGAAAAGGGTGATGTGTCCTTGGGCAGAGCCCAAGAAACTACAGAGGGACAACACATAGAGGATCAACAGCTGCCATCACAGTCTATTTCAAGTAAAATGGATGTGACCTTAGAGGTGGATACTGAATCTCAAGTCATATGTCACCTGAGTCTCAAGTCACAAGATAGCACACCAGAAACATCACAGCCAGTGCCTGAGACAGAGCCATGTTTGTCAGTGGAACAGTTAAAGCCAGAAACTGTAGACATGCCTTCAAAAGCGGAAAAAAAATCTGAAGAGAAGCAATTAGAAAAAACAGAGGTCACATCCAAACCAGATGTGGGACATATAGATGACACCCCACAAAAGATAATTTCATCATCAACAGAAAAAGAAGAACCCAAAATAAAAGACCCTAGTTTGGAAGAGAAGCTGTCAGGGGTAGATTCAGAGACAGACACCTTAGCAAAAGCAGCAAAAACAGATGCAAAGTCTGACAAGACAAAGACTGAAGAGAAACAACTGGATGATACCACAACAACCCTGAAAGAAATCCCATGTGTGTCATCATCTGAAAAAACTGAGGCCCACTCAGAAGATAAGAAAGGTCCACAAGAAACTCCACTATCAGTGTCAGATAAAACAGACATATGTTCAAAAACAGATCATTTGCTTTCAGAAAAACAAGTGCAACCATCATTGTCAGCTTCAGATAAAACTGTGGTGTCACCTGAGTTATATTTAGAACCAACAGATATGAGTGCTAAAGATATAACACAGCAACCAGTGCAGGCAGTTCCTGACAAAACAGATGTGCTAACTAAACCTGTGGAAGTGTCAGATGAGAAACAAGCCCAAGGGATCACACAATCAGTTTCCACGATAGCAAAGCCATCTTCCAAAACAGATGCAGATGAAAGTGAGGAAGATATCCCTAGACAGCAAATAGATACACTGTCTCCAGAAAAGGAAGTCTCCTCAAAATTAAGCTTGGAGTCTGAAAAGAAAGGTCTAGATGTTGCTGTACCACAATCTTCACAGCCAGAAAAGGTAGAAGGTTCCTTCAGACATTCCCCTTCAGAAAAAAAAGAAGATGAAGATGTGATTCAAAAGACAGCATCACTCTCGGAGAGCACAGAGGGCACCAAGAAGCTGGACTTTGAGTCTCAAAAGGATATCCCCCAGACCCAAAAAGAAGACAAAAAGCCACAGTCACCCTTGGAAAGCAAAGAAGATACCAGAAAGGTGGACCTTGAGCCTGAAAAAGAGATGCCACAAATCCAAAAAGAAGATGAGATTCAAAAGCCGCAGTCACCCTTAGAGAGCTCAGATGGCACCAAGAAGGTAGACCTTGAGCCTCAAAAAGACATGCCACAAATCCAAAAAGAAGATGAGATTCAAAAGCCGCAGTCACCCTTAGAGAGCTCAGATGGCACCAGAAAGGTAGACCTTGAGCCTGAAAAAGACATGCCACAAATTCAAAAAGAAGATGAGATTCAAAAGCCGCAGTCACCCTTAGAGAGCTCAGATGGCACCAAGAAGGTAGACCTTGAGCCTCAAAAAGACATGCCACAAACCCAAAAAGAAGATGAGATTCAAAAGCCGCAGACACCCGTAGAGAGTGCAGATGGCACAAAGAAGGTGGACCTTGAGCCTCAAAAAGAGATACCACAGACCCAAAAAGAAGATGATATTCAAAAGACCCTGCACACAGATAAACAAAAGTCAGAAGTGGCCCCCAAGGCAGACGGTGAGAGTGACCAGGAGGATATGGGGTCAGACTCAGAAGTAGCAGGCATGGCCTTTATGCCCTCTGGGGATATCAAGAAAGACGAAATGACGCCAAAGCATGAACAAGCTGAACACTCATGTGAATCTGGTACAGACTTTGACAAAAAACAATTATTAACGACAAAAGAACAAGTTTTACAATTGGCGTCTGGAATAGCTGAATCAACTCTGGAGTTAGATTCAAAGAAGAAGCATCTGGGGGACCCTGAACCACAAGTATTTCAATTAATGTCAGATGCAGCTTGTGACTTGGATTCAGAAGCTAAAGTGAAAATGGATTTAGAATCCAAAGAGAAGGACTCTGAAGAAGTCCATGAACAGTCACCAGAATCCGTTCTTCAGAAAGAGGAGAAGCCTTCCAGTTCTATTTTAGAATATCAGCAGACCTTAACTGAGGGTGCACAGTCAAAAACTGAAACAAAAGACATGCCTAAATCCTCAGAAAAAGACAAACTTGAAGAAACTTGCTCTAGTGAAGTAGCTTCAAGAAGATCTTCAGATGAATCCATCAAATCTGATAGAGTGGATCTGTCGAAAGATACATATCTTGCAATGTCCTCAAAGGAGGGAGACACTGTCCAACCAAGTAGTAGCTCAGAGAAAGTTGAGGTGCCTTTACCAATTGTGAGTAAAGAAGAAGCTCCAACTCACATAGATACCAAAGAATGTATTAAAGACTCAGCTTCACTTTTACCTGAAATGTCAGAAAAGAAAGAGACTACATCACAACCTCTTTGTACTGAGGACTCTAGCACAAAGACATCTGCTTCTGAGACTCCCTTCTATTCAGCTACAGCCGAAAAAACAACCTTGGGTTCAACACTACTTAGTCCTGATAGCCAGTCCAGTGATGAAGTATGCTCCCAACCTGAAAGCCTTCAGTCCTATGAAGAAGTTAGCAAAGACTCATCTCATGATGGAGATAAAGCTGCACCAAGCACCAGTAAAGACAAAGAAATACCAGCAAAGGAGGCTGAGAGAGAAATGGAGGTGGAACGAGAAGTAGCCTCCCCAGGACTTACACCATCCCCCTCTTATTTCCAAAAGACAGACGATTCTAACATTTCAGAGGAAAGAAAAATGTCTGGAGAAACGATGGATAACAAGGAAGCAAAAGCATCACATCTGGAATCTGAAGAGCTGGGTTTTGACAGTATGGCTCCCCCCTCAGACAGAGAGGGGCATGAGGTCTCCAAATATGATCCATATGAAAAACCCATTTCTAAAGAACATGAGAGGGATTCGGCAGAAGAGGACACTTATCCTCTTGAAGATAGTAAATTCGTGGAAGGGGGAATGGATGATAATAGGAGACAGAGTCCATCAGAGCTTGGAGCTGCATGTCACATAGATGAGATGAGTGAAGAGGAGCCTGTGTCTTTCAGTAAAGTAGACTACCACACCTATTCTATCAAAGAGACTGCTTTTGCTGAGCGTGAACAAGATATAGAGAAAGGTCAAGAAGAAGAGTTTGAGAGAGAAGTAAGAAGTGACACCCTGTCCTTGGATAAGGGCTATCCACAAACAGCAACAACTGACAGCAGAGCCACTCCAGTGGCTGAGCCATCCTCACCCTCTTCAAGCGTTACTCAAGCAATACCTGAGAGTTTGGGTAAAGAAAAAGATGACAGAGAGAAAGAGACAGAGAAGGAACAGAGCGGTGAGAAGACATCCGTTGATGAGGGCTTTGGATCCGCTTCAGGTACTATTGGGGAGCATGATAAAACAGAAATACCAACAAAGAAAGTAACCACAGATGTTAAAGATCAGTCTGTTCAGCTAAAAAATGAGGAGTCTTCCATGAAAGACTATGCCTCCTCTGAAAAAGAAAAGGACAAAATTGAAATGCCATCAACCTCTCAACGAGACACAGACATACAATCATCATCAACATCATCAACAACAACTGAAAAAGAGAAGGTGGACGAAAAGGTATCACAACAACCTCCTTGCCCTATTTCCACTGCAGAGAAAGATGTAGGCCTACTCTCCTCCCGGGCCTCAGTGGCAGAAGAAGATCAGGCTGCTGCTTCTTCACTCCCAGAACATCCTGAGCAGCATGTTGATGAAAATATTGCATCCTATAAATGTACCTCTCCTACTCGTAAATCATCATTCGGGTACGATGAGAAAGGAGCTGCTTCAGCCAGTGGACATCAAAGAATATTTGCCGAGGAGGAGGATGTTTATGATGACCAAGAGGAAGAGGAGGAAGATGAGGAAGAGGAGGATGAAGATGAAGAGGAGGATGAAACCAGTGATGTGGATATAGAGAAGGGTGCCAGAGAACAGTCTGAAAAGGACTGCAAAGGTGCATGTGATTCAGTTAGTCCACAACTCTTGGAAATTAAACCAGAGAAAGAAGATGATTCTCACAAGAAAAAAACCTCTGACCTTGATGCTAAGAAGGATCATGACACTGCATCTCAGTCTGCTGGTACTCTTCAACAGCATGAAACACCCTCCTGTAGTCTGCTTCCTGGAGGATATCTTTCAATGCATCAGACTCCATCCACAGTTGAGCACACTCGTGTAGAAGGCAGGAAAACTGCTGAACATCGACTGAATGAAACAGATGCAACACCAGCCTTTTCTGTTTCGTCTGATGTGAAGCAACAATCTAGTGACGCTGATAAAGTGTCAAAGGAGCACAAACCTGTTGACATCTCTACTGAGAAACATGATTCTTCTGTTTATTCAGTCACATCAACTACTACCCATTCTTCATCCTCCTCCTACAGCTATTCTTCATCTACCTCTGCTTCTTATTCAATTACCCATCAGTTTGCTGAGGAATTAGAAACCTCTATCCATATGGCTGGTGGTCCCTCCAGGCCAGACTTAGACAGTGCGTCTTTTGAGTATTCCTCTTTCAAAGAAGACCATTCGCTTACAATAGATTCTCCTCTCTCAAGTTCTGCAGCTCAGATAAAAGAGGAATACATGGAGGTTTCTGAAAAGCTGGCCACTGTTGCATCAACTGCTGAATCTACATGTAGCCCGGAAGAAATCAAACCCTTTCCCCCAGTAGCCTTCACTGAAGGAATAAAACAAGAACCAATGTTATCAAGCATTGAAATGGACAAGAAACAGTCCTCTGACTCTGTACACAAGCCTAGCAGTGAAGATCTGCCGTGTTCAGGTCCATCAGCTCCTGCCCAGTCTGAATTGGCACCGCCTGCAGGAGCAGAGTCCACAGGCAGGACTTTGTTTGATGTTTCTCCACTGCAGAAGGCTGAAGAGTGTCCAGGGAAACAGGGAAAGACCTCTAAAGAAGAATCTCACACAAGTGAACTTGAAGACAGCACTCTACCATGCCGAATTGAATGTAAAAGATCTTCAGTCACTGAAGACAAGCCTGGAATGATATCTTTGACCGAACAGCAATCAGATACCAAAACCTCAGACTCTCTGACTCCTGATTCCCTGGCTGAGAGCTTCCCACCACAACCACCAGGACCCTCATCTAATGGGCCCACAGAGGCCAGCATGAGCCCAAAAGAGGGCTCCAGTAAAGCTGGTGAGGATGAAGCAGCATCTGGCACTGTAGCCCCCAATTTACCAACAGCACAGGAAGTAGAAAAAGAAAAGCAAACAAAGGGGACAACAGATGTCTGCGAGAAAAAGGAGAAGGTACAGGAGAAACTTGAAGATCAGAAAGAGAAAGAAGCCTGTAAGGTTGATGAGGCAGAGAAAAGGCAAGAGAAGGATGGACATGTTGGAAAGGAACCAAAAGACACAGAGAAGCTTGAGAAAAAGACAGATACAGACAAACAAGCTGAGAAACCAGAAGAAAAGAAGGAGAAAGAGGACAGGAAGGATGGAGAAAAGGAGAAGCCTGACAAGCAGGAAAAGGAAGAGGTGCTCGGCATTAAGCAGAGCATTACACCTGACTGGCAACTTCAAATGCAGAGCGCTGCATGTCCAGGTGCTCCCCTTGGGTATGAGGACGACGATGATGAAGCACAAGACGAGGAGCAGGACAGACACAGTGTTGGGTTGTCAAAGCCTCCCACCTCTCCCGTCCTCATGTCCCCAGTGCAGAAGGCTGCTCCTCAGGAAGCCTCGAGGAGGTCTGGGGAAGAGTTCAGCCGACCGTCGGACCTCTGCATGGAGGCCACATCCAGCTACTCTCCTTCAGAATTCAAGAAGCACAGAGGGGAGATTTCTCCCTCGTTCATCAACCCCAGCCCACATATGCTGTCCAGCGACGAGGGCGAAGAGGATAGAGAGAGTGAACATTCAAAGGACGAGGACGAGGACGACGAGAGAGAGCAGCATTCTGTCAAACGGAGGTCTCACAAGCAGCAACGTCATCATGCTCACAGTCACCATGGTGACAGCAAAGATGGCTCTCAGCCACCCTCAAGCTCTATGACAACTGGACAAGCAACTGGGCTCGCTGGAGAAGAGACTCCTCCAACCTCTCTGAGTGAGTCACTGCCCTCACAGTCCGACTCTGACGTGCCTCCTGAGACGGAAGAATGTCCATCCATCACGGCAGAAGGAAACCTGGACTCTGATGAGGATGCCGAGCATCTCCCAGTTGACAAGCTGTCTGGGTCTGCCAGTGGAACCGGAGGAACACACCAGACCCCCTCCCCAGATTCATTGGAGAAGACTCCTGACCCCCTTCCGGCACCCATAAAGGACCCCGTCCCTCATCCTCCTCACCCTGACGTGTGCATGGTGGACCCTGAGGCACTGCCCAATGGTGACAGCAACCTCAAAGACAGACTGGTGAAGAAGGACCTCAAACCCAAAGGGTTGCGGAAGGGCCTGGGGAAGCCCAAGTCGGCCTCACCTGGGCGGAAAGGTGATGCCAGAGGCAAAAGATCTTCTACTCCTGTTAAACAGACCTCCAAGGACTCTTCACCTCGGGCCTCCTCTCTTATACGGAAGGATCCAGAAAGGGCATCTCGTTTGTCAAGGATGTCTGAAGGTCAGAGTTCAAAAGGGGATCTATTCAATACAACCAAAGGGCTGGTCAATGGTGTAAAGAGCAATTTAAATTCAAAATCTAAAATGATTAGCAATTACTATTACAAAGCTTACTGTCGCAGAAGAATACAATTAATTATACCTGTCTTCTGTCTGAAACAGAGGTGTTTACATTTAATTTAATTTAAATTATCTTTAAATAACTTAGAATTTGGGCTATCTATTCTCACTGGATTGCATCATACTGTATGAATGTATGGTTAACCCCTAACATTAGTGATATTTTCTGTCAAAAAAAATACATTATTGATGTATTGCCTTTGTTCTCTTTCAGGTTCTAACCAACAGAAGCCCAGTTCAGTTGTTCCAGCAGGGCCACCCATCTACGTGGACCTTGCTTATGTTCCCAATCACTGCAGCGCTAAGAACGTCGACCAGGAGTTCTTCAAGCGGGTCCGCGCGGCCTACTACGTGGTGAGCGGAAATGACCCAGGAAGCGGAGAACCCAGTCGGTGTGTCCTGGACGCCCTGCTTGAAGGAAAGGCACAGTGGGGAAACAACCTCCAGGTATGTACTTTAAACTTTGGGCTTTGGCATGATATTGTGAATTTTACTCTTGATACTCTTACTCTTGAATTTCCCCTTGGGGATCAATAAAGTATCTATCTATCTATCTATCTATCTATCTATCTATCTATCTATCTATCTATATATCTGTGGGACTGTTAGGTAAACAGCCCTACAAATGACATGGACCTTTTTGTCTTCTGACCCATCCAGGTGACACTGATTCCTACCCATGACACTGAAGTGACAAGGGAATGGTACCAGCAGACCCACGAGAGGCAACAGGATCTGAACATCATGGTTCTGGCAAGCAGCAGCACTGTGGTCATGCAGGATGAATCGTTCCCTGCTTGCAAGATTGAGTTTTAAATCTAGATCTTTTTTTCTGTTGTTCTTTATTTCTCCCTCCATTGCGAGAGGAGCTGCTTTGTCTCTTTGTCGTACTACAGGTTGCTACATATTTTTAGCTCTAATCCTCATTTACAAGCCAGGCCACATTCTCTGATGTAATTTATTTAGGCTTTCCTCTAACTTTACAACTGGTTTATTCATCATTTGAAAACATCTACAAGGGTTCAACATGAAGTGTATACTTGGGGCACAGAATCCACGAGAATGTAATCTAAACTGCAGACTGGAATTGTCTGTGAAGCTTTACCACATCATATACAAAAGCTCTAAAATTGACTTACAGTACTTACTTGATATGATAAAACCCTCCTGAATTAGATATTATTAGAAGCACAAGAATGCCCTTTTACATGTCTTTAAATACACAGCCTCTGCTCACTCATGAGGAGGTGTATGTTTTATACATGTTCCTCCGCTTCCATTCAGTTACGTAGATTGTATATGAGACGGAAGAAAGCCTCTGATGGGCCATTTATGCAATGTGACATTTGGGTAATAGATGCCTACAGCAGGCCGATGACAAGATCAAATTGTGTTTGAGCAGTTATGCCATAGACAGTTCGCAAACTTCAAAGTGCCATTTTGTCAGTGCATGTCAAGCCTTGTTGGGAGTATTTGTGTGAGTTTCTGGGCACACAAGCCTTGTTGGGGGTATTTGTGTGAGTTTCTGGGCACACACGTGTGTTCATGTCTCTCCAGGTTAATGTGAACGTGCTCTGCATTGTAAAACCGATATTCCAAATTGCAAATCCAAAGGGTCTTTGAGGTGCCAAATTTCTGTCTGAAAACACTTGTTGAGGATGTCCAAATTTCTCTCTACAGTGTGCTACCTGCAGTAAAGCATGTGCACTGTAAGATGTATTTATTCCTGACTATTCGCCATCAAGCCATCGTGAGGTGTTTTGGAGCAGCTTCATTGCTATCGTCCTCATTGTGTAGGCATAATGCCTGCTATCAAGGCACCGTAGATACAGTGTAGGTCTTGGCTGATCTTTTCATACTGTACAAGTCTGTGAACTAGTGCAGATGCTCTTTGGCTGAGCAAGTTAACATATCCATGAGAGGCAGATATTTGGCTTATTTCAAGTCAGTGAATGTCATGCCATACAACCTCTCTTTTCTTATCTATGAGCATTGCTCTCAGACATACAGTCAATTATTACAAGATCACTGAGAATGTAAAATATATGTTAGCAACTGTTGCAGATCTTAAAAAAGCCACATTGTTTAGCAGATACATGGTAGAGGTATGTTGTAAAAGTAAAGCAGTATGCTTTTAGAAAATGATTCTCCATTAACTGACTCAAAAAATTCTTCTGGTGACAGAATTGTAAAAGCATTTGTTTATCCAATGCAGTTGTAGCGTAGTTGGATCGTTGCATCGTTGCAAAGTGTGACTGACTGAGAGCACATGAGTGTGCTTGTTCTGACGTACTGTAAGCTGGTCCATGATGATGTGCCTTCAGGGTGAGCTGGAGCTCCTCTGTGCTATGGGGAGGTGGAATTCCAGTTCTTTAGAGGAAGACCTAAAATCACGAGGTATACAAGACCTGAGCAGGAGAAAATAGTCAACAAGTCAACACTTTAAAAACACACTCTGCAATATTGCAGAATATTGCATCCTACCAAAAAACAGTAACCATTTCCCCAGCAGTTATGGTGTTGTGCTGTGTGATTTGTTGTTGCTACTGTCTGAAAAACCATGAGCTGTTTAGGCAGTTGCACTCAACGTATGCATTTGTTTTACCATAGTGTGATCTCCCATATTCTAAAGTGTCACATGGGCCAAACTAATACCTGAAAACCAGATAGCGCACCCTTTTCCACTGCTCTTTCTCAGTGTGTGAGTAGAGGCTAATGAGAGATACATGTGCATGGGCAGAACACTGTGTTCTGTACAGGGAGAGATAGTTTGCTTTAGAATCTCACTAATAATCAAAGGTTACTGGAGGGAGATGCAGCATGAGAATGTTGTTGGCTAGAGGTAGAGGTATTGTATAGCATGCTTTCCCAGAGCACTGTGGTTGGCTATAGATGGTAGAGGTATAGCATGCTTTCCCAGAGCACTGTGGTTGGCTATAGATGGTAGAGGTATAGCATGCTTTCCCAAGTACTGTGGTTGGCTATAGATGGTAGAGGTATTTTATAGCATGCTTTCCCAAGTACTAGTAGTGTGACTAAGTAGACTGGTGTGTGTGTGTGTGTGTATTACTAGCACAATGGACCAGACTTGAGGATGCGTTATTAACTAATGGTTGTTTTGCTGGATGGGATGAATGCTTTTGCATTTTTCAAATTACTTTGGCACTTTATAGTGAGATAACTGAACAGAAGAGCATATCATGAGATCTTGAAACGAATGTTAGACATTTTTCATTTTTGTAGCATATCTTTATTTATTTACATCACATCATTTGCATCAAATTTATCTGAACGTACATCATTTTACAACAGCATGTAGAATGTACATGTGTTTACAAATTATTTTGTTACTCGTACTCATTTTGTTACTTCTTTTACTTTCAACTCATCATGCTTAAAATACTCGGGGCAATGACTCACCTTGATGTCTTATGCCCAGTACATCCTTGGGGCTAAAGTTTCTGTAGAGATGGGTCTGAAGAAACACGTTTGAAGTAACATACTGATCTCAATGGCTAAACTTAACCTTGTCTCCTTTTAAGAGATTGCTCTCACCATTAATTAGTACTGGGTCCGTTTGTTGCTTTAGTTAATGACTAGGCGGAATAGTCAACTTCAGACAAGCCCACCCCTCTGCTCTAGGAAACCAGCCAACTCATGAATTTTCACTCAGCTCCTCATATCATCCACTTGGAACACCTAGTGTAAGATAGGGGATTAAAACCCAACCATAGACATTATATGTATGTACAGGGTGTTTGAGTGGTTTGAGTGTTTGAGAATGCCTGCAGTCCTCATAGACCGATGAACTCTGTGAGGACTGCAAGCTATTGTAAGCTGTGTACGCACAAGGCTAGCATTATGGGCAAGGGGTCTGAGAGAAAAAATAGGATGTCTTAATCTAGCTGTCTTTGGAAACACAATAGAAGGTCTGCTGTACCTGTTTGTATACTGTAACAGTACAATTATATTATAGACTCCTCACAAACATATGAATCTTCAAATCAGAGCTGGATCAATATGAAAAAGATATTTTTTTCATCCAAACAAGAAATAGATTATGAACTAGTTTGATATGATGCACTGTAATGTATGTCCTCACATTGTGGTATATTTTTAATATATGAACAGTTTAACTTACTCAATTCCGAAAAACTGGCCTTAGTAACACGCACTTCGGGGCCTTGTCAGTTTTCTGTGAACGGCTGCTGAATGCAATATATGGTGTTTAAAAGCAGAATGCACTAATCTTAAACTAATCTTTTTGATTGTTGAGTTGATAATCTGAATGCTGTTTGGGCTCACAAAAATGAAACGTACAAGCATATCACAGATCTCTGGGGGAGAAAGCTGGTAGTGTTCAATTCAGAGTCCACATTGGTGTTGCTACACTGTTAGCTTACCAGTGAATTATGGTACATGTAGTAACAGTGTGGTGAAGGTTCACGGATTCATTGCCGACATATTTCACTGTTTATGTGAAGTACAACTGTTTCTGTCATATCTAGGATTCGTAGGGGCTGTCCACCCACAACCACGATACTCTGATATAATCTGTATCAACTACAGTTACAAGGTTTAGTATCCTGATTATGACTTGAAGTATATGAACTTTGAACTAAAGATCAAATGAATGATACAGTATGGTGAAAAAACCATGCACACTCAAATGTGTATATACACAAGAAAACAAAACACGATGAAGAAAATGTAATCTTATTATTGTGATTTTTTTTGGATTTTTTTGTGCGTTTCATCCCCTTTGTAATCCTACTCTCTCAAAGCAAAAATAGACTGCAGAGATGAGCCGCTGCTTCAAATCCATATTTTGTTTTGTCCAAATCACCCCCTCTCCCCCACAGTCAGTCCTCCATCTGATGTCTGACCATTTGAACGTATACCATGCAAATGCTACCATCTTATCTCTGCATGTGATCTTAGTTATAATCTTGAATGTATTTGTTTCAAATGGAAATTAAACAATTTAAGAGCTATATTTGAACAAGCTATTTGTCTTAATGGTACCGAAAATAGCATATATTTACTGGGCTGTGCTTCTGTTTGCCCCAAGGTGTTGTTAAGAATATGCTGTGATAGTTCTTCTGTTTCCCGCCGCTGTATTTAATAATCTTAGTTCTGTTCCTCCCGAGTGCAATACTCCACATCTCTATTTAAAATCTAAATGCAAAGCTAGACTTTCTGCTGATTTAATGTAAAAGGGAAACATCCTGGTGATCATCAATAAAAATGATATTGAAATTCAATAATGTGTTGTGTTCCTGTAACATTTTAAATCCATTTATTATCGCTACTCTCCTTATTATAGTCTGACCAACATCTTAATTTGTTCCCTGTTAAAATTGTAAGTATTATAATATGCCTTATACCCTTGTAGAATGGATAGACACAGAGAGAGTTGGCCTAGTTGAGCAGAAAGCAGTTGATACAGGTGCAATCAGTTTAATTAGCCCTTTATGATGTCATAGTGCCAATGCAAAGTCTACGGGGGTATATAAGCTTCTTTTTTGTATCTCAAAAAGTATACATTTTACAGAAGTTAAAAAAATTGCACAGGTGTCCTTTTCAAGACCTGCGTTACAAAGTTTGAACGAAGTTTCTAGTTAAACGGTTGAAGCTGAATTAGATATATTGGTAACACTTTATAATAACTACACATAATTCATCATTTATTAAGCCTTTGTTACGTATTAGTTAATGGTTTGTTCATCATTAGTAATTTATTGTTCATACATAATTTATCATCAGTAAAGCATTTGTTCACACAGTTATAAATGGTTTGTTCATAGTAAATAAGCCTATATCTAAATTATGTTTATACATTATTGATAATACTTAATAAATGATGCAATAATATGTTTTTAAAGAAGTAATATTTCCATTATTTATCAGTTCTTACATATACATGCACTAATGATTTGTTAGGGTGAGGATACATATTTTATAAACCACTTACTAATACTATAATTCATGATTAACTCAGGAGTTAGAAGTGGTTAGTTAATGATATTTTGTGAGCTCATCTAAAGTGAGGACATTTTATGCCTTGCAACACATTGACAAATGAGTATCAAGCAACAAATACTCATTTTTCCTTACTAAGAGTAGGTCTGAAAGCCTTTGTGAATAACTTTTAAGAGAAAACTCCTAGCTAAAATCTTTTAGGGCGATTTAGGAGTACTCCTAGTGATAGATAAAATGCTTTGTGAATACGGGCCCAGGTGATCTTCCCATTGCCATTTAAGAGAAAAATAAAACCTCTGACATTTTGTTGAACTGAAATTGGAGAAAATACCACACTGGATGTACTGGG